>NC_046371.1:4801278-5127528 GCF_011125445.2 Fundulus heteroclitus | reverse complement strand
CCGGTCTCTCAATTAGTGTGAACGGCATTACTGCGGCTCAGCTCTATGACTAACACAAACTTTTGTACTGAATCTCACAGAGCGCCGCTCCAACTTTAAATCTGCTAGATTTTGTATTGGTCTAATTAACTTTGGCGAAACTTACACTAAAAGTTTGAAATGTCTTAAAAAAAAAAACCTGCAGCAACATCACGATTCGTTCTAGGGGTTCAGAGTTTGGCTTTGAGCTGATGTGTCGCTGATTATAGGTGACCCGTTTCCATGTTTACCACGCATAGCGGCAGGAACTCAGCGTGCATGAATGAATCTAGAGCTGATATTCAGTAGCGCCTTGAAGGATGATTTACTGAAAGCAGGGTTTGAGGAGAGAAGAGCAGAGGTGCGTGAGGACAGAGTGATGGAGTTTGATGTAAGTCGCATGCAGCTGCATGAGCGAGTGCTCAACCAGCAAAGAGCCTCAGCTGGTCGGCGTCGGACTGCTGTTGGGGCTCATCCTTGATCCTCGGTTTTGCTTAAGCATCAGTGAAATGTTTTTTTTTTTTTTTTTTGCCTCGGCTGAAGCCGTGCAGAGCTTCACGCGGTGACAGTCGAGCTTTCTGTTTGGTAGTGTGTGTCTGTTTCACTTCACCTTCCCCACCCCGAGTTTCAATGACAAAACCAAACAGGGAAGTTAACCGGAAGAAGCTCAAATAACCCTGACATGATGACATATTTTATTCATTGTTTAGTGCAGCTCTAAATCTATATAGATATTATAGTTATATATATATATATATATATATATATATAATATATATATTATATATATATATATAATGTCTTGTATTGTCTCATGTTATGTCTATATGTATGTATGTTGTATGTCTTATGTTGTATGTCTATGTTGTATCTATCTCATATATGTCTGTCTATATCTATATCTCTTCTCTGTTGTCTTTCACTCTATATCTCTCTCTCTCATTTCTCTCTCTATGTCTCTCTATCATCTCTCTCTGTCTGTTCTCTCTCTATTCTCTCTCTTTTTTCTCTCTCTCTTCTCTCTCTTCTGTCTCTCTATCTTGTGTGTGTGTGTGTCTTTCTCTATCTCTCTCTCTCTCCATCTATATATATATATATACCTCCCCCCCCCTGTGGCAGAATCTGTGGGGGGAGGTAAAGATTAGGGTGATGGAAAGCAGGGCCTTCTCACCTCAAAGATCATGTGGAAATGTCCATCGTTGACAAGCGTATAAATACTTTTTGCCTTTTAAGAATAGTAAAAGAAAAGAAACCACTATTTTCTGAATTGATATTCAGTACTTTTAGCTTTTGAGACATTCGTGTCTTATTTCTTATCAGAAACAAACTTCTTAGTTACATAAAAACTATTTTAAGTTAAAATCTACCAGGAATATGAAGAATTTGGGGCTTAGCTCCATATTCTGTTACTCTTCTTGCTACAGACACCACCTACTGATGACTATTTAACAGAACTCCTATTTTTCCAGAAAAATCCCAACTATCCCTTAAAGCCTCTGCTCTCTCATGATGTTTTGGCTTTCTTTATGTTGGTGTTTAAAGTATTTTATTGCTGTTTATTTATGTTTCCAAGGTCATTTTTATGATTACCATTAAGGTCTTGCCATATTTATTTTTATTTATTTTGTTTTTGATTTCTTAGTTTGTTCTTATGTTCTGTTCTTTGTGACTTTTTATGTATTTCTCTCAGTTCAGTGGTAAGCTTTACCAGCTTCCTCTATGTTAAATAGTCTCCCTCCCTAAGCTGCCCTGCCTCAGCTGCTCTGCATTTCCTCTGATTAGCTCCTCTGGTTCATTTGTCATCCCTGTATTAGTACTTAAGCTCCTATTTTCATGTTGTCCTCCGCTGTAAGTTTTCTTATTTATATTTTTAAAACACGTTTTTTTTGCACCTGGATCCTCCTTCAACCACGTCATGACAGCTCCAGGGAAAGACAAATCTGGATTGTTTTCATTCCCTTGTTTAAGCCGGACTGTCTGTGTGTAACGAGGTCTTGTAGTATGAGATGTCGCACTATTAAAACGCCATAATAGTTCTCATTACTGTGAAATCTGTCTCCCAAAGCGCCACCCACTCAAACCCATTAGGTGCTGTTGTCGGGCCCAATAAGTGTAAAACATTATAAGCCCTGAATGTGAAGGTGAAAGTGACAGCAATATCAGTTTCTAAAGAAATTAAGTGTATTACCTGCAGAAAGGATAGTTGTTTTTTTTTTATTGCAGCTGAACTTGCCCACAGCAACCCTTGGAAAAAGTTGTCCTCCATCCACCAAGTGATTTTTACATCACTTCTTTGAATCAAGGATATAACCACCACAATCAAGCATTAAAAATTAACTATAGTATATTTTGATTTAGTTGTGACTGCTCTCAACTGTTTCTTATAAAGAACCAAAGCATGTCTTTATTCAGCTCAGCTATGACCGATAAACATTTGTCACACAGCTGGCTTAGTTTGCTGGATGTTTGGCTCTGTAGGATTAGATTTCTGTTCGTGTCTCTCCCATGAATATCATATAAAACATTAATACAATTCCACTAAATAGGAATATAATGTGAACACATCACTTTATATATGTTCAATTTGGAGTCATGATTTAGCTTTTTATCTTGTTATTTTTGCAGATGTCATTCCAATCAGGAGCGCTTCCTCTCTTGAATGCAGCCCATCCCAAAACAATCTGTTAGAGATTTTTTTTTTCTCTCTCTCCACAGATGCTGTGGGAAACATGGGAAATCAGTAACTGTGGTAAAAGAAAATGAGGCAATCTAAAAGAAAATGAAGACCAAATTGCTGGCACTCCATCGGTTCGCACTCCTTGAAAAAAAAAACATCAAACAAACAAATTGATAACTGTCAGGGAGAGCGTCTCTCTCCTGGGTTTTTATTTTTAATGTTTCAAATGCTCGTTTGAAGCTTAATTTCTGCCTGAAAAGAGCTGCTTTCATTCCAGAGTAATATTTTAAAATCAGAAAACGGCATCAGTGCCAGGAGAGTAAGTGATGAACTAAACCAAAGCTGTTGTGTTTTATTTTTTTGTCTCGTTCTCTTGTCTGAATAATTACTTTAAAACTTTGAACATTAGCTAGTAATAAAGCTTTTCTAAATGCACTCTGGGGTGTTTCACTACTGGAGTGAATTTGCACACAGAACTACACTCCAGCATCTCAACCTCATATTTATACCAATTATTAATAGATTTAAAGCTGACAGCCTGAATTTATTTGAATACTAAAGCAGTCCCAACTTTTTCCAGCTTCAAACAATTAGTCCTATTTTAAACTCAAACTCTTAGATCACGTTGACTAAACTGCCTGGAAAAAAGTTTTTTTTTATCCTTTTCACATAAAGGAAAAGAGCAGAAATGTGTAAATGAGCTCATTCTCTGTGAGTGGAAACCGAACTTCATAGTTTTTTGACAAGACAAATATATTTACTTAGTGCTGTGTGGAGATGTGACTTGTGTGATCAAAGGCACCATTACATAAAGTCGTAAAAATTAAGATTGAATCCCGGCCAGATCACTGCCTCGGGTTAAACTTTAGCAGAGCTTTCAACTGGAGTTAAGTTAATAAAAAGTTGTCACCTGCAGCTTAACGTGGAAAGTGCCGTTCTGGATCACAAGCTTGTTCACTTCTGCACAGCGGGGAGTAATCTCTTGTTGAAAGCAAAAGGAGTGAGAAATACTTGACTAAATTAATATTTTTTTAGACAAAAACAATTTCATTATAAATGTTGCTTTTACTCCAGGACAGATCGTTGAGCTCAGTGTGATACTGATGATGTTCTGTTATGGCTTTTAGAGTCATGTTTTTTTAACCTGCAAAAATAAAGAACTAATAAACTTTGTTGCTTTAAAGGCAAAACCTTCATAATTAAATTTTATTGGTCATATACTGAGGCTTAATAACCTGTCTCAGTTTACAATAAAAACAATTCCAGCTGTGTATTACTTTACTAATAATGAAACCCACTGGGTAATGGAAGACAGCTTTCCACTTCTGGATATTACAAAATAAAAAATAAAAAACCTTTACTGCCGAAAAATAATACTAGTAGTACTCTCAAATGTAGGCATTAATAAACAGTACACAAACACCTTTTAAAGGAGACATTTAATTTAAAAATGTCAATAAAAAGGGGGAAAAAACAAGAAAGATCTCAATAGACAGTCAAGTGGACGCTTGCTTTTGGGAGATTTTACCTTGGTGGAATAATTTACGACAAAACAAACTGTACAAAAGCTTATCTGAATGTGACAAACTATATTGAAAGGGAGCTTGACTGATTTCATTGAAAATAAAAATCTGTCATGATGTAGCTTGATTTCATTCCACCTCCCTCATTCTAGAGAGATGGAAGCCAAAGAGCTGTACTCGAGTAAAAGTAGCATTACTTGGATACATTTTTACACAAGTAGAAGTAAAAAGCATAAGTGCATAAGCATAAGGAAGAATAAAAAACCTTTTTTAATTGCTCTCAAACGTCAGTGTGTTAGCATTAGCATGTGGCGTTAGCATAGCTAGCATGTAGCATCGTTCAACATTTTGTTTTTATTGTCTGTCGGTCGAATTGAGAAGGTACCTCAGAACAACGCTAATATGTTTGCTTTGTCATCTAAAGAGGTTCGCATGTGTTTATGTTTTGTTCTGGACGTACGAACACTATAACATGCACAGTTATCACATTTCCCTTAAAAAACACAGAAGAACTTCTGTCTTTGCTCAACAACAAAAAATAGTAAACAAAGAAATAGTGTACGACTTTGTTCATCTTCCGAGCGTCCAGGCTGGACTTGCACGAGGTTCTAATTACAGTTGAAACGTTACTGAATAATTAACAATTTAGAGCTCTTTCAATGTTTGGAATAAAGCTTCCCGATGCATTCCTGCGTCTCAAAAACGCAGAAATACGTCGTTTACGTCGGGTGCACATGCGCACCGGGGTCAGTTTGCCACATTTGGAATGACTTGAGCCTGACACGCTTATATAAATGTTGATCGGATAATCAATCGGCATAAACTACCTCTCTCATGCCTCTTAATCCGATCACAATATTCCGATTGGCTTGTTTACATGATGCATTTTTATTCCAATCGGCCGTTTATTCCGATTACTTTTGTCCATGTAAATGTAGTTTTTGAGAGAAAAGTGGAACTGAAGTGAAATATCTTGTTGTATGAAGCAACTTGGTAATTAAAATCAGACTTTGATTAAGCTCCAGCCCCCATTTGTTACACAGCAGGAGATTGTTCCAAAGCACACCATGTCGAGCAAAAAAGGCTTTCAAGTGGCCTAATCAAAGTCTGGACTTAAGATGTTGTAACATTACCTTACATCCTCCTGTGCAGCTAAATTAAAACAAAGCTGCACATCGGAGTAGGCAAAAATGTCCTCCCCAGTAAAGTAGAAGACTTTACTTTATCTGTTAGCAGTTGTTGCCACCAGAGAATGCACACACTTATTAGCTATAGGGGGCAATTGCTTTTTCACACATGGCCTGGTTGGTTTAGATTGTTTTTTTTAGCCCTTAATAAATAAAACCGTGATGGGAAAACCACATTTTGTTTTGCTAAGGTTGTGTGCTTGTAATTAAAAGTTGTCTTAAACATGCAGGTTTCTCTAAAACACCAAAATAGAGGACATCTCTAAGGGAGTGAATACTTTTTTGGGGGTCATTTTTGAATAGATGTGGGTGTAGATGAGCACAGAAATGCACACCGTGGGAAGTTTAAGCACTTGGTCTGCAGCTTGTGATTGTTTCATGTGGTTGGAGTCGATTAAATAATAGCTGAGAAATAAATGACTAAACAACAACATTTCAGATTGAATCATAGCCGTGCACAATATCAGTTTCTGTGATTAAATTTCTCTGTTATATAATCGATGCACAATGTGGCATCTCTTTTCAATTTGTTTTGACATTTGGACATAGTTCCCAGTATTGATTTAATTTAACTTTTTTCCATTTTTTTTTTTTTACAGTGTTAGATTCTCTTTTTAGTCGCTTTAATTGGCCCTTGAAAGTGTCGGCTGCGGACGAACAGAATGTGAAACAGCAGAAAATCAATGGCGGGCAAACATTTTTCTTTTTGCAGTCATGCTCCATCTGACCTCGCTCAGATCGCATGTTTTTCACACAGACACTGACATCTGTTTGCTCTGGAGAAAAGCCTCGCGTCTCTGTCCTTATTAATTAATAGACTTCGGAGCTTCACTTGATTGAAACTTTTTGGACTAAAAACGAAGTCATCCCTGGAAATGGAAAGAGAAAGTTTTTAGGATCAGGAGTTATAAAAAAAAAAAACGAGCTCCCCTGCAGAGCACGATCCATCATCCAGCTGGGTTTTCCTTCGAGAAACACTTTAAGAGTTTATTTTATTCATCCATTTACCATCATGCCTTGGGGTTTTGTGGTCGCACAGACTTGTGCAAGTATATGTGTGTGTATGAGGCAAAGTCTGTAACTCCTGTGTTTTTTTCCTGGCACATTAATCCATCACAATACGCCTATGGAGGTGGACCCAGGCTGGAGAGTTTCAGAGCCACTAGGAATGTCTAAGTATTCTCATTTCCACTAACACATGATGTCTTCCTATGTGCTGTGCTGTAATTGGGGCACAGAGTGAATGCGGTGTGTACTACACAATATTTCTCAACTATAGAGTGGACTGGTTACCAAATATTAACCCCTACAGGAGCAGAAGAAAACTAAATGTTTATGCATGAAAGGGAGACGGTGACGCTGCAAGGAGGAGGAGAACTGGTGGGTCCTGAGTTTAGGTTTCTCATGGTCAGCCATCCAAAACAACAAGACAGTGGAGGCAAGGTGGAGTGGAAGCAGGCGAACTGTGATGTACAATTTGGAGAAGGGTGCGCACTACCAAACACGACAGGATGGATGGACGGACTGATGATGTTCAGATTTTAATTTGGAGCAACCTAAACGAACAAGAGAAATGAGGTCATCAGATTGACATTTGGAGATGAAGGCTGAAATGGTTTCAGCACTTGCAACATGTAATTTAATCTGCTTTATGGAAAATAAAGAAAATATAAAGAGAGTTTGGTTTAAAACAGGAAACATTAAATAGTGGGACACTTTTGGTGTAGATGTAGAAAGGACATAGCCTCGTGAGACCATCCTGATCTCGCGAGCTTTCAAGGTTTCACTCGCAGATCAGTCTGGATACTCTCCGTTGAAGAAAATTTGGAGCCGTTCACCAAACGAACGTCCAATCAGCGTTGGCTTTGAGGCGGGTTGAGGTGTGACGCAACGGGAAGCGCGTCAGTTCAGTCTTAACAGCATGGCGGCTTCAGCCGATGAAACTAGCGTTAGCGTGGCTATCGAGCAAGTTTTATCGGAATTACAGAGTATTTCTTTGCTGAGCTAACGAGCCTTTACCTGCAGCAGCAAGAGTAGCTTGGCTTGTGGTTGTGTTTTCGTCGTCGCTCTGTTACGAGCGACGACGAATCTGATTGGTTCATTTGGCCCGTCTATCACCAACATAGGCCAATCAGCTAACCAGTATTTTCGCCCCTTCCCAAAATTACTTCAACGGAAGGTTTCCAGATGGATATGCGGAGCAAATCTATCTGGCGGAGTCAGGTAAGAAAGGACAGGCCACCTACAGAGGCTAGACGAAAGCTAGACGCAGCTGTCAGGGGTTCATTTTCCTGCATCAGGACCCTTTTTGCACGTCTTCCCTCACTAAATCTCTTTTTTATGTAGAATAATCAAATTAAAGCATTGTATTAAGAAAAACAAGCAAATAGAAACGATTAAAATAAATTAATATTCTTTAACTACAGTTGTTTTTGGTCCTGATTCTTAAAGGAACCAACAACTTCTGCACTTTTCCGGTTTTCAGTAAGTTTTGTCTAGAGCTGCGCTGCAGAGAAATTGAATGCTGCTTCACCGTGTGTAATTCAGGTGTCTACATGGTTCATACCTGGCCAGCAACTCTGACATGCTCTTTTAAGAGCATCAAGCACTTTATTAGACCATTTATTTTAAATTCTATCGTCTTACAATCAGGAAACCAGTGCAGTGAATCAAGGACTGATGTGGGGTGATCCAGTTTCTTGCTTCTGGTCAGGAAATTTGGCAACTGCATTTTGAATGAGCTGCAACTGCCTAAAGGATTTTTCTTTAACAGGGGCCGGTAAAACGTAATTGTTTTCTAAAAGCATGCACCGGGTTTTGTCCTGGTTAGACAGGATTGGAGTCTTTTTAAGATGGTGTTAGAGTGATTTATGAATAGGCTTTATTAATAGGCTTAAATGTGTTCAACTTTAGATCTTTGTCAAATAACTGGCGAGCAGCCTTTAGGGACGTCTAATTCGAACAATGAGCAAATCAGCACATTTTCATTTTGTAGTTGTAGTGAAACCTGTAATTCTGGCTTTGGAGTCTTCAAAACAGTTTTCCCCAATGCATATTTGGGTTCTCTCCGGGTACTCCGGCTTCCTCGCAAGGTCCAAAGGAACGACTGTTTTATGATAATCGGTGTCTTCTAAAATTGCCCTTAGGTATAAATCTGTGCAGGGTTGTTAGTCATTTGTGTCCCTGTGATGGACTGGCGACCTGGCGCTCAATGACCGCTGGAGAGACGCGTGTATAGACAATCAGTTCTATAAAATTTTATTTATATAGCGCCAATTCGTGAAACACATCATCTCAAGGCACTTTCCAAAGTCAGACTCCATCAGATCCTCCAGGTTGGTGAGAAAGTGTCCTCTCTAAGGAAACCCAGCAGGTTGCATCAAGTCTCTCCAAGCAGCATTCACTCCTCCTGAAAGAGCGTAGAGCCACAGTGGACAGTCGTCTGCATTGCTGATGGCTTTGCAGCAATCCCTCATACTGAGCATGCATGAAGCGACAGTGGAGAGGAAAACTCCCCTTTAACAGGGAGGAGAACCTCCAGCAGAACCAGAACCAGGCTCAGTGTGAACGCTCATCTGCCTCGACCCACTGGGGCTTAGAGAAGACAGAGCAGAGACACAGAAAGCACAGAAGCTCACATTGACCCAGGAGTACTTTCTATGGTAGAGAAGACAGAGCAGAGACACAGAAAGCACAGAAGCTCACATTGACCCAGGAGTACTTTCTATGTTAGAGAAGACAGAGCAGAGACACAGAAAGCACAGAAGCTCACATTGAATGGTTAGCATTTTCATATTTTTCTTCTGCAAGACATCTTCGTAGGTTTAGTTACCATTGGTACATTTAACTGTTTTCGATGTAAAATCATGAGCAGCGGCAAAACATCCCTCATAAATGTTGCAAGAAGAACAAACTGGGAACGACGTCGAGTTAAAGGGATGAGCTCAGCTTCCAATCTGGTTACTGGAGTTTGAAATGTTGGGGCTGCTGCAGAAATGCCAAGGTTACGGGCTGTTTAGTGGAGGAGTGAGGAAAGCTGAGGTAACGCTGGCTGAAGGCAGAAGGTGATGGAGAGAAAGCGAGGGCCTGCTGCAGGAGCAGGGAGGCCGGGGAGTGGACCAGACGGAGCGGGGAAGGAGGTTAGGCTGTGAAAAACTCAAAAACCTTGACTTTAACACCAGAGCAGCCGAGTGAGCAGCGTGGAAGAGGAGCTCTGCTCTAAGCGCTGCTGGGTCTGTAGAAGACAGCCAGGCAGGTTGAAGCATTCAGAAAAGGCACACAAATAAAACATGCCTCTCTTTGTTCTGCCTCGTTTTCTTTCCTCCAGA
The DNA here is from genome assembly GCF_011125445.2 of Fundulus heteroclitus. Taxonomy (NCBI): domain Eukaryota; kingdom Metazoa; phylum Chordata; class Actinopteri; order Cyprinodontiformes; family Fundulidae; genus Fundulus; species Fundulus heteroclitus. Next base: position 5,117,795 of record NC_046371.1, on the reverse strand, counting down.
CACCGAACAGATGCTTCGGTGCTGTCGGAGAAAATAAGACGTGTTGCACAGCTGGAACATCTGTCCATTGTCTGCTGATTTATTTCGGGTTACCATTTTTAGATGTGCACAACGGCAGATCCAGCGTGTGCACGCTTTTACGGCTCCTTTACATATGTGCAAGAGAATTTAAACATCTTTCAAAACAGGCTTAATGAGAAACACTCGGAGCATAAAGAGAAAAAAAAACGCCGGCTGACAATGTGACTTTCAAATCCAATTAGATCCTTCCCAAATAGAAGTGACTATTTTTCCTGAATGTGTGCATAGTTTTGTGTTTGTCGAGTGTTTAGGTACATTACATCTGGACCTAGCGATGCTGGCCCTCAGGGTTTATTACCCTGCAGGTTTAAAATGTCTTACAGCTCCAACACGGTTCAGGCTGAGTCGATGACGGGTCTGTGCAGAACTCGCTGTGGAGGTAATTCACTCCTCTGAAGTGTATGCGGGTGAAAACAAAGCTGGCCGGTTTTGGTCATTGATTTTTCACAGGGTAGCCCAGAGGCTCTGTCTGCAAAGTGGTCATGATTGACAGAAGTGGGCATGGCTTATTGACAAAAGTCACAAAATCCACTAAAATTGCCAAAAACTGCCTTATTTTAGGATATGTTCTTTGAATGATGCTTAACCTTTGAAACCTTTGCTCTCCTATAATCCTTGAACCTTCCTAAAGAAAAAAACTGTGCACATTGCTTCAATTTTGATCTAACCCATTAAAATGTGAGACTTGATGCAAATTAGGTTGATCATAATTTTCTTTTACAAAATATTTGATCAAGCAGCCAGACAAAAAAAAAAAAGCACAGCAGGTTTAGGTATACAGATGTGGTCTTCTGGGATTGTTTTGAGAATTTTTAGAGCGTACTGGTGGTTTCTTTATTCATTTTCTAAGTTTTAGCTAAAAGAAAAATGCAGTTGGGGGAGAAAAATGGATTAGAACGATATTAGAACGAAAATATTTGGTTCACAGCCGTGTTTTGAAGCAGATGGAAAGATTACCATCTGAGAATATTTTTAAAAAATGTTCGGACATACATGGATTTTTAGTGAATATATCACATTTGAAAGATAAAGCCGTGTTCCCTGTCAAAATAGGAATTAACATGTTTCCTAGTTCAGATCTTCTCTGCTCTGTTGATAATGAAATAAGAAGTCTACAGATTTTAATTAGTTCATTGATTGGCAAAAGATTGCTTTTAAAAACTACAGATAATGCTATCAGTATCTGTGTGAGTCGGTCCACAGTCACTAGCAGCCATGAGCCTCTTTAAGGACCCGCTTCTTTCTCTGCTAACTGCAGTATACTGCATTCACCCACTGGCCTTGGACTCAATCAGCCGTTGATTTAAGGATTAGAATAAAAAGCAACAAAGCTCTGCCGCTGCAAATTCAGGAAATACAACCACTGGCTTGCATGCTGCGAGCATTTCCACCCGTTTTAGCTAAATGAACGCTTGAGTGTACTGCCAGGGGACAACCAATTTAATAATGGCCCGTCTCCGGTGGATGATTAAGTGATGTGAAAGTTTGTAAAACCTGGCTGGACAGAAATATTTAATGCAGAAATGTCACCAGTTTGGGATTCTGACCCTTGCACTTCACTCACAACCACAACCCCAGCTTTTTCCAAAAACAAAATCCGAATATGCATTGCACAGGGAATTGAAGCAACACTTTCAAAACGCATCAGATCTCAGTTGCAAAACTGTGAAAATACCTGGACAGTCGATATTGATCTGATCGGAGTAAAGCACACCGTTTCATGTAAAGTTTCATTTGACTTTAAACATTTGTGATGGTAGGACTGAAATAGGCTTTTATTGGCATGACTCCGAGGCAACGTATTTGCCTTTTAGATAGCATGAACCGGTTGCTTTGGACCAGACTTGAAGAAACCAATCATGGCTTTGGTTCTCTAGCAGTGAGATTTCTTTATTCTCCTCATGGTGACAAGCAGTATTGGGGAGTAACGGATTACATGTAACGGCGTAATTTAATTACAAAAAAAGAGTAACTGTAATTCGTTACAGTTACAATGAGAAAATATGTAATTCAGTTACAGTTACTTCCGAAAATTTTAAGAATTACAAATTTAGTTAAATTTTTTTAAAAATATAAAGAAAAACCTTTGCGAAATATGTAATGATATTTTTATTGCTTGTATCGCCGTTTCCCGCTACGGCTCCTTGTCTCCATCACTCTGATGATCCATCCTGTGCTGGTGGAGCCTTCTGAAAGAACAGCAAGCGAGCGGACGTTTCACGGTTTTATTTCAGCTCAAGCAGCGCATCAAAAATGACAGCCTTCAAGCTTGTTGACAGCCACCTCTTGTTATTCACACACAACAATAAACCGTGAGAGCCGACGTGTGTTGTGAAACTGCAAAACTGCTCATACAATAATCTATTTATCCAGAAACAGTGTGGGCTTTCTTACAATACTGAATGCTCTATAATTGTATTTCTGTTATTTTTGATTATGCACATCTGCTAGCTTTTTATTCTAAAAAATCTATAATATTACAGCAGCAAATTATCAAAGTTTTTCAAAGCCTGTTTAAAAGCTCCAAATGGGGCTTCAGATCATACAGCAACAATAGTGCTGTCATTGTTTTACAGGGCAGAATTTGCATTTGCTGACTCTTGTCCTTTAACTACTGATGGATATACAGGAATAGAGTCATACAAGTGTCAATTCCCAATTCCGCTTTTTTAAGGTTCACATTCAGTTCTCAAAAATTAAATGTTGAACATGGGTCAATACTCATTAAAACCTTAAAGTAATCAAAAAATAATTAAAGTAATTAGTTACATTACTTTTTAAAAGTAATCGAAAAAGTTACACTACAATTACATTTTAAACAAAGTAACTTGTAACTGTAAAGGATTACATTTTTAAAGTAACTTACCCAACACTGGTGACAAGATAAACTTTGTTCCCCCTTCAGCCTTGTCACAGTTCCAGTTTTAATCTTTTCAATCATTGCTCTGACGGCGGATGTCGGCACGTCTAGACGAGTCCTTTTTGTTTCCTCGTCGCCATTTTCTGACCTTTAGAGATCAACACTCTTTGCATGTTCTCTTGTCTTTCCCATCTTGATAAGTGGCTGAGACAGAGGGCAAAATGTGCAAAGTCATGTTTATACCTCAGGGCAACAGAAAGCCTTAAAAAGTTCATGGATGCTCTTCTTTGTAAAGTGCCTTGACATGAACTGCTGCTACATAAATACATTATATTGGAACTGATTGACTTTTTTTTTTTTTTTAAAGTAATAAATAAACATGATTCACCTATATTTATTACTAGAAGTGCCTAAAGTGTGGCCACTGTTTTTAGAAACAACTATTTCTTAACATTGGGTTTTTCTACACACTAAATAAATGTACTAAATTAAACTTTGGATTTAGTGTGGAGCAAAGATTATTAGAGACGTCTAAAAATAAAAAAAACAATCTTGAAACCAATAAATCTGCAGCTGCAAAGTAACTTGTACGGGTTCTGTTGGCAGGTTTAGAACGTCTGTGTGTCTTTTGTGAGTAAGTTGTGTCCAAATTTTTCCACAGCTGTCATTTAATTTTATTCTTTTAAAAGAAAAAGGAGAGAAAATGAATTTTTTTTTTTGACACAATGCGGCACAACACATCAGCTCTGAATAAATGAGACATCTGCCCGTTCTTCTGTTTCCTCAGATGATTTGGTACGAGCCGTAGGATTGCATCACACCAAAGGACAAATTTCTCCTTTAATCAATTAAATCGCACCCAGAGCGCAGCCGGCCCAATGCATAAGCCACCTAAGCTGCTGCTTAGGGCCCTCAAACCATCAGGGAACCTAATGCTCACAGTTTAACCCAGACCGTAGATCAGATGTTTTAATGTTTGTTTATTGAGAATTTAACATCTGATTGATGTTAAATTAAAACATTGTACTTATTTGGATTTGAGATTTAAAAGAAATGGTAAGTTTCATTTGTAAAAATGCCATTAATCATCCTCATAGTTTGATGGTTGTGGTGCCATAGTTACAATTTGATGTGTCTCAGCAAATAATAAACAATTATCTGTGATTCCTCCCAGTTAGCGGTGGAGTCGGTCTTATCTGGAGCTGGGGCCCCAAATCCTTCTCTGCTTAAGGCCAGGGGCGGTTCTAGACAGGGGCAAACAGGGGCCCATGCCCCTGTAGAAATGGTCCTGGCCCCTGCTATGGCCCCTGTACTAAAGACATAAGATTAAATACACTTATCATAATTATTTGCAATGGCAAAGAAACCATAACTGATTGGTTACTTTGACCAATTTTATATTTTACCTATACAGTTTTACTCTAAAACGGGTTTAAAAATTAAGACGTTTCACGTTTAGCTTTAGCCGTATTGAGCTGGGGGCAAGTTTTCAACTGCTAGATCAGGGGACTGAAACCTGCAGTTCCAAAACCACAAGTGGCTCACTTAATATTATTACACAGTTAAATATTGCCATTTTATTGTTTCATTTTTTTGTTCTGTGCCCCTGTGAAAAAACACTGGCCCCACCTTGGCCCCCCTGGTAAATTTGGTCTAGAACCGCCACTGCTTAAGGCCCCGTACAACCTTGGGCCGGCCCTGAGGCAGAGGCTGGGAAAACTGACCCTATAATGGGAGCCTCAGGTGTGCCATCTTTATCGCTCTGTTTTCATCAGATGAAACATGGGCTCGTCACGCTGGCTGTAAATCAGACCTGGGAGCTCGACGGCGCACGCCTGGAACGACTGTCGGTTGTTTCAAGGTTTCGGCCGACGTTGATTTTTGGAGGCCCTGTCGGACAGCGAACGCTCGGCCGCCGCCGCCGCCGCTGCAGCTTTCTCACGCTTTTTGACTCCGGCTCCGGAGTTATAAAACGCCCCAGATGAAGCTGGAATTGATTTCCCCGTATGACTTTAAGAGCGAGGCCGCTGCCTGGCTGAATGGCTCTTCACTGTGATAGCTGTCCCTCATGACCTCTGCCTGCGACGGCGATGTGAAACGGTGGCGTTTTTATAAGTGGCCAAAGGGGCTTTGTGCAGACACCCATCAAAGGGCTGGGATTATCCACGACACTCAGATGTGTGTGTGTGTTGGCGCTTTTATTTTTTTTTTATTCCATCCAGCCGTCACTTTGAGACATGCGTTTACAGCTTCACGTTGTTATTTGCTGTCTGCTAGCAGCTGATGGTGATGGACTCCGTCTCAAGTGGGGCTTTTTTATCATTTGGTTGATTTCTTTTCTCTTTTTTTTACCCCCGCTTTGATAGACTGGGAGGCATTGACACATGGATTCCAGACGCACTGGAACAAACCGAAGCACACGGCGCTTTAATCTAAAATTGGCTTGTCATGGGCTTTATGAGTTTCACAAAGACAATAAAGCTGTTGTCTATTCTGGACTAAAGCGACGTCCCCCTCCTGTCATGTGGCGACGCAATGAAAGCGCCTCATCTCTCTCTCTCTCTCTTTCTCCGCAGGTGGAGTCTCCGCTGGCCGTGGACGCGGTGCTGGGGGAGGCGTCGTTCCTCGTCACGGACGACAAGGTTTCCATCACGGAGCTGCGGGTGCACACCGTGTCGGGCCTCGCCCTGTCCCTGCAGCCCAGCCTAGGCAACAGCCACACCATGGTGGCCAAGGCGTCCGGCATCCAGACGCTCACCGTCCTCAAACAGGTACGGCGGGAACTATCGGCCCGACAGGGAGCGGTGACGAAACTAAATGTGGACAGGGAGGTTGTTTCATAATCTATTCCGCTCACCTGAAAATGTCCTCGGCCTCAGGTAAACGAGAAGCAAAGGGGTCCAAATCACAACTGGTGTCACCTAAAGAAATGCAGGCATGGCTCTAAGTTCGGCTTTCTCGAGGGATGCCTGCAGGTCGTAATCAGGGACAAGCCAAGATGTGCTACCTGCCCGAGCTGGGGGGGGGGGGGGGGGGGGGGGTTATTCCCTTCACATTTCTGCCATAATCTAACAGTAAACATTATCAGATTCTAAATGCAGTCCCTGTCTCTGAAAGACAACTGAGTTCAACACATGCAGGGTTTTGAAAAAGTATTTGCACCCAAACAAATGCCTTGTAAAGGCTTAGACAACATGCATGTTGTCTAAGCCTTTACAAGGCCTTTGTTTGGGCAGTAGTATAAAGCTTGTTACTCCACATTACTCCAGACTTTTTGAATTGAGAAAGCTTCCTGGAGAGGAAGCAAAACGTCTTCAACTACGTAAAACAAGTCCAGTTGCTTTGTTTTTTACTTTTTTTCTGGAATGACCATGACCTGGATGACTGAGAACCTTCACCAGCATATCTGCTATCAGCCACAAAATCCCGGATTTATTTTCATCGGCCACATTCAGGCCTGATTAATTCATCTATCCATCCGCATCCACTGTAGGAGGAAGCCGGAGTACCTGGAGAGAACCCTCACATGCGCAGGGAGAACATGCAAACCCCAGAAAGACCCAGGGTTGGACTTGAACCCAGGACCTTCTTGCTGCAAGGCACCAGTGCTACCCACTGCGCCACTGTGCAGCCCCCTGATGAATTCAATTGAAGGCACTTTACAAAGTCCAATTCAATCAAATTATACAGATTGGTCAGAAAATGTCCAATATAAGGGAACCAGCAGGTTGCATCAAGTCTCTCCAAGCAGCATTCACTCCTCCTGAAAGAGCGTAGAGCCACAGTGGACAGTCGTCTGCATTGTTGATGGCTTTGCAGCAATCCCTCATACTGAGCATGCATGAAGCGACAGTGGAGAGGAAAACTCCCCTTTAACAGGGAGGAGAACCTCCAGCAGAACCAGAACCAGGCTCAGTGTGAACGCTCATCTGCCTCCACCCACTGGGGCTTAGTAAAGACAGAGCAGAGACACAGAAAGCTCAGAAGCTCACATTGATCCAGGAGTACTTTCTATGTTAGATGGTAATAGTGGATGATCTGCCTCCCCTGATGATGTCACAGCTAACAGAACGCCAGACCAGGTGTACCTTCTATGAAGAAAAAAATGACAGAGAACAAAAAGTTAAAAGTTTAAATAACAACCAGCAATGCAAAATTGGAGAGCAGTAGGAGAACTCAGCAGAGTAAGAGAAATAGACCCTGATGTCCTCCAGCAGCCTAAGCCTATAGCAGCATAACTATAGAGGTAGCTCAGAGTAACATGAGCCACTCTAACTAGAAGCTTTGTCAAAAAGGAAAGTTTTAAGATTAGTCTTAAAAGTAGACGGGGTGTCTGCCTCACGGACCAAAACTGGGAGTTGGTTTCACAGGAGAGGAGCCTGATAGCTAAAGGATCTGCCTCCCATTCTACTTTTAGAGACTCTAGGAACCACCAGCAGACCTGCAGTCTGAGAGCGAAGTGCTCTGTTAGGAACATACGGGGTAATCAGAGCTCTGATATATGATGGCTGATGAAGGCTTTATACGTTAGAAGAAGAATTTTAAATTCTATTCTTGATTAATGGCTGACGTGTAAAATCAAGACGTCCCTGTCTGACTACATGAAGCAGGATCTCAAACCTTGGACCCATCTTATCGGTTGGCACAATTACTAAAAGCAGTGATGCTGAACTCTGTTACACTGAATAAAAACAAATTACAACAGACCAGTCACCAGCAACAGAATCCTTCAGGATTAATGCCTCAGGCGCTTTTATAACGCTGCGTTTCCTAACTTATTACATCTGAGTGGTGAGATAAATCTGTAGGCACTGGTTTCAAGTAATAAAGATTTTTTTTTTTAACGTGCTGTCAGTTTTCGGCAGTAGCCTGCACTGTCGGGGAGGAACGCCAGATAAATGCTGCCGCTGTAAGTTTTCATTCTGTTCCTCTTATAACTCAATTATTAACTGAGCCTGGAGAGAAAGAAATGCTTCTAAAATATGTACAAATATATTCCCCCCAACATAGATTCAGTTCCTGAAATAAACGGCAACAATATGGACATTTGTTTTGTTCGCATGGGCAAAGCAAAGGCGTAGGGAGGTGGATCTGTGGAAAGGATTGATTGGGATCCCCACTTCAACCCGGAATAGAACATGTGTTCGCCTCAGCGCTGTTCCCGCTCTGCCCTTTTCCTGCCTTCCCCTCCACCGCTGCTAAAAATGCAACAACAGCCACGCTGGGCATGACTGAGCGAGAGGCAGGCATTAAATCCCAATTTTTCCTGCTTTCCGCTTCTTGGCCACCTTGAAATTTAATTATTGTAATGTATTGTCCTAAGTGCTCTCCAAGGCCAGGCCATAAAAGGCAGCAATTCCTCCGGCGGGCACGTCTCTCGCCGGCCTGCTGGCTGGAGCTATTTCAAGCCATTTGAGTTCGTTTCACTGGAGAACTTTCTAAATGTCCTCTATTACTGTAGAGATGAATGAAACGTATAAACCTTGATGGGGAAGATTTTTTGCAACGAGACCCCTTTTTTTTTCTTTTTTTTTTTTCCTTTTTGCATTAGTCTCCATCACTTTCAAACTCAAATCTTTCAGTTTATTATAAATCGTCTCTAGCAGAATCCGACCGTGATATGCCTGCTGCTCGTGAAATTATTGAAATGCATACATCAGATGGACCTTTAGAAGCAAATGTTCATATTTAATGCATTAATTATTTAAAAAAAGAGCTGTTATTACTGTCTTGTTGAGATGACAGAGATTCTGTTTTAGAACTGTGTCGCCAAACGTGAACAAAAGCTTCTTCTTTTTTTCTTCCTCTATGCAAAGTGAGGGTTCATCTGTTTGACACTGCTGAAAACTGTTGAAACAAAGTCCTCCCTCTCTCATCATCCGTCCTAATGGCTGGTAGCTGACGTTTAAGCCGACCGCTAACCGCGGAGCCTGTCAAACGCTGCCTGATTACAGGGCACGCCGGTGGGGCTTCCGTCCGTGGCGGATGAATGGCGTCAGGTAACCGCCATGCAGAATTCGAGGCATTTTTTTTATCCAGTCTCTCCCCTGGGGGAGTTCAGACGGCAAAGAGCGACAGAAAAAGACAAAATGAGAACATCGCGCTCTGCTAACACAAAAAGACCGACTCACCGTTTGATGCGACGACGGGTGCAGCGTCTTTTCTGGCACATCCTGGTCCCCATCAGAGACAGGAGGTCCGTTTGCGTGCTGAGGCTCATACCGAACACGAGGTTCGCCAGTTGTTTCCCGAAATGTCAGAGAGAGCAGTGGAACAACAAGGATTAATAATGCTGAATGTTCCTCTAAGGGACATTAATACAGAAAGGGATCACAGCCTGCTTTAGGGTTAGGGTTACCAGCTTTTAACAGAACACCTGAATTTTATTCAGTTTTGGCGCCATTTATCGTCATTCGTCTCATTAAAGTGTAACTCACCCCAAAATCAACTTTTTTTTTTTTTTTTACAGATAATCTGTATATACTGAGCCTAAGGGTGCTACTTTAATGTTGCTGTGCAATTTGTTTACATTTTTGTGTGAATTTGTATAGTTCTGCAATATGTCTAAAAGCTGTCTCAGTGCTGCCCTCTTAGGGTTGAACTGTGGTTATTGCAGTGTAATATTCCTATTGGTTTAAAACGGTGCATGTTTTCATCACCATAGCCCTGTGTTTGGGGGGACGGGCTGAAAAATCTCCCACCTCAATAGACAGTTCCTTGGGAAAACCACCAGACGTTGCCCTGGTCCCTCCATGTTTGAACAGGTCACTTTCCCTCATCCCGACCGCCGCAGCAACGAGCTCTCTTTAAATCTAACACCGCTCAGCCGTGTCTTCTGGAACCGCCCACTTTAATGGCATTTTTCAGAATGTGTCTGGGGGGTGGAGTTATGCGTTTACATCAGGATGAGTTACACTTTAAGCTCAAGATTTTTAACAGAACAGTCCATTCATCTCAAAGTCCGTCCATCCATCCAGCAAACCAGCCATCCATCCGTCCACCCGGCAGTCTGTCCAGTCATCCACCCATCCAATCTAGTCATCCATCTGTTATGGTAAATGGCTTTTACTTGTATAGCGCTTTAACTAGTCTGACGACCTCCAAGGTGCTTCACACTACAGTTAGTCAGTCATTCACTCCCTGACGGTGGTGAGCTATGCTAGCAGCCACAGCTGCCCTGGGGCGGACTAACAGAGGCGAGGCCGCCATACATCAGCCCCACCGGCAATGCGGGTGAAGTGTTTTGCCCAATGGCACAACGGTTGAGACGGTCAGAGCTGGGGACCCGCCAATTGCAGGAGAAACTCCCTAACCACTGCGCCACTGTCACCCCTGTATTCATCCATCCAGTTACTCCTCCATCCATCCAGCTAGCCAACCAGCCAGCCAGCCAGCCAGCCACAAAGGCATTTATTCATCCATCCATCCATACGTCCATCCAGCCATCAGTCAATCCATACATACAGCCAACCAGCCATGACATCAAGTTGTTTTTGCAGCAGTAGCTCAGCTGATGGCCACTTAAATAAAGTTAGCTTTCTAAGGATATAATTGTCTTCCACCTTTTAGTGAACGAGGCAACGGTCTGGCACGGGAATTAAAACAGTCGTCTCTCAAGCTTCTCCTGGGGGGATCCTAAAGTGTTTCCAGGAAAAAAAGGGACATATTCTCCCCCCGAGGGAGTTTTTGAGTCTTCCTTTCTGTCTGTTCCTATTCTGACATCTGTAGAAAGACATCCAAAGTTGATGTATCCAGGACATGTGGATACATCAGGCACCGTGCATCAGATTAAGTTGAATTTTCAGGAGTAGCTGCTTTACAGAAAACTCTGTCCAGATAACGGAGCTCCTCAAAGCCGGGTTCTCACACAGATGAAGATCATTTCAGTCACTCTTACCTGGAATCTCATTGTAATCTACAAATGCTGGAACGTCTGAAATCTTCATCCTGAATCGATGCTGCATGCATGGGAATAACTTGTGAATTAAACACACCCAAGTTGGAGAGAGGAGTTTTCCTTATTCCAATTAATTTATAAATACTTTATTAATCTCAAAGGGAAATTAAATGTTGCTGTAAGTTATGGGGTTTCTTCAGCAAGGATTATTATTATTATTATTATTATTATTATTATTATTATTATTATTATTATTATTATTATAAAACACTTCCAAAAGACAATCTTTCATCTGGCAGTGAAGTATTAAGAATTGATTTTCTGTATTTTCTAACGTTTCTCAACAATTTTGTGAACTGAGCCGATTTCAACAAAAAAAAAAGTCTAAACCAATCAGAATATGTTTTAAACTGTATAATCGGTGTTTTTTGGCGTAGTAGATGATGTTGCTGCTCTGTATCAACTGCGAGTTAATGGAGCAGACAAGATCCAATCTCGTTAAAACTGTGTGCTGTTTATTTCTCCTTAGCTGCAGAATTAAACAGCCATGACTTGTACGCGGTATTTGTTTTACAATCATCTCTGCAAACCTGCTGCTGTAGCTCTGTCACCTCTATAGAAAAAAAAAAAAGATTTAAACCACTGGGAGAGACAAAAGTGGACAATTTTGCACTAGTTTATCCTTCAGAAGAGCTAGTTTTCAATTCAGCTCACACAGATTAAAGCTCTCAGAGTTTACCACCTAAAACATTCATAGCCAAGTTCAAAGACCCCATATTGGTTCATTTAGCGCTTCTTAATGAGATAAGGGCTCGTTAAACGTTTTCATCGCTGCATATCTATAGTTTGGGTTGGGCTGTCTTATCTGCATCTGCTTATTGTCCTCTATTTAAATGTTTTCATGAATTATTATTATTATTATGGGCAAATTTAAATGACATCTGCTCTAAAAAATAAATAAAGAATTTAAATAAATAAATTATTTAAAAATAATAATAATAAAGTGACATCTGCTCTAAACCAAAAACATTTATTTTATTGTTTAGCTCTGCATGATGGACAGCATCAGATGAAAACATTATAATTTAAATGTAATTTATGGACAAAATTTACTGTTAATTTGGCTCTACAGCAACACCCACAATTATAAATATTAAATTATAATTCAGTTATTGTGCTGACTTGGATATGAGCAGGTTTAGATGACTTATAGCTGTTTTTAGTAGATATTTTTGACTAAAGATTATCACACAATCACCTTTAATTCTCGGTTGAGAATAACTGTGTAAATTAAGGTTAAATGGAAAAAAGTTCCTTCCCATTTTAAATAATGGCTCCCTGTGTCACACCAACAACAAATCATTAATTTCTCATTTAAAGCTAATTGACCAGCCTAAAAGGGTGTACATTTAAAACGTGCTTTGGTTACATTTATATTCAAATAGATTTCCTTTAATGTGGATTCCTACTCCACTGAATAAATTTAGTCGAATTTACAAATAAGAATTTCTCTGCAGCTTCATGGTTAGATACCGCAGCTAGAAATTGATTTATTACAAGGGTTTTTTACACAACCTTACCTGAATTGCCAAGAAATGTGTAAGGAAATGTGGAGTGATTAAGAAAAAGTGTATTTTCCTGCACTTTTCCTGGATCTGAACCACAGCGCACTCACGCAGGGTGCACGCAGAACCCAGCGGGCGGGTAGAACGCCACAAAAGCCGGCAGCTGTAATGGTTAAGGCCTAGGCATTGTGTCTCATCTCTAACCGTCTGCTGTGTGACACACACAGCAAACAGCAAGGTTCTGCCTTCAGACAAAGCTCTGCAACTGTCTTCTGCAGGAAACCGCTAATGTTTTTTGTTTTTTTTAATTCAAAAAGCCTTCTGTTTCAACTAAAAGTCAGCTTATGTGCCCAGAATAAAGTCGAAATGAAAACCTTGTTTCTTATCACCACAATAGGACACGCTCTTTCTATTGGCCTTTGCCAAGTACTAAGTTCCCAGAAAATAATGCAATTTATTCGAAGGTGTCTGCGCACAACACAGACGGTAGACCAATCAGCATGAACAATGATACAGATGGATCAAAACAATTGAAAAGCCGTATTGTCTATCGCTGGCACAAGTTTTCCTATACTTCTAAAATGTTTAGAGCAAACTATTTTTATTTTTGACCTTGTTTTTCAGATAACATCACCTTTTGTTGTTTATTTGAGGTAAACTGAACTGATCCCTTGAATTTAGCAATTTTTTTTGTGTTTTGATCAGTTATTTCAACTCCTTTAGACATCCTGATCAGACAGTCAATGACACAAAAATGTGGGTTTATGACCTTTGAGCTTGTTAACAGAATAAGTAAATGCAGCAGAGAAACTTTACATCGTATCAAACCCTGCAAAAAGTTATCCCATGATTTGGTAGTTTTAAAAGAGTTATTTTTGTTGAAACTAGACATCTGATCTGTCCCTCTTTTCTCTCTGACAGGAGGCCAGCTTGTCTGTCTGGATGCTTTTCAGCGACAACACAGCCGCTCCTCTGACTTACTTTGATCCCAAAGACTACAACCTCAACGCCTCCACCCTGGATGACAAAGTTGTGACGGTTTCCCAGGAGCCGCAGCAACGGTGGCCTGTGGTGGTCGCAGAAGGCGAGGGATCGGGCGAAATGGTGCGTGTAGAGATGACCATCTGTGAGGCCTGCCAGAAGACCAAACGTAAGAGCGTCATTGCATCTGCCGCCGTCTATGTCAAGGTCCGCTTCGGCCCAGAGGAGGATTCGGAGGAGGAAACGACCACAGAGGGTGAGATTGAGCTGGCGTCGGTCACCAGACGGACAATCGTTGATCCCAACATCAGTGGGAGAATTTATGATACTTCTAACGAGCAGCCGGCGAGCGTTCCCGTGGATTACACTAACTTTCCCACCGTCAGCAACCAAGAGCGACCGACTGAGAGCGACGAGGAGGAAGAAGACGACTTTGTGCATTCACCACGCAACATGACCGATCTTGAGATCGGCATGTATGCTTTACTGGGCGTCTTCTGCTTGGCCATATTGGTGTTTCTTATCAACTGCATCGTTTTTGTCCTCAAATACCGCCATAAGCGCATCCCGCCCGAGGGCCAGGCCAACATGGACCATTCTCACCACTGGGTGTTCCTCGGAAACGGCCAGCCGCTGAGGGCCCAATGCGATCTGTCGCCACAGCAGGTGGAGAGTCCCAGCAACCCTTTGGAGGGGGTACAAACTTGCTGCCACGGGGACCACCACAGTAGTGGCAGTTCCCAGACCAGCGTTCATAGCCAGGTCCACGGAAGGGGCGACGGCAGCTCTGGGGGTTCGACCAAGGATAACGGCGAGGACGCCAGTTCACCCACCTCCAAACGCAAGAGAGTCAAGTTTACCACCTTTACCACCCTCCCCACAGAGGAGCTGCCCTACAACTCCATCCCCATAGCAGACGAAGAGGACATTCAGTGGGTTTGCCAGGATATGGGCTTTAAAGACCCAGAGGAACTCCATGACTACATGCGCAGAATAAAAGAAATAGCCTAAGATAGGAGGTGCAATGTGAAAGCACTGCTCTCGACTTTCTAAAAAGAGACGGTTCCTTTCTATTTTTCTCTTTTTTCAAGCAAGTGAAAGATAATTTCTCACAAACTTTTAAGGTCAGTTGTTGTTCTGGTTAGGGTTTGTTCCATGTAGTTTGCACAGTGCTGTAATCTCATACACCCTCACACAGAAGAGAACGCAAGAAGCCAAAGACTCGACCAGAGGATCTCAATCACAAGAGAGACGTCTGTAAATCTTGGCTACAGGAAACATGTTTCACTTGGAAGCTGAGCCATGACGACATACGAGAGCTGCTCCCGTTTTTTTCAGGATGTGACTTTTACAAAATCCTGATGTGGACATGAGTTAGTTGTGTTTCAGTGGCTCAGAGGGACTCTGCAGGACGGTACCTACTCCAAACAAAGAGGCCTTTGATGAACGAATAACTGTCAAAGACTCTAATTAAACCTGTTTTGAAATTAATTTTGTTTTTGCCAAAGTAGAAAAAGCATTCTTTTAATGGCAAAATCTTTATTGTCGTCGGTGTAGCACATTCATGATTTGTATTCATCTTCATTACTTACATTTTCTACATTTCGTAGGTAGATGAAAGCAGTGCCCTACTTCAATTCCTGGTGTTCCTGACAAATCTGATGCCTTATAAAAACGGTCACAGTTCACTTATATCAGTGCAGGCACCCTGTTTTCTCATTGTTCAGAGGCTTGAGACAGCTTAGTAAAGCATTAAAGAAAAACACTACAGCTGTTCTCCAGCATGAAGAGACGAGCTTCGCATGAAAAGGTAACCTAAGGCACAATCAGCCAACGTTTTTCAAATTTGTAAATGTTTATAATGTAATTAAATAATCATTCATGCACATCAATAAACTAAATACGTTACCGGGCTTCACACGCATGTCATGTCAGGCCTACATACATACAGACATTCCTCTTTGTGTATATAATTCTGTCAAATTTGAGTTACTTAAAATGTTAGAAGTTACTTTCTCCAAGGCGGAGGAATGGAAATCCGGTTGAACCTCTGGAATCATTATAGTCCTGTGGCAGGTCAAAAGTTGCCCAAACTGGATTCCTGTGACAGACGTAGGCTTTTAACTCTGGAATCTCATTCGACGGTTCAGTGTGGGAATTTGCTATGCACAGATCAACATTTTTAAAGATTTATTTCCCTTCTGCAAATCTAGAGTTTCTGAGAATGTAGGAAATTTAGAAATGCATAAATTGAGCTGTGTTTGAATTGTCCAGTTATTCTCAGGTCAGGTGTTTTGTAGCACTGCTCGACATTTCTACTTTAATTTTGTCATCCATTAACTGTAACGTGTGCATTCTAACTTGAATGCAAGTAAGCTTGTAACTCTGGCGAGCAAAAGCTAACAATCAAAATTTTACTTGTTGAACAGCCAAAGACATTCAGCGTTTTGAGTATAAAGTGGCTTCTTATTGGCAGAAGACATTAGATTTTGGAAAATATTCAGATGTGGGAACAAAGTATTCAAATCTCAACGGTAAACATATGCAATTAATGTTAGGATACCAATTATGATAATAAAAGTTAATGTTACCACACTAACATTAATAACTTGCTTCGATCATTGACATTTCTACGCCTATATCTACAGAAACATATTAGGAACTTTAGATTCATTTAAAACAAACAGATGCTTTCAATGTCTCAACTGTTGAAAAATTTGTCAGACAACAGGATTTAAGATATATTTCTGAAATGAATACTCAAACATTTTCTAAGATGTCAATGGTACATGTGCATAACTGTTGGCATACTAAGTAGCATAAGCATTTAGGCTAACTTTAGTGTGCTACTGCTAATGTAACTATTGTTGCCGACAATAAAATCCACCATGTGTTGATTTTTCACAGTTACTGAAGAAGCCCAAACTTGTAGGTTGTCACTTATCTCTTGATCAATAAAAGCCACAGGCTATAGCATCAAGGTAGAAGTTTGTAATCCAATGCAAACGGTAGCATGGTTTTAACCTAGCAAGCTAACCCTAACGTAAACAAAAGTTTTTGTTAATTCATTGAAAATGCCCGAAGACGATCAGTGACTTGAATTGTTTTTGTGAACTCATATGTTCGCAATATTAACATATACGTAGCTGATGTCAGCTGCCTCTTTCTATTAGCATTAAATTTAACGTTCGTACTCTAATGCTAATGTTAGCTGGCTACTAGTAACCTCAGAGTGTTTACACTAACAACAATGTCAACATTAACACTATGCTTGTTAAAGCTATTGCAAACATGCTAATATTAGCATATCGTTGCTAATGCTAGCATGCTCACAATATTTGGATGCTAACACTAGCATGGACTAAATCATAATTTTCAGCTACAAATATTTACCTCTGGGGCAAATTACCCTAAGATGTTCTGTGCTTCAACAGCTTTTATCTTCCTCAGCTAAAACTGTGAGTTTTTTGTTTTCTTTTTTTTAATGGTTGCTGAAATAGTATTTTTAATCATTCTCTTCAAATCTCAAACATTACCATGTTTACGACATGCTATCATTAGCATGTTAAAATGCTCATCATGTTAGTCTGCCACTGCTACTTGTGATTTTCACAAGCTTGTAGGAAATGCTCAAATTCTTTAAAAGCACAGTAGCAAGAAACCTATTTGCTGTTCAGTCTGTTAAAGATTGCTGGGAAAATGTGGTAAAAAAAAAAAATCTGTGATACATGGCCAGGCGATGAATAGCAAGCCACATGGTAAATGTTTTAAACAAATTAGTATGACTTATTTAAGCTTTTTTATTGTTAATGTTTGGTTTTTATACTGAAGATTGTGATAGTATCATAGTTCATAGTTCCTGCTATGATCCAAGCGAGTTAAATTAATACAGAACAAAACATTTTAGGTGAAGTCAGGTATTTGTGTTGGGAAATTCTAGGTTATTGTGATCAACACAGATAATTACGATGTTTAGTTGAAGCTGCAATATTATGCCGTCTACCAGCTCAGATTGAGAATTGTATTCTGAGGTATCCTACTGATGTTTATGCATCAAACAAATAACTGGGAATATTCTACATAATCACAAAGTATTGTGGCACTCAAGTAGTGTTTAAACCACCGTCCGCTGTTTGGTTGTTTAGTGAAATGTTATGTTGAGTGAGTGAACATTTCAAACACAGCTCTAAATAAATTCTGACTGAGCACAGCCTCCTCGAAACTACAGAAAACGTGAAACACCCTTAAAGAAGGTCACTGAATACATTATTGATTTTGCTCCATCACAGCCATTTCATGCTGTCCCTCTCTTTTAGACGCACCATGTCATATAAGAATTCCATGTTTTATTAATTAGTTCCAATAAACTTTCACTAAATAAACTAGAGCTTGAAAAGTTGGACAGGTATTGAAGAATATAAAGAATACATTGCTGCTGGCTGTTAACCATGTGGGCGTAGTTGCGAGGTTGTGTACACTTCACTGACATCTAACTGAAACCAAGCCATCCATTTTTAGTTGTACCTGTCAGTGAACATGAATATTAATTAGAGCGGTAAAGAATTTTAGAAACAGAATATGACACACAAAAAAAGCAGGACATTTTTCATTTCTGATAGTGTTTCATATGTTTTGTTTTAGTTGCTTTAGTTCTACGGAGAATAACTAGAGATGACTTTTGAAGGTTAACAAATTTCCAGCTCTGATCTCACATGAAACATTTTTCTACCAGGGACTAATGAGACAACCGTGAGATCAAAACTTTCTGGGATGGTTCCCTCTAATTCCCTACTCTGGATTTTAAGGGCTTTGATTCTTCCTTTATCTTAACTCGCTGACTGATTTTGGCTTACAAATGTCCCTTTTATAATCGGCATCATCTTACCTGCTTTTCATCCACCTCATTCTTAAAATAGTCACAATCCTGAAATATTATGCAAACCCATGTTTCACAGGAGATGAAACTACTGAAATAAAGGCATATTCTTAATTTTATGAGCTCCATATTTACCAACTGATTGTGTAGCAGTTAAACGGTGGAATTGTTTGCTAACAATGTAAATAATTGATCAAAACTGGCTTTAATTTATCTTAACATGAACTACAGTCAGTAAACCGTGACTTTAGCGCGTCTACATGTACATAAACCCACACTTGACCTTCATAAATCCTTGATGAGGTTTACTGTATTTGGTTTGCTGCATGCCCTCTTTATGTTTTGCGTGAGAAGAATGACTGACCTGATTCCGGTTGTAAAAATGTCTTGATTGCAAGGTGAAACATTACATTACCTGTCTAAAGGTGCGTTTCAACAACCAACCAAGGAGCTAGATCAAGAGATTAGTTTAACTTCAGAAAAACAGCCTTGTTGGTTAGATAGTATTTTTAGGATTACACCGAAAATTTTATGTCAGGAGGGTGTTACGCTTTACTGATCGGTTGAGTACTTTGAGCATTCATGTAGAATATCAGGTCGTTTAATAGATTACATTATAAAACATCAGTAAAATCACAGGGGAATAAGCAGAACAGACTTTAGAATTAATCACATACAATTTAAAGTCTTTAACTGCTGTTGTACTTAAACTTTCTTTTATGTTTCACACTTCCCTAAGAGTTTGGCTGGAATTTAATTGTGTTTTAGGGTTTAACCTGATCATTTTATTGCTGTACAACGCTGCTTTGTGATTTCAATCAGCTGCCAAAGTCGCCGGCAAACAAGGTAGCCTGTGTTGCCAAAATAATTTGAACAATTTTATATTTCTTCAGCATTTGAGATCGTTTTGGCTTCAGTGCAACTGCTGTCAAATAATCAGATTAATGTTTTATGGGACAGTCTGTCATTAAAATTTAATTTATACACTATTAGTTTGACATTTCCATAAAGTATAGAGTAATTTATTGCTATGTTAGTGTCAAAGCTACAGAACAATTGAGGTTAATGCTTTATAATCGGAATTAAAACTTCCTTTTTGATCCCCAGTTGAAGTGATCGTCTTATGTTTTATAATGTAACTACTAGATTAAGGTCAAGTTTCACTGCATTTTCCTGCCACAGACAATTGTAAATGAGCCAGTCAGTGTGATTAAATTAGTTTTCAAACTTCTGCTGTATCACTGTGAAGAAAATCTAAAAGTTTCTTAGCTGTATTCTGCACCTTCGTAATTCCATGTGGGACTACCTTTTGTTCGACCTTTTACACATTTCCTTGAGGTTTGGAGTACATAAGTTTCACTACTCTTTAATTCCAACTACAGCTACTTTTCCCCCCGTTACACATTTCTATAAAGTTTGTAATGAAAGATTTTATTTATGCATTACGGTGTAACCACCCAGAAATAAACAGATATTAAGACAGGTGTTCAAAAGTCTGGAAGAGTGGCACTTATCACCTATTTTAATTTACCTAAACCACCCCTTTACCTTAGAGAATAAAACAAACCAGGGCTTTAAGAGACCTGGTATGGTGTAAAAGACTTGTGCAGGATAAGATTTGAGGGTAATTGCAGTCGAAATGCATCTTAAATTTGTTAACTCTTCATCCACAGCATCAACTTCATCTATCAGTTTGAGTAAAAAATGTTTCTGTTTTTACTTCAAATCTCTCAGGATGAATGTAAAATTCCCAACCAAACCAGGCGGTTTTGTGTTAAATGTAACTATGGTAAGCCCAAACTGGTGACGGTTGAAACACGGAGAAGAACAAAGTATAAAATAGCATCTTAATGCAGAGTTTTCCTGACTTGTTCATGCATATTAATTGTTGACCAGTTTTATTTTTTTCCTCTACATGCATTTAGTCATTTTTCTTTTCTTTTTTTTGTATCTTGTTATTGATTTTGTGTTTTCTTCAAGCTGCTAACAGAGACTCCTTACAGTATGTAAATGAGAATTTTGAATTGTATCCCCACCCTCACAACCACACAGTGAACTGTGCACGACATTCACGGCTGCAGTTTGGCTGGGCCGAGCTACCACCACACTGACTATAATATTGTAATGTACAGAGCACTGTTAAATTTCCTGTATCCTCCTGAAAACAGACCCTTGTATTTTCCTGTTAAATGTAAAGTACTAAAGAAAAATCCAATACACAACTAAAACAGTGTCTGTTTGATTTTCTGAATGGTGCAAAACTCCCACAAAGGCGAGGTTCCTTGATGGTTTTTATTCTTGCTAGTTTTCTTTTCTAACAGTAGAGTGGGACGCCTCTTGTAGGACCCATTTTTCCATTTTTCTCTGCCTGGTTTGATCATATCCAGACTGACAACCTGTTGCTTTTTGAAGTACTTGTATCATTGCTTTTCACCCCTGGCTGTGCATAGCTCGAGGACCCTCCAGGGACATATTCCCTGGTAACTCCAGCTGCAGTGGGGAGACTCTTTGTGTGAAGCTCCTATCCACAAAATCCATACTAGAAGGTGTCTTCTTGAACTGTGGAGTCTCTAGGTCTCTTCATTGGTCAACTAATATGAAAGATATTTCACCTTCTATTCAAAAGACAATGAAACTATTTGCACTGTGCACTTTGTCTATAGTCCCAGGCAGATTGATATAACAATGAGAAAAATAAAAGTTAAATTAACTAAGATTAAAGCCAGCAACGCTATATGCATGAGAGAAATTGTGCAAATATACAGTAAAAAAGAGATTTATGGATTTGATGCTCCTTGAGAAGTCATTTAAGGTTAAGGAGAATACTCTCGTAAAGTTATACTATCATTACAACCTCTCACCAACATAAGAGGTCATCCACACATGTCTGTGGTACTTCAGTCCCCTCTAGTGGTGGCCTTTAGGGCAGTGTCATGTCCAGTCTTATTTTTATTTTATTTTTAAAACGCACGTAAATGAGATTTGGCAAGTCGTTAAAATTCAGTTCAGTTTATATAGCACCAATTCACAACACGTCGTCTCAAGGCACTTTACAAAGTCAAGCGAGTCCTGTAGAGATTGGTTAAAGGTTTTCTAAGGAAACCCAGTATATTGCGTTGTTGACTTGCAGCATTCACTCCTCCTGAAAGAGCGTAGAGCCACAGTGGATGGTCGCTGGCATCGAGTGGTTGACTTTGCAGCAATCCCTCATACTGAGCATGCATGTAGCAACAGCGGAGAGGAAAACCCCTCAGAAACCTCCAGCAGAACCAGAACCAGGCTCTGTGGGAACGGTCATCTGCCTCGACCCACAGGGGGTTAGAGAAGACAAAAGAGACACAGAAAGAGCACAGAAGCACCACTTAAGCCACTTTCACGCTGATATGTGAATTATTCAGGGTTCTACCATCCATCCATCAGTCAGTTGTCTTCTGCTTATCAGGGATTGTTTGGTTAGGGCAACGAGTCCAGGAGGGAACCCCAGACATCGCTCTCCCCAGTAGTAACATCCTCCTGCTCATTCTGGGGATCCTAAGGTGTCTCTAAGGCCGAGCCCGGCCACCACCTCATTCTTTCGGTCATAATCCAGACCTCATGACCATACGTGAGGGTCGGAACAAAGACGGAGCGATAGATGGAGAGCTTTGCTTTGTAGCTCAGCTCCTTCTTCACTGCAGCAGACCAGAACGGCACCAGCGTTACTGCGGAGAAAGCCACAATCCATTTATCCATTTCCTGCTCCATCCTACCATCTCCCATGAAGAAGACACCAACAGGACGACATCATCTGTGAAAAGCAAAGATGAGATCCTGAGAATCCCCACACCAGACGTCCTCCTCTCCCAAACTGCGTCTTGAGATCATGTCCATGAACACCACAAACAGGATCAATGACGAGGGCCAGCCCTGGCAGAGTCCAATATATTTTACCAAGAGCCACACAGTATGTGCATTTATTTGAAACGGTTTAAGGATACAAAAATGCCGATGTGCAGGTAAGACTTGATAAAACCGAACCGACCCGAGACGTCAGTTAAGACTGCATGGAAAAGAGGTGCAGCTGCAGGGTGAAGCATCTCTCAGGTCTTTGCTGGAATGTCCTGCTTCTCAGGTAAATGACTTTACTGCTGTAGACAGTGGTTCAGGCCTGACTTGTCTTCTACTTGTTCAGCTTTCCTCATTTTTTAAAACAATATGCTGTGCAGACAAAGAAAGATAAACTTTCTTTCTTCTTAGAAAAGTCAAGTGCACCATTTCTCAGGCCCATGATCACAGTTTACAAAGAGGTCTTGCTCATTAGAGGGAAACTAAAAAGAAATGAAAGTTGCATACTACTGCCTCTGTCTATTTTTTTTTTTTTCATTAAATTAGGTTTCTCAAAATCTGCACCTGTATGTTACCAAATATTTTTTGTAGTCCCAATGGTTGTTCTGGTGCAAAAATGTTAATATATTAATTCCTGTCGTTTTCAGGCAAGGTTGCATAGAGCTTCAGAGAGAAAACCCAACATAGTGATATTTTATTTTCCGACAGTGTATAAAGATTTGCCTGAACACCTCCCACTAACTTCTGCTAACGCATCTTCCATGTGTCACTTGTAATGATTATAGTTTGTAAAACTTTTAGCAGCCCATAAATCACTTACAGATAAAATGTTCTCCAAGCAGATGGCTGATATCTGTGGAGAATTTATTTCATTTGTTTAAAGCAGCAAGTCGGTGAACAACACTAAGCTTCTCTTTCTTTAACTGAGATCTATGAAAACGCGGATAACATGGTGGAAAATGTTCTGAAGGTTCATGCAAAGATTATAGATGTTCTGCCCTGTGGAGAGAGTTCAGGAGAAACTTAAAGTGAGCTCCAATGAGGCTCTCAGGTGAAATCATTTATCCAATCACGTGCATCCTTCGTTGATTTACTTCTTAAGGTAAGGAAACGGCAGTCACTGATGAGGAAGTCCTCTTCTGGTAAGTCTGTTAACTGTTCATTCTCCATTCAGTCAAATATTACAAATACTTTTCATAATATAAATACTGTAGCTTCTCATTGTAGGTGAACTGAAAAAACAAAATTTAATACGGACAGGGTTTAATGGAGGAATCACATTACCTATGTCCACAACGATATGGATCACTTTCCGTTCAACTGCTGCTCGTACAAAAGTTAAACATAAAAACACATTTTAGAATATTAAATCAAGTTTTGTAACAATCAAGCATGCAAGTTTGACAGGAAGACTGAGCCGATGTTCACTGTGTGCAGTAAATGTCTGGGTGCCAATTTTGCAAATGCTATTAGTCTTTGTCACAATTGTAACACATTTTTAAATGCCATTAACAAGACAATTTACAGTGTTCAATATGTAAAATAAATCATGTAAAAATGTCCTTTACTAAGTAACTTTTATTTACATTTGAATGCCTCGTCGAACAATTCAAAAGAGAAACATGCTAAACATTAAAGACCATAAAGTTTTGGTCATGTGTGATCATCTAGCCGTAAAACGACATACAGAAGTAAAACTATTGGAAAAATGTTAACATTTGTACAAATGTTAAGCATTGACTAACATGTTATGTAAAAAGCATTAAAAACGACCCCGGAAAACTTGACAAAATGAATTTAAGTTTATTTCGAACAATAATGCTGAACAAATTTTTCCTTTCTCTTTTTTTCGAAAAAAAAAAAAAAAAAAAAAGTCCAGTTTTGTTTTTTAACTCTTTTGAAATGGTCATGACCTGGATGACTACTGAGAATCTTCACCAGCACAATGCTGAACAAAAAAAGAGATAAAAACACAAAAGATATAAATGTATAGAAATCAGTTACAAAAAGGAAAATACATTTTATGAGTTGCAAACTAATTTCACAAAATCCAAGACAAAAAACTGACACTTATTCTAATAAGGCAACTTATTCAATTATACAATTGCATCCACAACTGGCTGAATAACATGGAACATACCTGGGAGCTTTAATGGGGTAAATTAGCATAACAAGCTAGCAACTCCAATTAGCAGGTTTCCAGCAAGATTCTCTCCAGCGCTAAAATTTTACCCTGAGCGCAACAGTGCTACCTGCTAAGCTAACAGTACGACACGGATGTTTGAGAGCAACATAGAAAGGTCAGGAAAGCTCTTGAACATGCGTCAGTAAAGTTGTGAACCGCCCGGACAACATAAGCTAACGCTAACTGTGATTAGCATCACGGACAGCCCAATGACAGGGTTCTGTTGCGGTCTGGGCTCTCCCTTCGAGCTGCACCATGCAACAAACAACATACAACATACAAACGTGTTCAATCTTTGTTGTCTATAGGTTAATGTTTCAATTAATTTTCAAGTTGGAGCAGCATATCGTTTTTACAAGTCCTCTTGTGGCTACAGATGGTAATGTTTACTTCTTGTTTCATGTTTTAATTGTTTGAATTACCATTTACAAATGTGTTATATTTGATATACATCGCACCTGAAAATATGCTGCTGGATCAGTCAAACTATGAAAGAAAGTATGACCTGTGGTCCAAAAAATACGGTAATATATCTGGGATTATCCGAGAGTCAAAGTGGACATTAAGGCAAGGCAAGGCAAGGCAAATTTATTTATATAGCACAATTCAGTACAGAGACAATGCAAAGTGCTTTACATGATTAAAATATAG
The DNA here is from genome assembly GCF_011125445.2 of Fundulus heteroclitus. NCBI lineage: Eukaryota > Metazoa > Chordata > Actinopteri > Cyprinodontiformes > Fundulidae > Fundulus > Fundulus heteroclitus. Next base: position 5,092,874 of record NC_046371.1, on the reverse strand, counting down.
GAAAATAAAACAGAATAAAAGCAAGTAGGGATAGTGTAGAAACAAAAAAGAACATTTGAAAACAGTAAAACATTTTAACTTGAACATTCAAAGGCAATTCTAAACAAATGTGTTTTTAATCTCGATTTAAAGGAACTCAGGCTTTCTGCACTTTTACAGTTTTCTGGAAGTTTGTTCCAGATAAGTGGAGCATAGGAACTAAATGCTGCTTCTCCTTGTTTAGTTCTGGTTCTAGGTATGCAGAGTAGGCTGGAGCCAGAAGACCTGAGTGGTCTGGAGGGTTTATACGCTGATAACAAGTCTGTGATGTATTTAGGTGCTAAGCCATTTAGAGATTTATAGACTAACAGAAGTATTTTAAAGTCTATTCTCTGAGATATAGGGAGCCAGTGTAAGGACTTTAGAACTGGGGTTATGTGCTCTACTTTCTTAGTCTTAGTGAGGACGCGGGCAGCAGCGTTCTGGATCAGCTGCAGCTGTCTGATCCACTTTTTAGGCAGACCTGTGAAAACACCGTTGCAGTAATCAATTCTACTAAAAATAAACGCATGGATTAGTTTTTCCAGATCCTGCTGAGACATCAGTCCTTTAATCCTAGAAATGTTCTTCAGGTGGTAGAAAGCCGACCTTGTAACTGTCTTTAGATGCTTTTGGAGGTTCAGGTCTGAGTCCATCATTACACCCAGATTTCGGGCCTGATTGGTGGTTTTTAGCTGAAGCAGCTAGAGGTGTGTGCTAACTTTTGATCTCTCCTCTATTGGTCCAAATATTATTACTTCTGTTTTGTTTTTGTTCAACTGAAGAAAATTTTGACACATCCATGCATTGATTTCTTCTAGGCATTTTATCAGTGCCTGAACTGGTTCAACGTCACCTGGTGACATGGTGATGTAGAGCTGTGTGTCGTCTGCATAGTTATGGTAGCTGATGTTGTTATTTTTTATTATCTGGGCTAGAGGGAGCATGTAGATATTGAAGAGGAGGGGACCCAGAATGGACCCTTGGGGAACCCCACATGTGATTTTTGTCGTCTGGGATGTAAAGTTACCTACTGATACAAAAAAGTCCCTGTCCTTTAAGTAGGATTTAAACCAGTGGAGAGCTGTACCAGAGAGGCCGACCCAGTTCTCCAGGCGCTCTAACAGAATGGAGTGATCGACAGTATCAAATGCTGCACTAAGGTCCAATAGTACCAGCACGGTGGTTCTTCCACAGTCTGTATTGATATGGATGTCATTAAACACCTTGATAAGGGCGGTCTCTGTACTGTGGTGAGCGCGGAAGCCTGACTGGAAAACGTCAAAGCGGCTAGTCGTTGTTAAGAAGGTGTTTAATTGTTGAAATACAGCTTTTTCAATAATCTTACTGATAAAGGGGAGGTTTGAGATGGGCCTGTAGTTCTGGAGTAGAAGTTTGTCTAAATTGTTCTTTTTCAGCAGTGGTTTGATAATTGCTGTTTTTAGGGACTGGGGGAAAACACCTGACAGAAGGGACGTGTTTATTATCTGGGTCAAATCAGACGCTATGCCAGGTAAAACTTTTTTAAAGAAAGCTGTGGGTAGAACATCAAGGCAGCTGGAGGAGGAACTTAGCTGCTGAATGATCTGCTCTAAGCTTTTGTGGTTTATTTGGCTGAATTGGGACATTTTGTCAGAAGTAGTTCCAGCTGAAAACGGCTTTGGTTCTGGTGTTGATATGGTAGTACAAAGTGATCCTCTAATTTTTAGGATTTTTTCAGTAAAGAAGTTAGCAAATTCGTTGCAGGCCCTGGTGGAGTGGAGTTCTGAAGCCACGGACACAGGAGGATTTGTTAGCCTGTCAACTGTGGAAAATAAGACACGAGCATTATTAATGTTTTTCTTGATGATCTCAGAGAAGAAAGATTCTCTTGCATTTTTCAGTTGTAAGTTATATCTGTAAAGTCTCTCTTTATAGATGTCGTAGTGAACCAGGAGTCTATTCTTTCTCCACCTGCGTTCAGCTTTTCGACATTCCCTTTTTTCACTTCTAACTGATGGAGCATTTCTCCAAGGAGATTTTTTCTTCCCGGAAAAAAACTTCACTTTGACTGGAGCAATGCAGTTAATGATGTCTGAGACTTTAGACTGAAAGTTATCTACTAGCTCATCTACTGAGTTGCAGCCCAAGGTTGAAGTATCAGAGTAAGCTTGAATAAAAGTTTTCGCGGCATTGTCCTTAAAGGTGCGTTTTCTTACGATGTCCCTTCGGCTAAATGAGTCACTGGAAATTATGCTTTCAAAGGTAACAGAAAAGTGATCAGATAGGGCAACATCAGTTACATTGACCTGTGAAATCTTTAGACCTTTAGTGATGATCAAGTCTAAAATATGCCCCTGCTTGTGTGTTGGCTGTTTAACGTGTTGACTTAAACCAAAGTTTCTAAGTGTGTCACACAGTTCTTTTGCACTTCTGTCTTCAGGGTTGTCAACGTGAAAGTTGAAGTCTCCAACAATAATTAAACAGTCATAATCAACACATATCACAGACAGCAGGTCACTAAAATCATTAAAAAAGTTTGATGTGGACTTAGGAGGCCTGTACACATTCAGAAACATAGTTCGTACCGGGCCCTTTACCTGGAGAGCCAAATGTTCAAAAGAGTCAAATTTTCCTAAAAACACCTTTTTACACTTTAGTGAATCATTAAACAATGTTGCTACTCCTCCACCTTTCCTTTGCTGTCTGCTCTCACAAAGAAAATTGTAGTTTGGAGGAGTCGACTCCATCAGTATAGCTGCTTCACTAAATTCATGCAGCCATGTTTCTGTTAAAAACATTACATCAAGATTATTGTCAATAATGAAGTCATTAATTAAAAGGGATTTTCCTGACAGAGATCTAATATTTAATAAACCCAGTTTATATGACTTAGTGGTTGATGATGTCTCTGTGACAGGTTGCATCTGACAGTTTATGATTTTTAAGTATTTGTTCCTGTTTATCCTTTTGTTTTTCTTATTTCTGCCACGTATTATCACAGATATTCCATAATCTCCGGCGAAAGGCCCCGGCTGATGCTGGGAACTCTCATTAAGGCCCAGTTACACCGGCTCGGTTTGGCCATGCACACTTTTATTCAAGGCCAGCCAAGGATTCCATAGCCCTATTTTTGCCATTTTTCTCAAATGATAAAAACTGGTTTTAATTTAAAAAAAATGTCAAGTTTAAAAAACATTGTCTGTGTTAAAACCATGATTTGTTGCTGTGGGCCTAACATACTTTGCCAGGGAGTCAAGATCAACTGGTGGGCTCTGAGCTCTTCCACTCGGACCAAAAACAAGAACTTCAGTCTTATTCTCATTAAAGTGCAAGACTTTTAGGGCCATCCAAGCTTTAATATGCTCAAGACACAATATAAGAGGTGTAATGGACCACGGCACATAGATTTGGCAGTCATCGACAAAGTTGTTTGTCTATTAAATCAGAATATATTTTAAAGTGCATTTATTTCAGTACCTGAAATCACTGAAACACATTATATAAATGAATCACCCACAGACTGATGTTTTAAAGCTGTTTGTACTGTTAAATGTGGTAATTTTCTCCTAACAGCAGATTAAAAACAACATTTAAGATTAGAATATTACTTGAGAATAATTCAAGAAACACTGAAGCAGAAATATGGGCTTGATGAAAAGCATGTTTAGTACTTGCTTAAAGGTTGTTATTTTCAAAAGGTGCTTTTTAACCTGACAAACGAGCCTCATCAGAACGATTTAATAAATGTAACTGTTTACGCCATGTTAGCTGTTTGTGCCGTTGGGTGAAGAGTTTTTCTGTTTACTCAAAGGGATTTTTTCACTTTTATATAAAACATGGGCAAAAAGACTTATAGATAACATAAATAGGATTGCACAAACAGTTTATCTGGGTTCTTTCCACATAACCGTGGAACTTTTTTTTTTACAATAACCATATGATTAGATACTTTCTATGGCTAGAAAAATTTATTTACTCTGTAAGACAATGAGTTCTGAAAAATTAAGTCAAAATGTGGGTGAAAATAAAATCTAATTTCATGGAGCCGTGGGTTTATGCTCCTTGCTGATGACGGAGAGCATCATTTTTCACAATAGGTTGCAATTTATAACCGTTTCTGAGTTTACTTGTTTTGATGTTAGTGTCTTGTTCAATTTATATCTTCTGCTCTCATTTGTGTGTAAAGAAAGGTCCTCTGTTTTTCAAGCGTGGAATTGATTAAAGTTTAGGTTTGAATTTCTTAGACAATTACAGTGTTGCCAAAGGTTGGAGCCACTTATTCTCACAAACAACTTTAGGCCTTGAGTACCACTCGTAATGTCCTGATGCAGCTCAATAATCCAGGTAGAAAAGAAAGTTTACAGGTTCTCTGTGCCTGACCCTCTGCAATGCCACGCGGTAAAGCGACAGCGCAGCGTGATTGAAACTAATATTAATGAAATAAACCGATCTACAGCAACTCTAAGAACCTCATATCAGAACATCAAGGAGAAGGAAAATTCTCACTCATAATCAATTAGATCTATTTATAATGTTTTTAATTCAGACTGTAGTGGCTTGTTCTACATTTTATTCCTAATTGCTTTTATTCTATTGTATCTTCCTATATTTTCATCGTGTAAAGCACTTTGCATTGTCTCTGTACTGAATTGTGCAATACAAATAAACCTGCCTTGCCTAAGAAGAGCATTTCTGTCACTATTATCACAGTATTAATAAGGACGTTTACTCACATCCACTCTGCGTCACTGAGCCTCGGCAAGTTTAGCGTCTCACCAACGTGAGACTGTATTCCCAGCAACATTCCCGTCTTTTCCCTCTTAGAATAATTTATTTTTTATGCATTTTTTCCCCCCACTGGATCTTGGACCTTTTTTCATTGTTTACACAGTTCACTGGGAGATGCTAATAGCCGTTAGCTGCTTCCTGCACATGCGGAGTGTCGTACGTTGTTATAAATGCACACAAAGGTCTTTATTTACTAAGAAATTGAGCAAAAAAAACAAAGCGTAAAACACCAAGTAACAACTAATACCTCAGTAGGACATAATAATCTTTTATAAAAACTTTGTATGCAACCAGAGCGAGTTACTGATGTATAAATTTCGCTTCAAGCTTGCTCAGTATGAGGGATTGCTGCAAAGCCATGGACAATGCAGACGGCTGTCCACTGTGGCTCTACGCTTCTCCAGGAGTGAATGCTGCTTGTCCGGACTTTGATGCAATCAACAGGGTTCCCTTATATAGGAACCCAGTTGAGATATATATATATATATATATATATATATATATATATATATATATATATATATATATATACCAATCTGTATAATCTGACCCATTCTGTATAATTGAATTTGACTTTGTAAAGTGCCTTGAGATGACATGTTTCATGAATTGGCGCTATATAAATAAAATTGAATTGAATAAATATAGAAAATATCATGGTATGGTGGTGGCAGCATCACGCTGTGGGGATGTTTTTCAGGGACCGGGGAAACTGGTCCGAGTCGAGGGAAAGACAGATGGAGCAAAGATGCAGGAATATTCTGGAGCAGAACTGGTGTCAGTCTGCCTGGGATGGAGGTTCACCTTAAAAGCAGTACAATGAGCCGGAAAACACGTAACTGGTTTAAGGTGAAACATTTAATTGTGCTGGAACGGTCTAGTCAAAGTCCAGACACCAATCCAATTGCGAATCTGTGGCCGGACTTGAAGATCTCTGTTCACAAGCGAAAACCATCCAACATGGAGGAGATGCAGCAGTTTAGCCTCGAAGGAATGGGGAGAAATCGCAGAGGCCAGATGTGGAGAACCCAGAGACCGATCCAAAGCTACCAGCAGCTGGAGTTGCTGCTAAGGACTCTATAAAGTCCTGACTTTAGTGGGATGAACAGATTATAACACGCAGAGGTTTGTCAGAAAATATTGGTGAACAAAAAAAAAACATCATGAACGGATAAGAGGATACGAGGCGATGAATGACAACCAGAACAACACTTGTTAATTATTCTATTTACTCATTCCAATTTGTTATTAAGACTAATAAATAATAACATTTTTCATTTAATCTTCTTCTATCATTACAACAGCTCAAATATTTCATTTTGCTTTAAAAAAACAAGTTTCCGGGGCGGCGATCCAGTAGCAGTGACCGGTCATGGCTCTGCATGTCCTCCAGGGTGATAAACCTCAGACCTTAGATGAGGAATTGCATTTTAAAATGTCAAACCCCATTTGAAAGTGTCTTGCTAAATTTCTAAAGTCTTTTTGCTAGCATACAAGGTTATCAGCTTTTGAAAGAATGTAGACAGCCTTCATTGAAGGTTTTTGGAGAGATTTTCTTTCATGCATTTTAAATGGAGTACGGAGGGATTTCAAGATGAAATGCATCCAGATCCTTTCAGCTGCTTTGATGCAGCAATGTTGCACACCGGATAACTTACAGGTTTTTTTTCACAGCCTTAAATGCATTACAACTAGTGGCTGAGGTTTAGTGAACAGTCGCCAGACTTCATGTGTTCTCCTGCTGCATTCCCAGCCTGCATAAATTCAACATTTTCCTCCTCCCCCCCTTCCTGGACTAGAAAGAATGTATTTTTTTTGTTATGTAACAATATGTAACAAAATAGCCTTGTCAAAAAGGACAGCAAAAGCATTATTCATCATGTTGAGGAAGACAGCTTTTTAAAGTTTCATCAAGGCTCAAGGTATGCCTTTGTCAGCATGTTGTGCTCTCAGCTTTGCCACGTTTGAGCCTTGACAGCTGAAGGAAAGACGAGCTTAACTTTGGGAAAGGATTCTGGCGAGAAGTTCTCAGTTTGCACCAGTCCTCAGAGACAGTTTTTTTTTTTTAACTGCCGATCTACTTTCTGCCTGATCATTGAATTCTGTACTTGGTGTGTTTCTTATAAGCCCAGGTCTGGTCAATCCAGTTCTAGACAGCTACTATCCTGCACCGGGAAGACGCACCCCTTCTCCAACTATCTGAATTTAATTAATTGCTCGTTGCCTCTGCACAGCTGAATGCTGATCAAGGAACTCAGCCATTTGATTCAGGCGTATTGGACCAAGAATGCATCTAAAAGTTGATGGATAGTAGCTCTAGAAGACTGAACTCGGGCACCTCTGCTATAGTGTCTCTGTTGCTTAAGTAGATGATCTGAACTGAAACCACGGCGTTGTTGGCCTACATACCAGTGTTGACCTGCACCCACGTGTGGATACCTCTGGTTTAACAAGCTACAAAGCCCCAGATTTCTGCTCCTATAGCCCCATTTACTTCAAGCTTTTACATAGTTTTGTATAGAAAGGGTGTTTTTGTATTGGTTGCACACAAATAACCCGATAATTTTTTTTAATGTTTATGGGTGGAAATGACGATGATAGCAGACAGGACATGTAATGATTATAATGGCTGATGAATGGAGATGGCAGGAATTGACCAGACGATGCAGGCAGAAACGGACTTGACCAGAGCGGGCAGCGGTAGCAGCAGCACACGCAGGAACGTAGAGGAAACTAGACGAGCACACAGTCACTGGTGAGCCGTACTTAGCAAGGGCAGGTAGTTTGCAGAAAACCCTGGAGTCTGGCAGGCTGAGCACACGAGGACTGGGAGCAACATTCAGACAGTGCAGACAAGATGAGACGTTCTAGTAGGGAGTGTTTGGGTGAGACCGGTATCTGTATGCTGGTGAAGATTCTCAGTCATCCAGGTCATGGTCATTCCAAAAAAAAGTAAAAAACAAAGCAACTGGACTTGTTTTTCGTAGTTGAAGACGTTTCGCTTCCTCTCCAGGAAGCTTTCTCTTAAACAACCTTAAACAGAGGAGGGGGCCTTAGGTTCCGACTCTCAAAAACCTATAATGCAGCCATAGGATTAATTCCGGCCAATCATCACCTTAACTCTCACCATCATATGGGTGATCAAAACATCGTTCCTTTAAGCCAAGCCAATAACGACCCTAACGACTCCTCGTTACAGAGGAGTGGACCAGTTTCAGTTCAATCTGCTGGCTTAATGTCTTTAACGACCGCCCATTACTAAGGGGTGGACCTGTTTCGGTTGAATTTGCATGTTATCTAAGCCATTACAAGGCCTTTGTTTGGACAGTAGTATAAAGCTTGGTACTCCACATTACTCCAGACTTTTTGAATTGAGAAAGCTTCCTGGAGAGGAAGCAAAACGTCTTCAACTACAGAAAACAAGTCCAGTTGCTTTGTTGTTTACTTTATTTGGACCGGTATCTGTAGGCAGTGAACCGGGTGGATTGACTTGAAGGTGATTAGTGGCAGCAGGTGAAGCTGGTTATGGTGCTGAGTGGTGGCTGGGAGATTAGTGCAGCACAGAATGAGAATAATCAGTCCGAAACAAAACAAAAACCCAAATCATGGCAGTTCTGCATTCTTTGGTTGTAACGAGTAATCTACCTTTTCTTCTCTGACCTCTGAAAACAACAAGACATTGTCGTCCACACAACTGCTGCTCACTGGAAATTTTCTTTTTTTTTCTTTTATGTGGTTGAATCCCATTTCTTCTCCATTCTGATCGGTTTGGACCTCTGAAAGTCGTCTTCACGCTGCCTAGATGCATAGAGGAGGAGCCATGGGATCGGCTGATTCACCGTTTCTTTCGACAGGCAGTTTGGCGTTTGGTGTTCTGGAGTTTTGGGTGTTTCATCTTAACTGTTTACAGCTAAAAAAGGTGCATTGATGGTTCAGCTGGAGAGACGGGGAGAGTAATTGGGGGTATCCTGAGTCCCACTGAGAGGAAGCTATAAAGTCTAGGGATTAGATGGCAGATTTGGGAATTGATAAGGTTCTTTTGGGGTTAGGGTAAAGGTTAACAATGAAACTAACCTTGCTGTGGGGATTAAACATCTGCACAGAATATATATGCATGTCTTCTAGGTTTCCATCAGGAACCAAAGACCTGGTTAATAAGTGTTCAGAAAACTGGGATCTGTTGAGTTGGTTAGACCAGGGGTGTCCAAACGTTTCGGCTTGTGGGCTGAAAATGACTCAAAAGCACTCAAGGGCCAAAAAATAAATAAAAATAAATTATATCACCCCAAAATAGAATTTTTTTTTTAACCTGCTGTGCAAAATATGATCATTTTAAACCGTCTGCTTTTAGCTAATTTTAATGAATAACTTCTAATCAGGTTTTAATACACCAAAGTCTACATTTATGTAAAAGTCATTGGATAGCTGTGGTCCTGTTTACTAGGAAATTAAAGAGAATGTAAGTGTGGTAATTAAAAGACAAATGTTTTGTGATGTACCCAACATTTAACTGTAACATTTGAAGCTGTCTGCAATAATGTCGCCCTAGTTAAAAATAAAAAGTTTCCATCTGCACGAGCCACCAAGGCTGGTTGGCCAAATCTTTGTTTATAAAATAAACTTTATTAAACTTTTTTAAGTTTAACAGTATTATTAATCTTCAAAAAAAGTTAAATAATGTTTTTATAAACTCACTAAAACAGGCAAAGCAGACATTGTTTCATGTAATGTGAGATCTTTGTTAAATTAAAGTGTATGACATCATCACTGTGCTGGGAATGTGTCCTGGATTTTTTTTTTTAAATGTCTTTGATTTTAGCCATCAACCCTAATTTATTCCTCACTAGATATTGTATCCTTTTTTTTTTCTGCCTCAGGTTTGTTTATTTATAGTGCGTCAGGAAGCAAAACCCAAACGGTTTGCTACCGAGGATGGCTCTGATATCTGAGCTTTCATTCACAGCTCAGCTGCATGTGGATAAAGTAATGCTAAAAATTCAAAAGTGGGTTCTCGGCAGCGATGTCCATGTAATTTAATGCAAATGCAGCTCGTAGGCAGTGAAAATGTGTTCTTAGTGTGTTGCCACCTTCACAGCAAGCAGGGAAAGTCGGTAGGCTTTGAAGTCGGCGCTCAGCTCATGATGTGTTCAGGTCATGTTGGAAGTCATCGCAAGCTCATCGTAACTTTAATTAATTTGCAAAGCTACCATCATACCCAGCAAATGTCCCTCTGAACCTGACATTTATTTTCAATTGTCCAAAAAAAAAGTTTGTTTTATTGACTGAAAACAATGTTGTGTATATTAAGTTCATCTTCTGCATGTACTACAAACCACAAACTGTTTTTTTTTTATCATTATTCTTGGAGTTTCTCTCACAGCTCGTTGCAAGCAAGCACAGGCTCTTCTTACAGGAGCAACCTCCATTAAATTACAGGGAAAATGTGGCTTTATAACCTCAGTGGGAGGCGAAGACTTGCCGGAGTCCGTTCACGGGAGCCCTCTGCAAGACTCTGATGGCTGAGGGCTTTCTTCTCAGCCCGCATGTCCGCGTTCATCAGCACCAAGAAGCTTTGGCCTTTAAAAAGGAAATATGAAGATGGAAAGAAAAAGAATCTCTGAACTACAGGAGACAAACTCTTAATTTTTTTTTTCCACATGAAAGCTCACCGCGATGAGTTTATGAATATTCAATGCATTCACAGTTATATAGCTGTTTATTTTCTGAGGCATCAAAAATCTCTCGAAAACATCGTCTGTGAGCATTGATCCACTCAGTCTGACGTGTAGAAAATAGAAATGTAACCATAAAGCCAAAGTAAGTAATTATATTTTGTACGTTTGTTTTAAAAATAGAGCAGAAGTGAGGCTTATTTACATATAAGGGGGGAAAAGAAGCATAAGCAAAGGGAACTGGGGCATATCCAGGCAAATTACAGCACAATATGCATGTCCAACACGGTTCTCATAGGTTTACACCTAAAGGAACCTCTTTAGATAAAAGCTCTTTCCATTAGGAGAAATCCTCTTTACATTTTTGTTTCTTAGAGAATGCATCAACGTTCTTTTTGTAAACGTCTCCTCTGTAATTTTATCTTCACAGAGAAACCCGCGTAGCCGTCAATGCCAGCCTTATTAAGCAATCTAATCCAGTTCAACGAGACGAGTTTAGGTGACTGACACAGGATTATGTGCCACGTTTGGGGCATTTTCAATTAAAACAAAGAATGCACCCCGTCTTTGGGAAATGAGATTATCACTATTGGATTAAAAGGAGAAGGGTTAAAGAAACACAAGAAGAGAGAGCTTGGCCCGTCTTTTAGGTCACAGAGTACCAACATCCTGCAGAGAGAACCCATCATAACTATTAAAATCATGCTTTGTATAATTTATACTTCATAAATAATTCGTCTCTGGCTATAGAAGGAGATCTACAAAGACTCCAACTGAACAGGCAACTGTCTGAACAATGAGAAGTATACGTTGTGTAGCCTAGTTATTTATCCTGTGTTCATCAGAGATAAAATATATAGGAGTTCAAACTATACTCTTACATTCATGTCTAATTTACATACAGAATTTAAAGTGGGGGTGAAAAATAGCTACTTTTCTGAGATATTTGTGGAAATATGTTAAGGATTTTATTTGTTATGAGTTTTAATTATACATCTTTGGAGTGGTGGCCAAGTCTGAGAGGCTACAAGAACCTGGTTGAGCCCCGTAGACTGCCACTATGGCTCCCTGAGCAAGAGCCTTAGCCCCAGATTGCTCCCCGGGTGCTCTGCAGCTGCCCACTGCTTCCAAAGGGATGGATTAAATGCAGAAAACACATTTCATTGGAATGCACAATTGCAGTGATAAATAAAGATTTCTTTCTTCGTTTCTATCGTTCTTATACTGGATGGACAGAGGCAAAGAATCCTGTGATGGATAGACTCCGTGGATGGATCTCTCCTAGCAGATTTTACAACAAAAAGTAAACGTTAAAAGGCATAATTCAGCCAATTTAAATTCTTCATAGCTCTACCCCTGCTTTTCGGATGCCTTTTGATTTAAGTGCCATATTGGACACTAGATCATGGTCTCCTTTTTCCAAGTATTGTGTGGGCAACTTTGCAGGATAAATAAAGTAACTTTGCAGGATAAATAAAGTAACTTTGCAGGATATAAAGTAACTTTGCAGGATAAAAAAGTAACTTTGCAGGACAGTTCCCGGATAAAGTGCACAGTGATTTCACAGTACAGAGATGTAAACAATGCAGGACACATGTACTTGCCGCCAAAGGGGGCACACGTCAGCAATAATTCTGGAACTTGTGCAATGCACCTTTAAAGATCCATATTTAGGAAACGTAATGTCCCTTTCCAGTGCTTTGCTGGAAAGCGAAATAATTACAAGTTTTATGTTTTGGGTTGAGCACCTGCCCCCATAAATGTTTGTGCACCCGGCCACCACCAGGCCTTCCTCACACCTCCAGTCCCCGTGAACCAGCACTGCTGCAGGGGTCAGGAGAAGAGCCAGCCCCCCCCCATGCTGTTAGCATGTGTGTTTGTGGCAATGTGAAATGTTGCTATGAATGCAGATGCGAGTCTCAAATGTTTTTTTTTCCACACTTTTATATTTTCGGTTGAGTGTGTGTCATTCATTGATGAGTCTCGATCACTTCCCTTTATTTGCTTTGATTACATTTATCATCAAATTGTCCTTCAGAGTACTTTCAATCTCACCAAAAACAACAGACTTGGGGAAATAAACAGCTGGCCAACATGTTTTAGTGATTTAAGAGACAGAGCTGGTTAAATGAAAGGCAAAATCAACATTGTTGCCCTCTGTACAGGATATTTAGTTTCAGCTTTCAAATAAATAACCAGTTTGACTGTGGAGAGGACGCCGTGTCGCCCTGTTCCACCTCATGCTGCGGTGATGGACTGTGGGGATTTTCAACCTCATCAATAACTCTTTGGAGTCCAATAAATATTTTCAGTAAACTTAATTCATTACTGATATAGATAATATTGGACAATGCACACTCCTTGCTGGTAAAGCAGGTCATCTTCAGTGGAAAAATTGCCTTACAATGCTATAAACATTCATCATGTTAGATGTAATAAATCATCTCGGGAGTTAAATTGATCGTGTTCCTCTTCAGACAGAGCTGCTCTGGCTAGCCGTTCCCTTTATGACGCGCCGTGTTTGTTTTTAAATGAGGTTCAGGGATTAAATTGTTTCAACACAGGTGTTGATTTTAAACTGGCCATATGGTGCTGTCTGTGAAGGCCGAGGCTTTTATGCATGCTCGCCGGCCAATTTATTAGGTACACCATGCTCGTATGGGGTTGGACCATTTTTGCATTCAGAGCTGCATTTTTTTATTTGTCACTTACATTAAAGAACCTTTCTAAGAGATGTTGGCACGATAACATCAGACAGTTGTATTTGACACTGAATATACATAATTGGAATCTCCCATTTGACGGCATCCCAAAGGTGCCTTGTTAGATAGAGATCTGTGGGCCATGGAAATATCTTCCACACTATTATTGCATCCTTACCACAAGCCTAAACTGGTCATACAATGCATAATGGAGGCATGCTTTCCCTTTGTTTACACCAGACTTTGACTCTACCATTTGAAATGAACTCATCAGATTAGAACACATCTTTCCACTCACATTGTGTTTGGTAAACCTGTTCAAATCGTAGCCTCAGCTTCCTGTTCTTGTAATTAAATTTGAGGGACGAACACCATCCAAACCAACTTTGTCCTGTGTGTAAGTAAGTAATAGCCCCCTTACACCTAATCACTGGTTTTCCTACCCATTGCACATGCAACTGCCATCAGGCAACAATTGCAACTTATACATCACTGTGAAATTTGTTTTTTTACCCACTCCTCTTTGTGGAATTGGTTATAAAAAAAAAAGCCATATTAGAGGGTTTTCCAGCATGAACCACCTTTTTAAGACCATGTCACTACAACCCATTTGGACTCAAGTCCAGAATTTTGACTAGGCTGCTTCAAAACCTTCGTTTTGTATTTTTCTTAACCGTTCTGAGGTGGTTTTGCCTGTGTGCTCAGGATCATTGCCCTGCAGTAAAACCCCAGTGGGCTACAGCTTAAGGTCACAAACGGATGGCCTTCTCCTTCAGGATCTTCTGGTAGAGATCATAATTCATGTTTATGTCAATGACTGCAACTTGTCCAGGTGGGGAAACATCTAAGCGGCCCCTGAAATTACATTTCCTTCATGTTCTTCTGAAATGCTGTTAACTTTGCACCAGATGCAACAGAAAGCACGTGTTTCAAGAGACTCAATTCAATTAAATTTTATTTATATATCGCCAATTCATGAAACATGTCATCTCAAGGCACTTTCCAAAGTCAAATTCAATCAGATCCTCCAGGTTGGTCAGAAAGTTTCCTCTCTAAGGAAAGCCAGCAGGTTGCATCAAGTCTCTCCAAGCAGCATTCACTCCTCCTGAAAGAGCGTAGAGCCACAGTGGACAGTCGTCTGCATTGTTGATGGCTTTGCAGCAATCCCTCATACTGAGCATGCATGAGGCGACAGTGGAGAGGAAAACTCCCCTTTAACCAGTAGAACCAGAACCAGGCTCAGTGTGAACGCTCATCTGCCTCGACCCACTGGGGCTTAGAGAAGACAGAGCAGAGACACAGAAAGCACAGTAGCTCACATTGACCCTGGAGTACTTTCTATGTTATTTGGTAAAAGGGGGTGATCTGTCTTCCCTGGATGATGTCACAGCTAACAGAACGCCAGAATTTTGTCTCGAGCTTGAGGATCATCCGGTTGTTTTTAGGAGAATGCAAAAAAAAAGCATTTGTGTTATTACTGGTAGTCGTTTTGGCCTTGAAACTGTCCTACCTTATTGTTTAAAGGTACACAGCGCAAGTTTTGAAGTTAAATGTTATTTCATTTCTTTCACATACATGCCCTTACAATTGGCCAACGTGTGAACTGAGTTATCCTCTATTTACCACAGTTACCTCTATAGGCTGGATTAGTCAGTTCATGAGAGAGTGATTCAGGCCAAATCCTCTGGCAGTGGGTGTGACGCACTGTGCGCTCTTGTTCACCTGGCTAGTGGCTACATTGCTGAGTCTCCGCTGTAATTGTTGCATTAGTGAAAGAAAACTTCAATATTTATAACTTTCTTACCACAGAAGACATTACCCCTCTAAACAAAAGTCCTTTTATCCCATGCACCTAATCAACACTGGTGTAATTACAACTTGTCGCCAGCAGGAGCAGACGTCTGCAAAAATCCTGGAACTTACACTATGCTCCTTTAACCATGAACAATTGCCTTAACTTGGGCAGCTGCAGTGATTTAGATGTTTTTCTGGGATCTTTAGTGACCTCCTGGACAAGTAACCAGTCCACTGTTGGGGGGAATTTAGATAGGCCAGGAAAATGTACCAGTTTCATGCTTTCTCCACTTTATGGATAATCCCTCTCGCTCTGGTTCACTGATGTCCCAATGATAGAAATTGCTTTGTAACCCTTTTCATGGATATTGATGTCAATGAATGAGCTGACATGTCTCCCTATCTAATGAAATGTCTTCAACAGACTTTCCTCTTATAAAGATTGCGTCAGACATTAATACTCTACAAGAAAATTAATCAAAATCTTGGCAATGACAAGATTTTTTCCCTCTAGTAGCACAAAAAGGCAGATACAATCAGTATAATTGTGACTGTTGGCTGACACCAGGCAAAATGTTGGTTCTGAAAACTTGCTGCAGGAAGTAAAATGCTCTGCAGTTATAGTTCTTTAAATTAAATACGTTGGCTCGGCTAAGTCCTCAATGTTTCTGGGGCTTTCTACTGATTTCTCGAAGTGACAGTGCAAAAAGGAAGCACTTTCATTTGACATTTTGTTGCTGAAGAATTACTTACCACCCTCCTGTCTAAGATAATTATCTTATATCAGACAGCTTTTACATCATTCCCACACAAAAGCCTCTAATCTGAGGCACCCCATGTGCAGCTGCTGTCACTTTCTGAAATTTGGGTGAAAAAGGTGGATATTTGTGTTGCTTTTTAGTAAAAGGCAGGCTATGCAAAGGTAAGAATGACTGACAAAATAAGTTTGATTTGTCATAAATGGAACAGAGCCATTATTTAAATTATTTTGTACCGGGTTGATGCGCTGACAGATCACAGGGATATCTGTGTTTCGAGTAGCGTTTCTGCACCAAATGTTGAAGACTTCTGAAGTGTTCCTTCTTTCAAAGAGCTCAGTTCATTATTAAGGTAGAGCACAGGTGTTGCCGCTGCCTCTTCACTTCTCTCAATATGTTATCGACCTTAATCTCAGAGACTATTCATCTTTTTTTCTTTCTGGCTGCACCTAAAATTGTCTAGCTTTGACTTGCTCGCTGTGGCACGCTCGTCAAATTCTGAAAGAGAGTGAATGTTTGAAAGTTTGAACTTCCATCAAACATTAGTTCTTTGTGGTATTATTTTTTATCAGCCAGCATGTGACTGACGAGCAATCAAGACCACCACAGCCAGACTAGAATAATGGACGTCATGTTATAAACTTTTTAATCTGTTAATAAAAATAAAAGACACGTTTGTGCACAGAATTATCAAGGTTATTTATTTGCCTATAGGTTTTGGCTCATTCAGAGCACAGCTTTGCTGATTGCAATGTTTGCTCAGAGGGTTGATCTCTAGCTTCTGGTTGTTAATGCTGGTTGTCAATTTGATGCGGCTAAAGTAACGTTAATCCATTATTTTATTTTATTTTTTGGAGGGGGGGGGTGTCAAATATGCAATGGATGCTCTCCCTGTGACCTCATCTTCGTTAGTACAATCAAATTGTTTACTTGTTTCCATTGACCTGCTAGCCAGCAAACCAGCCAGTTAGCCAACAAACGAACCAACAGAACAGCCTGTAAACAAACTACCCAGTCAGCAGCCATAGAAATAGCCAACTAACAAACCAACCAGCTAACCAAGCTTACTTTAGACCAATGGTGACCAAAGTCGGTGCTCTAACGTCAGTATCCTGCATTTTGTAGATGTTTGGCTGGTTCAACACACCTGAATTTTTTTTAATAGTGTCCTGTCTGGCAATGTAGCCTTAATAATTGTTGTCTCTATGCCAAAAAGAGCTCAACTGATTTTATTTTCACAAGCGGAGCCGTACTGCTTTAGCCACAGTGCTTTGCTTGATTTATACATGCAGGAAGCTTTATTATAATTTATGCAGGGAATATTTCTTGTTTATATGGACATTAAAACAAGAATGTAGAAGAGAAAAAGGTAAAGAAAAAGAGGACAAAAAAGGTAGAGAACGATACATCCTCAGTCTGCTTCTTCACCTACAAAGAGAGATATAAAAAGAACAGCAGAACCAGCTGATAAAGTATTAAAGATACATATCAATTAACGCCTTGGTACCATCACTGAAGCATATACAGTATTAATTAATATGACATGTATAAAGTGACAGCTGCACTGCAAAAACCGAACAAAAATAAGTAAATTTTTCTTAAAATTAGTGTATTTGTCCTTGATTTGAGCAGGTAAATAAGATGATCTGCCAATGGAATAAGATTTTTTTTACTTAAAGTAGGAACAGTTCATCTCCATCTTATTTCAAGTGCAGGATGTCTAATTATCTTATTTTAGGGGTAAAAATACTCATTCCATTGGCAAATGATCTTATTTAACTGCTCAAATCTAGGACAAAAACATTAATTTTTAAGAACATTTCACTTATTTTTAGATCCGTGTTTGCTGTGTGAAGATAATAACAGGGGTTTTCTGTATAGAAGTGAGTCTGTAAGTACCTGGATCCAAGCACCTGTAGGTGTTTGTGAGAGTGAACTTGTGTCTGTAGGTTTATCCATGAGAAAAAAGCTCAATAGTGGTTGTGAAGAGCCAAAGAGCCCCAGAGCATCGAGGCAGACGCCAGGGGAACCAAAACGCTGGTTAATTACCAGGCACCTGAATAACTTGAAAGTGAGCTATGCATATATGACTTGTACAGCGCTGGCCTTGAGAAACTGAGGTAGAGATACCTGTGGTTTATAACCTCCCAGTAACAACACAAAGTATTTTTATTAAGATCTAGCTTTGGCAAACAAACACCATAGTATCAGTTCTTTATCTGAGCCCTCAGTGACAGTAAATTTGGTGGAAATTTGTAGATGTTTGAATGATTATTATAGGATCCCTAATTAATCCCTGAGGGAATCATAATTTATCTTTGATTCAGCAGATGTTATATTACAAAAGCCAATTTTACCTACTTTGCAGGTCTTTTATTGGATTTGAAAGTAATTTTACACAAAAAGCCGTTATCAGGGGAAAAAAGATTTGGAAAATAATTAGCTTCCATTAAATAAAGAGACGACTACATCTAGGTACAACATTTTGAATAGATCATAAATATGAATACTGGTCTAATTAGACTTGGCTAGGGGGCATTTTTTTCTCTGAGACTGAAAATGTTTGGTGTTCTCCCTTGACTTAGAATATATATTTTTTTTTTATTAAAAATGTATAAATTTTAAACAATACTTATGAAAGGTTTTCTGAATCAATGCCTATGAGTTTTGGAGTAGTAGAGGTAAGAAGGATTTTAATGTTCACCATATTTTCCAGTTATCACAGAGCACAGACCTAGCAGCACCTGTGAGTAACACTAACAAAAGTAGCTCATCATTGTGAGGCAAAAGAAAAATGATGCATGGTGTTCAACATTTTTTATTTGAAATGCATTATTAAAGTCATCTTTTTATTCATTCAAAGCTACAAATCGTTGGTACTATTACTCTACCAGCCTTTCACATCTAAAGACAGATTTTTTTTCTGTCCATTTTGTAGCTCCAGTTCAATTTGGATCAGTGGGTGAACATCAGTTTGTAATGTCAAAGACTCTCAGTCAAGCCTGATCTAAATTATTCCAGTTGTGAGATGGGAACATCCAACCCAATCTGTGTTTTAGCCTCTATTACATCTACTTCCAGGACTGCCCCGTACTTCTCCATCCGTCGTCCATCCTTTTCTGACCACCTGCTCAGAAATAAGCATCCCCACACAACATGATGCTGCTACCACCAAGTATCTGAGTAAAGTAGGCAGCATAAAAATATGTGCCATGAATTCAGGTTTTAATCTAAAAAAAAATTATTTTACAACCCAAGACTTGATTCCTTTTCACGTCACAGCACTACGTTGCGTTGTTCATTCACATCAAAATCCCGATTACATTGAGATTTTTGGTTCTACACAGGTTGTTATTATTCTCATACAAATACGAAATATACAAAATAAAAATAAAAAAATCTAGTAAATATTGCCTTCGTGAACTATTGATTGAATCTTCATAAAGTAAAACACATAAAAACGTGTTTTGGGGGAAGTATACTCCATTTCCCTTGATGCATTGCGCGAGGGCTACGGCAAACAAGAGAAGAGATTTGCCTTTTTTTTACACCATAAAACGTTAACTTCGAAAGTCAAACATATGCTTATAAAAGTTCAGAAACACTGATAGTACTAATATTCAAACTATTTTAAAGAGTGAAAGTTTAGCGGGAAAGTGCGGGACCGCGTCTTTTAGACGGAAAAGTTTGCTAAAGTTAGCCGCGAAGCTAAAAACAACTTTTAAGCTAACGTTAACTGGCAGAAGACGCCAACTGGTTTTCCTATTAGCGCCCTGAGAGGTCGGCGGCGAGCAGCCATGGCGGTGCTACTGGAGGGGATGTGTCCCGGTCTGGATAAAGATTTGCTGCGGAGTCTGCGGGCAGCCGACATCAGAACAGGTTTGTGTGAATATTTCCCGTTTTAGTGGCACATTGTAAGGATTAGCCAGGCGACAGCTGCAGTGATGGCTTCCTGTCTCCTCAGTGGAGGACCTCGTCTCTTCTGACATCGAGGATGTCGCGCAGAAATGCTCCGTCTCCTATAAGGTATTAAACTTTCATTCAGTTTCTTCCTTGAACGTTTATTCACGATCAATAAATAATGTACAGTGGAGGTGGGTACACTGCAAAAAGGGAACTCAAAGTGAGTAAAATCTTCTTGAAATTAGTGTATTTTTCCTTGATTTGAGCAGGTAAATAAGACTATTTGCCAATGGAATGGGATTTTCGCACTTAAAATAGGAACAATTCATCCCCATCATCTTATTTCAAGTGCAGGATATCTAATTATCTTATTTTAGGGGTAAAAATACTCATCCCATTGGCAAATAGTCTTATTTAGCTGTTCAAATCAAGGAAAAATACACTAATTTTAAGTAAATTGTACTTACTTTTAGTTCTCTTTTTGCAGTGTATAGTAACTAGTTACATTTACTTGAGTAACTTTAACACTTTCACTCAAGTCAGGTTTTTATGCATCACAGAATAATTTGTTGTTTTTTTGGCCCCCACCTCACTTATCATGACAGAGATGCCACTTGTCAAGAGTAGCATTACTTCAAAATAAGACCATCTCCTGAAACTCCTATTTTTTTTTTTCAATAATTTCCTGAACAGAAAAATTGCAGGTCGATCTTTTCAACTGTTCAATAACCACATTGTGTTTTAAAGAGTGGGCTTTGACCTTTCCAGCTTGAAGATGTGAAAATCCACTAGCTGGTTAGGTCCTAAACCAGGAGTCGGCGACCTTTACAACCCGCAGAGCCATTTTTACCCTCGGTGCAGCTAAACAAATGTTTAGAGCCACAAAAGTTACACATCTCTTTGAAACAAGAGCTTGTTTTTATAGTATACTATAGTAAATTTGTTTAAAATGTTTTAAATTAAAGATCAACAGTTTTTATAATTTAACCAACAGGATTTTTATGTTTGGGTTTAATGCATTTTCTTCAATTGGGCATTTGAGTTTTATAGCAAATGGCATCAAAATGATGAAAAAGCAAGACGTTTGCAACCTATTGACAAAAAGATACTTCGTTTAGCTATAGTAAAATATTCTATACACCATTGGTTTCTTTCTTTCTGGAAATGTTATGCATATATTGCAGAACTAAATGCATCCTAAGGCTAGCAATTTTAAATTACCTTTACATTTAGAAACATTGACCAATTTTCCTGCCCTGAAGTTTTTGTCTAAATTTTTAAGAGCCAAAGCTGAAGGTGTAAAGAGCCACAGGTTGCAGACCCCTGTTCTAAACGTTTAATCTCAAATGTTCTTCACTGGGAAAGTGCTACATTTCCACTTCATCAGAAAATCTATTATATAATAAATATTAGATTATTATTTAATTTTTTATTTTTTTTTACTTGGTAGATAACCAACAATAGATGGCTGCACACTATCCGACAGAACGTAAAATGTAACGTGCAAATCAGCACCTTCATTGGAGGATCAAAACTCGGGGCTGTAGTATTCAAGGATGCAAGGGTCTCTTGGGGCCCCAAGCAAAAAATCCCAAAGTTTCATCACAGAAATCCAACCCCACAGTGACGAAAATGTAAACTTTTAATTTTAGTTATTACAAAGTGCACATCAGAATTAAAAAAACAAAACAATTCTGTCATTTAAAGGTATATTGGAAGATTATTCATTAGGCGACTGAAGCACTAAAGGTAGCTGTAGATTTACTGTTGGTCTAATACTTACGGTAATTATGTATGAAATCTGGAGGATTCTTGTCTTAATAGCACTTCAAAACATTTTTGCGTTTTGAGAACCAAGCTGAGGTTTCTTTGTTGATTCAAGATTTGAGATTTAAGGCTCTTTTTGAAAGATAAACCGAGAGCTCTTACGCAGTCTTGTGTCGTCATACTTGTCAAATGTGCATGATATGCAGGTCAGTACGCACCTTTAGGCAAAGAGCTTTGCTCAGTCGACTCAGGACATTGTTAGGAAGGTGAAATCAAACCCACAACCTTTTGATTGCAGGGCCGCTGTTGTTCCAACCGAGCCTCAGCTGTGGCTCAGCTGTTTTGGCATCCAGCTGGATTGACATACACTACAAAGACTGAACAAAAATTAACTAAAAAAATGTTTATATGAGTGCATTTATCCTTGATTTGAGCAGATAAATAAGATGATTTGCCGACACTGCAAAAACGGAACAAAAATAAGTTGAATTTTCTTGAAATAAGTGTATTTGTCTTTGATTTGAGCAGGTAAATAAGATTATCTGCCAATAGAATATGATTATTTTCACTTAAAACAGGAACAACTCATCTCCATCATCTTAATTCAAGTGCAGTATATCTAATTAACTTTTTTACGGGTCAAAAAACTCATTCCATTGGCAGATTATCTTGTTTACCTGTTCAAATCAAGGACAAACGCATTAATTTCAAGACATTTTTACTTATTTTTAGTTCTGTTTTTGCAGTGTATGCGCAAAGGGAAAACGCGTCCAGGTTGCACAAAAGGTCACAAACGATGTTCGGTTGAACAGCACATCAGTTTAGTTTGTGCTTAAGGTGAGGAGAAAGAGAACAAAGGCTTTATGAACCAGAAAAGAATCAAGCTGCGGGGGCCAACAGTGATGCCTGCAGCTGGATCCTTCTCTGCTGCTGCCACTGTTGAGCGCGCTCTGCACCGGTGGCAACTCCCTTCTGTAGTGGCCCCTCTCAGGAGCAGACGGCCCTGGTTCTGGCCAGTAGTTGCTGAAGTTCCTTCACTAAAGTTCCTGATGATCCAGAAAGCTGCTCTTTCAGCTTTTCTAAAACGGTACTGAAGCCATGGCTGGACTCTCCATCTCTTATAGCAGTCTGTCTTGGCGTTAGATCAGGGGTGTCAAACATACGGCCCGCGGGCCGGATCCGGCACGCCGAACAATTTTGTCCGGCCCTGTGGCTAAATGCATTATCATTATTAAAAAACAGTGTCGTGTCTGGCAATGTGGCAATAAGAATTGTTGTCTTGATGCCAAAAAGAGATCATCAGATTTGACTTTCACAAGTGGAGCAGAACTGCTTTTGCCATAGTGCCCCGCTTGATTTATGAATGTGAATAGTTTTATTATGATTCATGCGGGGAATATCTCAAATGATATGGACACTACAAAGGGAAAGTAGGAAAGGAAAGGAAGAACAAGAAGAAAAAAGAAAAGGTGAAAGAAAGAGGAGATAAAAGGAAGAGAATGATAAAACAATTATTGAAAAAAACATGTAAGTTACTTCGTTTAATTGAAAATATGCAGTTCCTATATTGTCCATGAGGCGCGTTGTGTTTTAATTAGCAGATTAAGCTTCAGGTGTGGAAAAATTTAAATCATTTCTTAATTTTTATCTGTTTGATGTATTTTGTCATGCAGGACAGTGTTTTTAAGTTCCAAAAATGTGAATAAATGTTTTTCAACATTGTATAACCACTGTGATCAGTTCTTATGCATAATGCTTAAGTAAATGTTTAACTGAGTAAAGGTATTGTTGAAATTGCACATACTTTTCTTAAAAACGCTGAGGTTATTCATAATATATTGTGTAAAGTGAAATTAATTTAATATAAAAAACAACTCGTGTGGCCCTCTTGAGATCAGATTAAGCTGTATGCGGCCCCTCAACCAAAATGAGTTTGACACCCCTGCGTTAGATGAACAGTGACTTCAGCTGGACTCTTACAGTTTACTAAAATTAAGCTAATTCATCTGAACCTGATCGCTGTGAGAGCCGTTTATTTCAGATCTGTGAACTATGTGGTGAGTTTCCAGCTTATCTCGTCACAGCTCACCCACTGAACGCAGCTTTATTGTCAGCATAGGTCTCCTAAACCAAACAGATTTAAATGCAGCAGCTCTATTTTGATCTATTTAACAGAAGTGAATGAAAATGGAAACACCCACCAGTTGTTTTTTTTGTTTTTGTTTTTTTGGCTACAACATTATAAAGTTGGGGGAATTAGGATGTTTATCTTTTTAAATTGGAAGACATTTTCCCCTACATACAGCAAATGCTGCTTATTGTTCTAGTTTTTAATTTAAAGTGTGAAACATAAAGATTGCATATTAAAAAAAACTTTTACAGGAATAAAACCTTTTGCATGTACAAATTTAATCTTTTCCATCATATTCAATTATGAATATTTTCATACGATATTTTTCTTCCACTCTTCAGCCACAGCTACATTTTTTGTTTATTATTTGTTTGGCTCTGCTTCGATCGCTCCCTCCTCCCACATTGGCTAAACCGATGTAACGGCAGCTGCACGCAGAATTACAAGAAGCTTAAGTTTACGATATATAACTGAGAAAAATAATCGCCTCAACCTTAAAATCACGGATTATGAATCAAGGTCAAGCTGTGCAGCAACCCTCTGAGTGTGTTTTGGTTTGGGGGGCCACGTGAGGAGCAGAGCACGGCTGTGTTCAAGGAGCGACTTTGCTGGATTTTCAGCCAAAAAGGTTACGGTCAAAGGTGGTAATACCACTAATCTAGCAAAACATCCTCTGATCCAGGCCTTCACTCGACCCGTCGAGGTTGGCGAGGCAGCTGGTGGCAAAGATTTATTTCTGTCACATCTGCCCTCTCGATTTTTCCTTCTTTTTAAGAAAAAAAAAAAAATCACGCTCAAGTTCCAGTCTACAATCCAAATAAATATACACAATCATTATTTCTATGCGCTATATGCCAAAACGTCTGGCTTCTGATGCATAAAATAAACTGTAGCCGAGATTTTCTGCCCCTTAATTTCACTGTTTAAGATAAATAATTATATTTAAGGGGCCAGTTAAGCACACACAGCTCTTACTAAGCTTGTCTGAGTACGGAAAAAACGTATAATCAACATTAGGGCTTCACAAAATCAAGAAGACATGCCGTTTTAGGCTTATTGGAAATATAAACCCCAGATAACGAGTCTGTCCAGATATTGGGGAAAAATATCATTATTTCCACTCCAATAAACATAATTTGATGTAAAAAACTGCTTACACACTGCAAAAACGAAAGAAAAAATAGGTAAAATTTTCTTGAGATGAGTGCATTTTTCCTTGATTCGAGCTGGTAAATAAGATGATTTGCCATTGGAATAAGATTTTTGCACTTTAAAATAAGAACAACTCATCTCCATCATCTTATTTAGAGGGCAGAATATCTAATTATCTTATTTTAGGAGTCAAAATACTCATTCCATTGGCAGATAATGTTGTTTACCTGCTCAAATCAAGGAAAAATGCACTCATTTCAAGAAAATGTAACTTATTTTTAGTTCTGTTTTTGCAGTGCAGTTGATGTATTAGCAGGATATTTTCCTGAAGACCTGACCAGAGCTTCTTGATGCCCCCGTAAACCAGTTTCTGCTTCTTTAAACAACAAGCTGCATCAAATTATTTACTGCCATAGCCCCGACTGCATGAATTCAATGCATTAATATAATTAGCTGATATTTACTTTCCATACTTTCATACGTGTGCTGATACTGTGGCGACGGCGGTGAATTGGTGCGGCCCGAATAAACATTATTCAGATCAGAACTGTAATTAAAGTTTGGAAAAACACAATTTATTTCGCTTAAAATAATTAAATTTGAAATATCCCCCATTCAGTATCTTCAAATTTCACTGGAAACACAGCAAAGTGTTTTTAGGTTCCTCTGATGTGTCGAAGTTTTTGTGTTTAGAAGCTTAAACAAAATGTATTAGTGGTTCATTTGAAAATAGTTTGAACTTGGACAATTTCAGTCAATCTGTTTCTTGCTTTTTATTGGGAAATTCAGAAGTTTGTAAAGGGGGGGAAAAAACAAGTTTGTTGTACATCACGTTTTGTGTTTTAATGTTTTCCATACTCGGAAAGTTGAAAAGGGAAGTCGAATGTGGCAAACTAGTTTTGGTAACTTTTTTTTTTTTTTTTTTTTAGGACAATTTATTTACTTTTCAGCAAAATGTCTTCATGGAGAAATTTCTGTTTTACAGCTATATTGTTTATTATTTAAATCTTTTAAAGGCTCTATTTGTTTTTTTACTTCACTTTTAATTTGAATTACTTTATATGATGCATAACTACAAAACCCGACCCAGTCTAAAAGACAGATCTGTTAAAAAAAAAGTGGGTGGTAAAGATAACTAAAGTCAAGTTTATCTGTGTAACAGCATTAATACAATGACTGGACTCTTTTTAGAGATGCAGGAATAAAGTAAGACCCATATGAAGGCTTGTCGACCCTTAGGTAAAATTTCATTCATGCCTGTTCTTTTTAGCTTTTCAGGGAGAAACCATCAGCAGAATAATCTGAAATCCGGATAGATGAGCTGAAATCCAGCAGCAGCAACATCCAAAATACATTTCTGGGTGGAGGTCGGCTACAAAGATATTTCCCTGTGGGATTGTTATATTTTTCAAGTATTACTTTTTTTCCCAGCTCACAGCCTGCAGAAGGTTCAGGTTCAGCCCGGTGACTGAGCCAGAATTTCTGGCCCGCGTTTGTTTTTAGCCTGGAGGCATGGATCTCCTGAGTCCCGGTGGTCCGTCACATTCCTGCTGCACATCTCAGCCATTGTTTGGACCCACAAATTGGACCTGGTTATCACTGGGCCGCCTCCTGTTGATGACAGCCTTTAAGTTTAATTAAGTCTACAGAAGGATTTTCAAGTAAAACTTATTAGCAAAGTTGCCAGACTGGAGTGCCATCCACGTCTCAACTAATTGAGACCCAGCAGATTTGCCTCCTCCTTCCAAATAAACGTAGAGCCTCCACGTTTAGAAATGATCGGCTTATCAAAAGGCAAGTCTTTTAAACGATTTCTAAGGCTGATTCTTGAATTAGCTGGCTGGATTAACATTTTTAGAAACTATATTCAGGCCGCCTTTGTCAGAAAATGTCAAAATGCAACTTAGACAAGATAACTGTTCACCAAACATCGGAAAAAAAAAAAATCAGATTATTTAATGCTGATACTTGTCAGTAAAACAGGAGAATAATAATAAATGAGGGCAAAATGATCTCTGAAATGTAATCCACTGTTAAATCTAAAATGTTTCCTGAAGTATTCATCCACATACTTTTTTCTTAAAAGAACTATAAGTAAGATACTTACTGTAAAATCAACCTAAACCATTTTTATTTGTCACACCGGGATGGAAGTAACATTCCCTAGAAACAATCAGTCCTCTTTATTATGTACCTGTATATGGAAGTAGAAATTAACAACAGCAACACACCGTTTAAAAACGCCATTTTAAATTGTTGTGATTGGCGAGCTGTAGCACCGATTTGAGCCACAAGGTGTCAGTATTACTTATAGCTTCTTTAAAGTACAGTTTATTGGAGATGTACAAATAAAAGGTATAAATACCTTTTAATTGATTGCAATTACTGAACAAGAATTATGTGTAAGTTGAATTGATTGTGTGTTTTTCCCTAATCCATGTGGGATCTAAATTATTCTTACATGCTTGGTTATAAATATATATTTATATCTATCCAAGCTTTTTTGGTTGTTGCCTTGACCACATGGTTTTTGTGGCTGTTAAAGATCTTCTGGTGTAATTTTTTTGTGACCGCTGCTCCCTGGGTGCTTCAGCTCCCTCAGGGATGTGTTGAATGCAGAGGACACATTTCACTTAAATGTATGTTGGAATGACGGATAAAGATGAGGATTATTATTGTTGTTATTGTTGTTACATTAATGTTTGTCTGCTTAATCCACTCCAGATCCAGGTTTAATGCCTGTCTGGGTTTCAGGGCCAGCTTCCAGCAACGTCTGGATGTGTCGCTGGCACAATACCTCTGAATTAAACGGCTAATTTGCCTCCTCAGAGTCCTGCACTGCAAAAACGGATCTAAAAATAAGTAAAATGTTCTTAAAGTTAGTGTATTTATTCTTTATTTGGGCAGGTAAATAAGGTAATCTGCCAATGGAATGAGTATTTTTACCCCTAAAATAAGATAATTAGACATCCTGCACTTTAAATAAGATGATGGAGATGAATTGTTCCTATTTTAAGTGCAAAAATCTTATTCCATTGGCAAACCATCTTATTTACCTGCTCAAATCAAGGACAAATACACTAATTTTAAGTACATTTTACTTATTTCTAGTTCCGTTTTTGCAGTGTGCTTGTTTTTTTATTTTTTTTTATTAACTTATTTGTTGTGTGTTGAAGCGGAGAAGCATCTGAAATGCTGCAGGACAGCAGCCGTCGAGGACTAAAGTTCGATATGTTTGGTGGTTTTCCTTTTATTCCGGAGGTTGGGACCCCCGACATGATTTGATGCTGATAGGCTGAAAATATTCTGTATTCCTTTTATTTGTGAAACCGAATTGCCTTTAACTTTACAAGATCCTCAACGTTCCTCATTTTAACGCAGGAGGAAGGCTGCACTTTTTTTTAAAAAAGAATTCTAATAAAAATACTACGTAATTAATAATCTTACAAATGTATTTTCAAATTATTCTGACTTATTCTTATAATTTCTCCTCTATTTTGGAGGGTCGCCGGCTGTAACGTTTGGGAACACCTGCTTTATTCCACATCCTCATTTGGAAAGTTGCTGCTGTAAAAAAAAGAACTTGATCTTAATGAGAAAAGTCACTTTTTTATTTTATTTTCTCTTACAAATAAAGCAGGAAAACATGAATAAAAGCCGTTTTATTGCCGATACCAAAAAGGAGGCAGACAGATTGCAAATACATGTTATGCTCACTGGTGCACGACACCACGGAGCGTTTTAGCAACCAGCTAAACATCTTTCCCCTCCATTAAAATGAAAGATAGCAGCTTCTTTATGAAGGCTGGTTCTTTTATAGATATCCCAAAGGTCGGTCTATTATTGCAGCCTCCAGAGCTCACCTTAAAAAGGCTCTGGGGAATTGTGCTCATAACCCGAAACCAGCTGAATTGATTGAAAGCTTGGAGAGATCAATATATTACACCTTTCTTCTCATGTTTTTTGGAAATATAAGTTGTTGCAGCACATATTAAAGCTCTGATCGATAACATAATATCCTGTAAGCACAAACAAAGTTCCACTTTTTTTTTTTTTTATGGAGGCCATAAAGCTAATCAATTATAGTCATGTTTAGTTGGACCTAACTACGCGTTGGACCCGTCTTTAAAATGTCTTATTTTTTTGGTTGTCCGTTACCTGTAAAGGGGAAAAAAAAACAAACAAAAAAAAAAAACAGGATGTCTTTCAAAGCTGATTGATTACCTGGCGTGAAAGCCTGTCAGGTTAGATCTTCTCTGTCATCACCGTCTGTTCTGGCAGCCGGCGTCGGTCGATGCCCGTTGTGTTTCTCTGCCTAATTAATGAGAAAGAAGCGAGAAGTGCGTGTGGGGCGGATTTAACGCGGAACATTTTATTGATATGCAGGAGAGCGCTTCTCCTCCCCGCGTTGAGCGGCGGCGGCGAGTCGAGGCCTCGTGGAAGCGCTGAGACTCTCCTCCACCTACGGCGAGTTTTAAATGAGGCTCGCTTCTTTCCAGAGAATGAACTTCTATGAGAGAAACACAGCCGGACCATCCATACCGTTCCCCCGGCAAGGAGTTTATTCTGACGGAAGCTGAATAAACCCACATCAATGTTTACTGAGTGATAGTCACATCCGTTAGACAAGCAAAGCCCGACTCTCTCCTGAGCAGTTAGCTGTGATTGTCTTTCATTAACATGAAACAGGTGTAGTGTTCCCTAACTGAAGTAATAAAAGTGCCTAACTCTAAACGGGGCTCCGCTTTCGGTGGCGTTGGGCTGTGACTGTGCATTATTGCAGTTTTGGGAGAAATTAAAGTGATTTAATTAAACTGATGACATGTTGTGAATCGGCGCTATATAAATAAAATGGAATTGAATGGAATTTAAATCTTGACCTTGAAAATATCTTCAAAGGATTTAATGATCATCTTTATTTTTCTTTGCAATGCACTGCAAAAAGGTAACTAAAATAAAAAAAAATCTTTAAATGAGTGTATTTTCCCTTCATTTGAGCAGGTTAACAAGACTATTTGTCAATGGAGTAAGATTTTTTAAATTAAAATAAGAACAGTTCATCTCCATCATCTTATTTGAAGTACAGGATATCTAATTATCTCATGTTATTGGTAAAAAAATACTCATTCCATTGGCAAATAGTCTTATTTAGCTGCTTAAATCAAGGAAAAATATAGTGATTTCAAGAAAATGTTACTTATACTTCCCCTTTTGCGGGGATATATATTCCACTGAAATGCATCCGCTGTATTTAACCCATCTGTGGCTAAGGGTCTTGCTCAGGGGCCCACAGCGGCAGTCTATGGGATTCGAACCAGACAACTTGCGTCCTTCCCAGGACATCCTGCTAACCACTCACCACACCGCCTGTTGCACAAATGTTTGCTTTATCTCCTCTACATAAACAATTTTGAGCTGTAAAGACATTCTCACATTTTAAAGTGCAGCTACTTAAAGATCCTATAAATTTTATTTTGTTTTTACATTTTGTCAACATGTGTTCAATAATCGGCATTGACTTTCTGTATTAGTTGGTAGAAGGTTTCAGAGTGAGTAGCGGTGCAGACGCCACCTAGCGCTGGAGCTTGCAGTCCAAGTCTGTACCTATGAATCTAAAACGTTCCCTCACAAATTAACTTTATCCTGTGACGTCATGTCGCCCCTTCCACCATTTATATCCTTCTGGTTCAGTTCCTCAGTCGTTTAGCTTCATGCATGCTCAGTATAAATATTTATAAAATTGAATCCTCTCCTCTTTCTGCCATCTTTAGCTGCTGCATATTTTCAAACGAATGCAACAAAATGGCTTGTAGAGAGCCAAACTAGTGGACATTAAGGTTTTCTGTGTGTATTGAAATAATTTATAATTATTTTGCATGAATTGTATTTCTTAACCATAATGTTTTTTTATGTAATTGGCATTGTAATTTTATCTTGTGATTTTATACTTGTGATTATTTTTAAGGTTGCCTTTTTTACACCTGGCTGGGGGACTACCGATGAAAATTAGCACTTTTTAGCTAACTCGGGTACATTTACATTGTTTTAATGTTGATTAATGTACACTGTCCCCTTTTAAATAAAAATAAAAGTAAAGTAAGTAAAAGTAAACTAAGACCGCACAAAGCAAGTGAGTCCAGTCAGAGAGGAGGAAGTACTCTTCAATGTCAAATTTATTTATATAGCACTTTAAAAACAGGTATAAAACTGCACCAAAGTGCTTTACAAGAAAGACAACAACAATCAACAAAACAGAATGTAAAACACTGCTTCAAATAAAAGCCAAAGAATAAAAATAAGTTTTAAGAAGCGATTTAAAATGATCCAGGCTGTGGGCAGATTTAATTTAAAGAGGTAAATTGTTCCACAGAATTGGAGCAACAACAGAGAAAGCCCGATCTCCTTTGCTTGAGTCCGAGGAACTGTCAGTAATAGTTGATTATTTGAACGTAGACTTCTCGACACAGACTGGAACTTTAAAAGGTCTCTAAGATAAGGAGGAGCTAATCCATTTAAGACCTTATAAGTTAATAAAAGAATCTTAAAATCTATTCGGTAAAAGACGGGCAGCCAATGTAAAGAGGCCAGTATTGGCCTTATATGGTCACGCTTCCTGGTTCCTGTAAGAAGCCGAGCCGCTGCGTTCTGGATCAATGGAAGTCGCTGCATCTGTGATTTATCCACGCCTCCATATAATGAATTGCAATAATCCCTAATCCCTAAAACAAAAATAAGATTTAATTTTTGCTAAAATCCGCAGGTGAAGTCGGAAGACGTTGTAAAGTTAGAACAAGCAGAATGTGACTAAATAACTTAAAGAAACTTTTCATTGTTTCAGCTGAAATACAAACTGAGCTCTGAGTCTTATTTTATTTATTTATTAGCACAACCCTAGACTGCTGTAAGTTTTAGAGCAGGGGGGGCTTCCATCCACTCCTCCAGAGCTACTATCCTGCAATTTCTATTTCCCACACCTGAATTCCCTCATCGGGATGTCGTTCAGCGCTGCAGAGGCCTGGTAAGAAGCGCTTCCTTCACTGCAAAAAGGGAATTAAAATTAAGTAAATTTTTCTTGAAATGAGTGCATTTTTTTTCTTGATTTGAGCATGTAAATAAGATTATTTGCCAATGGAATAAGATTTTTGCACTTAAAGTTGGAACAATTCATCTCCATCATCACGTTTCAAGTGCAGAATATCTAAATATCTTATTTTAGGGATAGCACTACTAATCCCATTGGCAAATAGACTTATTTACCTGCTCAAATCAATGAAAAATAGACTAATTTCTAGAAATCTTACTTTCCCTTTTTTGCAGTGTTTGATTCAGACGTATCAGAGAAGGGATGCATCTTAAGGCTGCTGGATAGAAGCTCAAGAGGACTGAACTTGGGGCAACCCTGTTTTAGAGGATTGGTATATGGGACACAAGTGATAGGCGAAACATTGTGAGTCATCCTCGAACAACAGCAGAGTCAAGCTGCCACAGATTATTTGGACACGTTTAAAAAAAAAACGTAATTGCAAGAGCTTTGTAACTTGAAGATGCCAAATACACTGCAAAAACTGAACTAAAAATAAGTCAAATTTTCTTGAAATGAGTTTATTTGTCCTTGATTTGAGAAGGTAAATAAGATTATCTGCCAATGGAATGAGTATTTTGACCCCTAAAATAAGATTAGATATTCTGCCCTCTAAAGAAGATGATGGAGATGAATTGTTCCTATTTTAAGTGAAAAATCTCATTCTATTGGCAGATCATCTTATTTACGTGCTCAAAACAAGGACATATACACAAATTTCAAGAATTTCCTTGCACTGCAAAAACTGAAATAAAAATAAGTAAAATGTTCTCAAAATTAGTGTATTTTTCCTTGATTTGAGCAGGTAAATAAAATGATCTGCCAATAGAATAAGATTTTTGCTCTTAAAATAGGAACAATTCATCTCCATCATCTTATTTCAAGTGCAGTATATCTAATTATCTTATTTTAGGGGTCAAAATACTCATTACATTGGCAAATAATCTTATTTACCTGCTCATATCTTGGACAAAAACTAATTTTAAGCACATTTTACTTATATATGTCCTTGTTTTGAGCACGTAAATAAGATGATTTGCCAATGGAATGAGATTTTTGCACTTAAAATAGGAACAACTCATCTCCATCATCTTCTTTAGAGGGCAGAATATCTTATTATCTTATTTTAGGGGTCAAAATACTCATTCCATTGGCAGATAATCTTATTTACCTTCTCAAATCAAGGACAAATACACTCATTTCAAGAAAATTTGACTTATTTTTTTGTTTAGTTTTTGCAGTGTACACTGAACCTCCGGTCCACTGATGCAGAAACTGCTACAGGGACCATTAGCAGAGCAGAATCTGTGTATATCCGTATATGAACTAGCAGGGAGTGTCACATATCATTGAGTATGGTGGGGGACCCATAATGCTGTGGGCCTGTTTCTCTTCCAAAGACTCTGGGAACCCACCGTGAAATGCAATAATTTAAAGAGAAACGCCTTTAAGTGTGGAGGTCACCGTACATGGTTACGCGCTTTCCAGCTGATCTCTGCAGCAGCGTTGTGAGTCGATGTTTTCTGCATTTCAGGCTCTGTTATCCATCCGCCGAGTGCTGCTGGCCCAACACACGGCGTTCCCAGTGTCGGGCGCCGATCTATACGAGGAACTATTGAGCTCCACAGCCATTCTCTCCACTGGAAATCCCAGGTAAAGTCAATTCTCCACACAGTATGACACACTGCTTCATCTGTCAGGGCCTGTGGGATTTAACAGTGAGCTCAATGCCATCACAGCAGCTTACAGGAAGGCTCGTCTCCAGCATCAATACCCCAGAGGATCCTGTTAGAACGACTTTTTCATCAGTCCCATTCCATTTCAAACCATGATTAGTTTCATAAAGTCTATATGAAAATTAATTGCTGTTGCAAAACTCAAAATTCATTAACATTTTTGACTCGTAATTTAAAAATTCTGCTGCTCTGTCGCCCCAAACGACACACTTTAATAATTTTTTCACTTACTCTTATATTTACAGAGCAGTTTGGGACAAACTTTATCATGCGTCTGATAAACCTTGCATGATGGGGGAGGGGGTGGCGGCGATGCCACTATGCTCTCAGGTGCAGAGTTCTGGATTTATGCACTGCAAAAACAGACAAAAAATAAGTAAAATTTCTTGAAATTAGTGTATTTGTCCTTGATTTGAGCAGATAAACAAGATTATCTGCCAATGGAAATTGTAATTTTAGCCCTAAAATAAGATAATTAGATATAATGCACTTAAAACAAGTTGATGGAGATGAGTTGTTCCTAGTTTAAGGGCAGAAATCTTATTCCATTGGCAGATTATCTTATTTACCTGCTCAAATAAAGTACAAATACACCCATTTCAAGACAATTTTAGCTTATTTTAGTTATGTTTTTGCAGTGTGGGAGGAGAAATCACACGTCCTTGCACTGCAAAAACTGAACTAAAAATAAGTAAAATGTTCTCAAAATTAGTGTATTTTTCCTTGATTTGAGCAGGTAAATAAAATGATCTGCCAATAGAATAAGATTTTTGCTCTTAAAATAGGAACAATTCATCTCCATGGTCTTATTTCAAGTACAGTATATCTAATTATCTTATTTTAGGGGTCAAAATACTCATTACATTGGCAAATAATCTCATTTACCTGCTCATATCTTGGACAAAAACACTAATTTTAAGCACATTTTACTTATTTTTAAATCTGTTTTTGCAGTGTGTGTGGTTTGATCTCATATTCAATGGTCTTGTCATCAACGGTTGTGTTTAGAAACCCACCATGAGTATTTATTTATTTCAGACACTCCACCATGATGACCAAGACATCAAAATTAACACATAAATGTTCTTCTGTGCAATGACAGATTACATATTTTTGTATAAATGCAAAATTAATACAAACTAAATTAGTAAAATTTGAAGTACCCAATATATGCAACTAAAGAAGAAACACCCACACATACTCAAATACGCCACCTTATTTAGTCAATAGGGTGGTGTATTTGCAGGCTATTGACTTCCTGCGTGGGCGAGGGGACTCTTATTATCCTCCCTCCTCCTCAAAATCCTGATCCGGATGCAAACAAATAATCAACGCACGATTAATTATCGATTATGGTTAAACTAATGACGTCCGCTTAGACCTTCTTTCAGTGTTGTAGTATGGCCACTGTCCAGAAGAGGGCGCTGCCGGTCATTCTAAAGTGGATAGAGACCATCATGGCGGAGGGCAACATGAAGCAGTCCAAACGGAGTGCGGTGTGGGATTATTTTTGCACCGTTTAATGACGACAAGGATGCAAAATGCTCTTGATGCGGTTCTGTTTTTAAATATAAACACGCAATAAGCTCCTTTTTGGATTTCAGTTAAATGGCTCCCATTCAACCGGGCTGCATGGCGGAGCAGGGTTAACATCTCAACCAGAAGTCACTGATGTGATCATATGGTGAGGATGTGATGACAGAAGAGCAGAGGACATTACGCAGAAAATGTCAACATCATAGAAAAAGAAACGATGCCAAAAGCACGGTTTATCATGAGAGCTTGTTAGTGTTTCATACATTTTAATCCATTAAGTTTATTTGTTTCTATTCAGTAAGCTAATGGGTTTCTGTTTTGTTATATTTTAGAACTATGTCCAAGTTTAATAATGTGTGAGAAAACCACAATTTTTGTTTATTTTGTCAGTAATTAATACAGGTGGCACAATAAACTATGAAAATATCATGATCGGCCTCTTTTAAAATTCAAAATATTGTAGATATTAGCCCTTCATGTTATGGAAAGACCATGGTTTTAAGAAAATGGCTGCTCATCAATTAATTGCTAGTTGATCAATAAGATCAATCAACTTTAGATTAACCCATTAATTCCTACCTCTGATATTTAAGACACCAATAAGATTTATCAAGTTTACCACGTTTTTATAACATGGAAAACGTGTACTTTTACCTCTTGATTTACACGTAATTAACTTTTTTATCTAGTGTCTTTGTTCTTTTGTCCATGGTTGCCATGGTTAACCATAAAATAACGATCAGCTGACTCATTTAAATACACATTAACATTCCTGGGGTGTTTTGCATTGACCTTTTGTGGTTAAATCTGGGCGTGTTGAGGGCAGAACATGAAGCGGGTCCTGGTACACAAACGTTCAGGTGCAGTCGTGAATCTGTACAGGCAAATTGCTTGATGCTGTGAACGATTTTATAAATCAGGATTTTTTTTTTTTATTGACTTACACCATTTTCAGCCTTTGGGCGTATGCAACCTTTTAGTTTAGATCCTAACACTATGTTTTATAAATGAGACTCCAGGTCCTGAGCTGTATTAGTCTGAGCTTTCCATTTCCTCTGACTGCATCCAGCCCCAAGCAGTTTGTCGCACATTTTTATGCTTTTAACAGAATCATATTTGGCCTCTTCAAAAATAATAATGATAATAATAAGTATTTTCTTTACCATTGACATTAAGTGGAAAGGTTTAGTATAATGACAACCCTGCTGGCCACAGTCCTCCCAGGCATTACCAGAAATGTTTAGTGTGCTCGATTTTATCAGATTCTGTGAACTAAAATCACAGTTTTTAGTTTAGAGTTTTTAACTGACGCCAGCAGAGAAGGCATTTTCCGTGAAGCAGCTGCCATCAACACAGCCGAGTGGAAAGTGCTTCAGAAGTGGCCTGTGCGCTACATCCCTGAACCGAAGGAACAATTTGGCAGCTAAAACTGCCTTCTTGTCCTGTTGGTCCATTTGGCTCGTATAGCCATCCTTAAGTGGCTTCTGATATATCAGCCGCATTAACTCTGCTCTCTACTTGACCAGCTCCTGCTGGAAAATACAACAAAACTCTTTGGACGAGAACAATAAAGCATTTTATCGGCACATCAGAGGATGAAAATTTAATGACTTGGAAGACGGCAGAAATCCCCTCTGCTGTCAGCGTGGCGTTGTGTTACTGCACACCGAGTGAAAGGTTTGATGTCTCCTTCATGACTCAGTTGTCTGTTTGTCAAAGCACGGGAGGGTAAATACTCATCTCTGAAGGAGGGAGGGGTAAAAAAAAAACGCCTCTTCCGCCAGGCCGCAGGCTTGTCTCGACAAATCTGTGAAATGGTCCTGCAAGGCATAATTTATAGGATGGGACCTTTCTACAGTCAGGCCCACTGTTTCAGCATAATTAACGACCACAGGTGTTTCCTCTCTCTCTCTCTCTCTCTCTCTCTCTCTCTCTCCGTGGCTCTTTTTAAGTGGTTTTTATAAATTAGTTAGAGCGTTGGAGCAGTGATATGAAACTAAATCATACATGTTGGTGAAGCCGCAGTGCGCTGGTGCATGTCTGGACTGCCCTCTGCTGGTCAGAAGCTGAACAGACGCGCGCTGGTGCCACGTCTGGAGATTTGATTTGGCTTTAAAACCATAATCGTGCTGATATGCAGAGAATACCTTCAGAAAGATCCAGAATAACTGACTCTCTCTGATATGGTGTTTAATAAAACGTTCTCAAATAAAGTATTTAAAAGCTGAAGCAACATATAGTACGATATCTCAAACGATCATGACTACGTTTATTGCCAGTATATTTAACGATAATAGTTTTCATTTCATTGCAGCTTAAACCTTTTTTATTGTCACTATAAAGCATCGTAAACTCTGTTAAAATCCAATGTGAGATTAACTAGTATCTGTTGGGTTTAAACTTTTAACTACCTTTTGGTAAATTCATTATTTATCTAAAAATATTTCTCGATACTTGGCTTAGAAAAGATCCTGCATTCACAACTTTCATATCACTTTTGTTTGCTATAGTGTGCTTCCAAGCAGCCAAGGGCTTGCTTTTGGAAAATTAAATAGTTATAATCAGGTATTTCGATCAGTATTAAAATACACTGAAAAAAGGGAACTAAAAGTAAGTAAAATTTTCTTGAAAGTAATGTATTTTTCCTTGTTTTGAGCAGGTAAATAAGACTATTTGCCAATGGAATAAGATTTTGCACTTAAAATAGGAAAATGTATCTCCACCATCTTATTTCAAGTGCAGTTTATCTAATTATCTTATTTTAGGCATCAAAATACTCCCGTCTATCGATCAATCGTAAATTTATCAAGATATTATAATTTTAGAAGATAAGAAAGATCGGCTGCTTGGAATGAGAGCATAGACATAGTAGAGGTGGTTTGAAACAGTACTGTAGTTTATTTTATAGTAAAATGATATAAGACAGAAATATGCCTGTGCAATTCTTGCTGGATGTGCTACAAATTACTAAACGTACAGATCTTAGAGGAACCACACTGCAAAAATGGATCTAAAACTAAGTAAAATGTTCTTAAAGTTTGTGTTTTTGTCCTTGATTTGAGCAGGTAAATAAGATTATCTGCCAATGGAATGAGAATTTTAACCCCTAAAATAAGATAATTAGACATCCTGCACTTGAAATAAGGTGATGGAGATGAATTTTTCCCATTTTAAGTGCAAAAATCTTATTCCATTGGCAAATCATCTTATTTATCTGCTCAAATCAAGTACAAATACACTCATTTTAAAAACATTTTACTTATTTTTAGTTCAGTTTTTGCAGTGCAAAAGGTCACTGAGTGCCTGAAGAGCCAGACCTTTTAAAACATTAAAAAAATGAGTAAGAGATTGCAAAATGTTGTCAAAGTTCATCCTAGTCAGTTTTCTAAGAATATGGCAATAACGAATAACAGGTTTCCTGTCTAAAGCCTTTAATTGCTCACTTATACATCCTCCTCGGAGGCCTGATGGTTGTTGATGTTGCTTGAGACCAGCAGGTCACGATAAGTTAAACGGGAGATATACATTTAGACCAATTTAAAGTTTTCTTCCATGGTTTTTTACCTAAAACCTCTGAAAACAGGAAGAATATTTCCTCCTTTATTACGGCTATTGAGATTGACCCATAACCCTGAAAGTAAATCTTAAACCGCCTTATGGACAAAGTTTATAAATCCTCTAAAAAGACTCTACTAATGCCTAAAAGTTGTAATAATCCTGCATTGGAAACTGAAATTCTCCTGTAAACATATCCAACCCCTTCCACTCCAAACGCAGTAAAATCACGAATTTCCCTCCAATCAGACGCCAAGATGAACCCTTTCATGTCCAAGTGTTCAGAGCGCGCTGATGAGTGCCGCCTCAGGGAGATTCTTTTCTTTTCTTTTTTTTTCTCAATCATTGACTTTTCAAGGGCAATCACTTTCATCTCGCCGAGTCCTTACGACAACACAATGTGATGTTCCATCAACAGCGGCGCCTTCTCCACGATCTTGTCAGAATATGCAGCAGTAATGCAAATAAGTCCGTCCCCGCCGATTCTTCTCTTGACAATCTCACAGTGAGGGGGTGGCGAGAGCCGAGCACTTCACCTTCAAGCTGCAGAGCCTTGGCTTTGTTAATTCAAGTAGACGTCTGTCACATCCATCACCGTAAGTGAGATGAAAGGAACTTTAAGAGAAAAAAAAAAACGGCACCGATTGCTGCTCTGTGCCTGAATGACGGCAAATCTGAACGCTGTGATCACGGAGAATCCGACGGATCAAGTATGTACGTCAGAGAGACTAAGAACTGCTCTCATGTCTCTCATTTCAAGTTCACTCTCAGGACAAGCGGTAAGAGACTGGCAAGCAAAACCTATATTTATATGTTTCAATATCAGTGTCAGGGGTCAGTCTCTGCCACCGGCTCCGTTGGGTTGACGCGCCGGTCTTTACGGACTGGGCAAGAGCCCATAGAAGCACTGTAGACATTTACACCTGACGCAACCAGTGTTGGGTAAGTTACTTTAAAAATGTAATCTGTTACAGTTACAAGTTACTTTGCTTAAAATGTAATTGTAGTGTAATTTTTTCGATTACTTTTAAAAAGTAATGTAACTAATTACTTTGATTACTTTTTGATTACTTTAAGGTTTTAATGAGTATTGACCCATGTTCAACATTTATTTTTTTGAGAACTGAATGTGAACCTTAAAAAAGCGGAATTGGGAATTGACACTTGTATGACTCTATTCCTGTATATCCATCAGTAGTTAAAGGACAAGAGTCAGCAAATGCAAATTCTGCCCTGTAAAACAATGACAGCACAATTGTTGCTGTATGATCTGAAGCCCCATTTGGAGCTTTTAAACAGGCTTTGAAAAACTTTGATAATTTGCTGCTGTAATATTATAGATTTTTTAGAATAAAAAGCTAGCAGATGTGCATAATCAAAAATAACAGAAGTACAATTATAGAACATTCAGTATTGTAAGAAAGCCCACACTGTTTCTGGATAAATACATTATTGTATGAGTTAGGTTCTGTTCCGTTTTCTGCCTTTTTCGTTGTAAAACTGAAATGTCCCATGCTCCTGAATGCACCATAGCTTTCCGACGCTCACGAACGCAACACTGTGAACGCTGAGCTGTGTAGACACGCGTTTGATTTTCCGCTTAAGACAAAGTTTTGCAGTTTCACAACACACGTCGGCTCTCACGGTTTATTGTGTGTGAATAACAAGAGGCTGTCAACAAGCTTGAAGGCTGTCATTTTTGATGCGCTGCTTGAGCTGAAATAAAACCGTGAAACGTCCGCTCGCTTGCTGTTCTTTCAGAAGGCTCAGGACAGGATGGATCATCAGAGTGATAGAGACAAGGAGCCGTAGCGGGAAACGCCGATACAGGGCGCGAAGCAATAAAAATATCATTACATATTTCGCAAAGGTTTTTCTTCATATTTTTAAAAAATATGTAACTAAATTTGTAATTCTTAATATTTTCGGAAGTAACTAACTGAATTACATATTTTCTCATTGTAACTGTAACAAATTACAGTTACTCTTTTTTTGTAAATAAATTACGTAACGTCGTTACATGTAATCCGTTACTCCCCAACACTGGACGCAACGTAGGTGCAGCATTCTCCAAAAACAAAGGGGGGCAGTACTCAACACAACCAGTGGAAATGCGTAAAAAATAGAAGAAACAGTTGACGTCACACTTCCAAAATGGCCGCGCGCGGTATTGTAAACAATCATGAAGAATAGTTGATGTGTTTATGGCAGCTAAAGAGAAATAAACGGAGGGCTAGAGACGTAGAAGATGTTATGTTCAACCGTTGCTAAAGACGTGAAGATGGGGAATACAGCCTGCCTAAAGCCATAGGGATCTTTTTTTTTTCAATTTTTTTTTTTTTTAATAAAAGCTGATTGTTTTGCATACTGTGAGCTGCTGTTTTAGACTTTAGTTACGCTGCAAGCAGTGGAAACAGAAATCAAAATCCTTGTTTGTACCAATAAAACATGGCCAATAACTTCAACCCTGAAAGTACGTCAGTAAGTTGCCCGAAACCTTTGTTGGACAGTACTATAAAGCTTGGAACTCCACATTACTCCACACATTTTGAATTCAGAAAGTTTTCTGGATGGGAAGAGAAACGTCTTCAAACTTCTGAAAAAAGTCCAGTTGTTTTTCTTTTTGAGTTTTGAACAGGATTACCAAATATAGATTTAAGCATAATTTTAATACTTTAATACTCAGACTCAACACCGGGGGTGGGATGATCTGTCGACAAACAGAGGTTACTTTAAGATATGACAGCCCAGCTGCTCTGTTTATTTATTTATTTTTTATGTCTTGGTATTCGTCATTTTGGATTTTAAACCAGGTGGACCCGGCCAATCAAACGGCTATTAGCTATACCGCCAATAAGCAACATTAAACTTGGCCACTTACCAAAGATCACTTTGTAATGGTGGGATGTTAAATCTATCCCTAAAACTGAAGGTATTTTAAACATATAATAACATGGTTTGTAATGTTAGAAAAGCCTTGATAATTTTCAGACACAAGCTTTGAAAAATAGTTCATTTTGTGTAAATCATAAAAGCTAGACTTGTCCATCTTTAAATGGCTTTTATGTACAGAATAATAAAGGTGGTTTGAAAGAGAGAGAGAGACTCTGTGGAGTTAAAAGGTCAAAATAAATGAAAGGTCGGTTCCTGTTACAGAGCACTTAACCTCGTTTTCTGGTGAAAACCGTGAAATTAAACCTATAAATGGTTTCAAAATGCATCCATCTGCAATGTCTTCAATTCACCCTGTTGCAAAAGATTCACAAACTTTTTCAGAAGCGTCGCTACATCAGTTTTACCAGAAGTCCCACAAGACTGAGATTATTCCTGTTTTTTGTCTCCGTTTCATCCTCAATGACAAACTCTCGACATTCCTTCAGCGCTGTCGCGCCTTGCTTCCTAATCCCAGTCCAACGTCTCTCTGCTTGCCTCGTCATTTTTCATATTTCGCTTCCGACTCACAGTACACAGTCGCCGCATCTCGCCGCCCAAAGTTGAAGAGAAGTCCCTTTAAGTTCCTGACAGGACAAGATGAAGAATTAGCAGCCAGTCTGCTCCCAGAGAGCTCATTTAAGGGACTTGTAGATGTCACGGAAATAGTTGGATTCGGTTTGCCACACTGAGGATTTATTCGAAACATCTTTCTAAGTGAGGCAGCAAAATTATGCTTACAGTGAGTGCTTCTGTCCCACATCCAGCTCTGATGGATTAGTTAGTCTTATACGTGATCAAAAAAGCAGAAGGATTTTAAAATGCTCTCTGAGCTCAGAGGTCCTCCTCAAGTCGTTTTTTTTTTTCTCAGATTATGCATGGATTAGTCATTTTTCTTTCTTCTGGATGGCTTCATCAATTTCAGATCTGTTGCTGTGGGTAAAAAAGAAAATTCAAGCAGAAAAATGACTAAAGTCAGGCAGTACATTCAAGCGAACTGTAGAGTCCTGAGCCAATTACTCAGAAAGCAGCCTTTAAGTGTGGCTTAAGATCAGATAACATCTATTTTACATCCTATAATTGCAGAATAAATAGTTTAAACAGCAATTTCTTCAACATTTGAGGAGCTACTTTATCAGAAGGTGAAAACAGCCTTTTTATTTCCTACAGTAACTGGACTGAAGGGTTGATGATGAACTAATCATTCGCTCTGTAAATGCGTCAACAAGCTACTCCATCTTTGATTCTGTCCTGTTTTTTTTATTATTTGGAAAGATATGCCGAGATTCGTTAAAGAAGATTATCTTGAAATGTATTATTCTTCAGTCAAATAAATAGGGCAGTTTTTTTTTTCTTTTTTCTTTAGTCAATGTTTGAATCTTGAATTGAAATAAAATTTCTATTTACTTATGAACCAAATCGTTCAAAGGAGGAATCGGCCGCTTAAACCTTTAGAGAGAACCTCCAGTCGGTTCTGGCAAATGTTGGTGAAGATTCTCAGTCATCCAGATCACGATCAATCCAAAAAAGGTAAAAAAAAAAATAAAGTCCAAAAGATAGAAGTCCAGTTTATAACCTTTTTCCAATGGTTCTACCAAAGAGGAGCCTGATGAGTGTTTCTGTAGGGATTAAACTCACCGGTCCTGCCACCTTACGGAAATTAGAGTCTGAAGGAGTCTCAATTGTTTAAATTAAAAGGTGGGAAATTTTTATATATTTTCCTAAAATTGTAAGCATGACATCTGTTTGTATTTTCTGCAATAGTCTAAGACCCTGAGGGAAGGTGGACAAAGCTGTAAAGCAGCACGACAGCAGTTTTGTTATCGACCAGCTGAAATCAGATTGGATGACTGTGAAAGTTTTTTTTTTTTACCTGAGGCCTTCTTGAAACACCTCTGTGCCATAACGTCCCTCCTGTCCTCGTTGAGTCTGCTCAGCGGGAAATGAACGGACTCCTGGTGTTTTTACAGTTCTGGTTTTCCTGTGGTGTGAGCACAAATAAAATAATACGCTCCTCTGGAAGAGAATGGCTTTAAAACCAACAAACCCACACAAAGGTGAGGTTTAGAAAGACGTGATAGTGAATGTGTCAGCAGCTGCAGTAAAACGTTTAATTGTGACTGACCTGAAGGTAAACCCAGGGTTTAGAACTGGTCAATGTTCTGGATCATGTGTGTTTTGGGCCCTGTGACCATAAATTTGTGCCAAAAATGTATTTTATAATGCAACAGAAATATTTCTACTTAGCTGGCATTTGGGTTCA
The DNA here is from genome assembly GCF_011125445.2 of Fundulus heteroclitus. Lineage (NCBI taxonomy): Eukaryota > Metazoa > Chordata > Actinopteri > Cyprinodontiformes > Fundulidae > Fundulus > Fundulus heteroclitus. The sequence continues at coordinate 5,049,105 of NC_046371.1, read as the reverse complement.
TTTGCAAAGTTTTTTTATTCTGCTGAATGTTTAGTAAAATGTTTCAGTGTCTCTAAAGTCTTTAGAGAAAAAAAAAAAGACCATTAGCCTCATTGGATTTAATTTTATTTGTCTTGGGTACTTGTCCACTGTTATCGGGGTTTATGGATGAAACCCACCCAGCCTACCTGCTGATAAATGTTATCGCCAAAAATATTCCCCGGCTGTTTGGTTGTATCCTGCCTGAGCTGCACAATATGTCGAATCGTAGTATCAGTCTGAGAAATGGCGCTTTTGGCAAGAACGGCTTGGATGCAGTATTTCATAGAACATAATCAATAATAAAGTGCACCTCACATGGTATATGGTAGACAGACCACATGAAATGTAGTTGATAAACTGTTGCTTTCATTATAATGTAGGTTCTGCAATAAAAAAAATATTTATTAATGTCTACTACAACTGAAGTATCAGAATAGATAGACGTGTGATCAAAATTCTACAACTTATTTCTAATCCTGGGTTTGATGCTTTGTAGCGACACTAGGCAATTAAGGAATGGAACTGAGTAATACTACTATTAATTAGTAAAGTGTATAATTTTGGTATGATTGTACCAAAATGATACACTTCATGATTGTGGTTAATTGTGGTTAATGTATGATTGTGGTTAATTCTGTGCATGTATTTATACTATGCAACATTAATTGCATGAGTTCTTTAGATTATTTTAGATTATCAAAATTATTGCAATAAATAATGATGAATAAAAGAATAATTCCAAAGACAGACACCCTAATACAAAAGATTTTAACCATAAAACAGGGCAAAAACGTTTCTGGGACAATACATTAAATAGATATTTCTAGATTTAGTGCTATTTGAAACTGGTGGACAAAAAAACTAAAACAATGGTTATTAAAAAGACATACGTTGAAGTTAATTTTTTAACACTTCTTATTAGCAAAAAAGTTGATGTAAGCTCCTGGGACAGGGCAGAAAAAGGATTTTAATAGTTGTATTTGTATTTGAAACACTGTAATGATGAAAAACTAAAAGCATTTCAAGCGTTATTAAAATTATCAAAACACATTCCTTAAGTGCCTAGTGATTCTCATTAGCAAAAGTATGGGATATGGGAGGTGTAGTGTTAAAATCTATAGTTCCTACAAATTTTTAAATTTAATTGACAACAAAAACACAAATGATAAAAAATGTTGCACAATTGGATATAAATCCAGACATTAAGGGTGATACAAGTGGATAAAAGAGCAGGTTAGCAAACATTTTTCATTTAGCCTTACAGCTGTGACCAGTATAGTTGATGTCTCACTGCTGTGTGCGAGAGCAGCTGCTGTAAAACGGGATTTTACTTCAGTTTCAAAATCCAACATGTTTTGTGAAAGATTGGTTTAAAGCTTATTAAACTCAAATCAACCAGCTTAGTCTTCCTGCTATCTGATGAAGTCTTGCTCTCTCTCACCCTCTCGCAGCCTGAATGAGCTGCAGACATGTCTCAACGAGGTGTAGAAAATATCTTTCAAATAGTGTCATATATCAGTATTTCTTCTGGCCTCTTCCTGCAGTAACAACTTCCACACCAACATCTGGTAGCATTGATTAGAAAAAATATCAGATTTCAGGTAAATCAAGGTGAGAATTAACTGATTCAGGTCATCGGGCAGTTCCTTGTTGCATCTTTGGCTGGGCATGTTTATAAGTTCCTTTACCGCTTACACTGAGTTATTACGCCCATATAAAGAACTGAAGCTGAAACCTGGTCTGGCGTTCTGTTAGCTGTGACATCATCAAGGGAAGACAGATCATCCTCTATCACCATCTAACATAGAAAGTACTCCTGGGTCAATGTGAGCTTCTGAGCTTTCTGTGTCTCTGCTCTGTCTTCTCTAAGCCCCAGTGGGTGGAGGCAGATGAGCGTTCACACCGAGCCTGGTTCTGGTTCTGCTGGAGGTTCTCCTCCCTGTTAAAGGGGAGTTTTCCTCTCCACTGTCGCTTCATGCATGCTCAGTATGAGGGATTGCTGCAAAGCCATCAACAATGCAGACGACTGTCCACTGTGGCTCTACGCTCTTTCAGGAGGAGTGAATGCTGCTTGGAGAGACTTGATGCAACCTGCTGGGTTTCCTTAGAGAGGAAACTTTCTCACCAACCTGGAGGATCTGATGGAGTCTGACTTTGGAAAGAACCTTGAGACGACATGTATCATGAATCGGCGCTATATAAGTAAAATTTTATTGAATTAAATGATGGTTTTCAAATGAGAACTGCTTCCTGCATGACATTAAGGCCTAATTTATTTATAATTTAACAGTTTTTAGGCTGGAAGAATGACCTGACAAACCAGATATGAATCGTGAGGAGCTAGCTGACGATCATTGACCTTTTTCTGACCTTTAACCCCCACAAAAAAGACCTGCTCAGAATACAGGACCAACCAAGTCGGTTCAGTTTAGTGCGAAGGAGGAGGGCTAGCTCTGAATGCTTACCCTCCCCCAGTTTTTATTGGCTGAAGCTAACGGTTTATCGCCCCCCGCTGGCTGGTGTGAGTAATGAGTTTCACCTTGTTTCTTGCAGCCTAGACAAACTGCTGGATTCAGGCTTGTACACCGGAGAGATAACGGAGCTGTCAGGAGGCCCAGGAAGCGGCAAATCCCAGGTGAGCTTTACCTGTGACGTCCCGCCGTAGCTCGGATCATTTCAGCCTCCTGAACTTTCTGCTGCTCTAGAAGGACGAGCTTCGATCGCGCTGAGCTGAAACCCGTCAGAGGTGCTGCTCCAGCAGCTTTTAACAGCTTCCTGTGTTCCAGGTGTGCTTCGGCGTGGCGGTGCACATTGCACACCGTCTGAAGCAGAGCGTGATCTACATCGACACAACAGGAGGGCTGACTGCCAGCCGCCTGCTGCAGATGCTGCAAACCGAAACCGATAACACAGACGAGCAGGTGAGCTGTTGTTTTACACACATATTCAGATTTTTAATCTAACATTAGTTGACAGTGGGAAACTACGCAGATGGAGGCTCTTCAGAGGATCCACACCTTCCGCCTGTTTGACGTCTGCGCTCTCCTCGACTGCCTGTACGGGCTCTGCAGCGGCGGCCTTCACAAGGTTTGTTTGCATAAACCCCCCCCAGGAACCTCGGGAAGGAGGGCCAAACCCTTCAGCTGTCTGAATTTGTCACGTTGTGTGTCGAGGCGCGTGTCGGCGGCGGCTCTGTCAAGGCGGTGATCGTGGACTCGGTGTCAGCCGTTATCGCTCCTCTGCTGGGAGGCAGGCACAACGAAGGTGAGCGTCTCTTTCTGCTGCTCTGTCACATTCAGGGAGACCCGGGGCTGCGTTCACATCTGCGTGGGTTTCATCCGGGGATCCGATCTGGAAAACAAAAAGGAGCCCTGCGTGTTTTTATTTTTAAAAAGCGCGACATTTGCATAAAAAAGACAATTGGAAGTAACAGTAACAGTAAAAAAGTGAATTTAGAGGAGAATAGCGGAGGAAAATAATCCGTTTCATAAACGTTTAAGCTCATCTCAACTCTGTAGACTCTAAATAAATGGAGCTTAATCAGTATATTGCTATCTAACTAGATTTTCCCCGTTTGATGACATTTAACAACTGTTGATTTATTTTGCCCCTGGGACTGCAGATGGAAATTAGCTGGGGGAAAAAAAAAACAGACTGGAATCTGGTGCAGTGCATCTTTGCTCTCTGAGCTCAGTGTTTCCTGGACATGATCCCGGATAAAAAATTAAAAAATAAAATTAAAATTATACAGAATCCATTTTGTGCCCCGTTTAGGTTGTATGAGTCCAGTTCGTCCAGAGCTGGCTGCTTACAGAGCTTTGGGGAAATTATTTAGTCGGGGTTTATGCTTTAGATTAACTCAAAAGTCCTGCATGATTAGGAAGACAAAGTCAGATTATGTGTTCTCTGCAGCCTTTGTAGGACGGTATGTACGCTTTCTTTTTTTTTTTTTTTACCAAGTTTTCACACTTCCTGATTCTGGAGGTGTTTTTAAAGTAGGTGTCTGGAAGGGATGAAGCAGTTTTAATAGCCCCTTTCAGATCATCCTCCTGAACACATGCAGCATAAACCATCTCCAGATCCTGCAGACGGCATCCCACAATCCCCTGCGCTGCCCTCACCACTCGTGCTAAACCAGCGGTCTGCAATCTGTGGCTCTTTACACCTTCAGCTTTGACTCTTAAAAACTTAGACCAAAAATGCGATGGGAAAAACATTGGTTAATGTTTCTAAATGTAAAGATAATTTAAAATTGCTAGCTTTAGGATGCATTTAGTTCTGCAATATATGCATAACATTTCCAGAAAGAAAGAAACTAATGGCGTATAAAATATTTTACTACAGCTAAACAAAGTATCTTTTTGTCAATAGGTTGCAAACAACTTGCTTTTCTATCATTTTGATGCCATTTGCAATAAAACTCAAATGTACAATTGAAGAAAATGCATTAAACCTAAACATAAAAATACGTTTGGTTAAATAATAAAAACTGTAGATCTTTAATTTAAAAAAAGTAAAACAAATTTCCTATCTTATACTATAAAAACAAGCTCATGTTTCAAAGAGATGTGTAACTTTTGTGGCTCTAAACATTTGGAATGAGGGCAAAAATGGCTCTGCAGGTTGTAAAGGTTGCTAAAATGCTTTCTATGGTAGCCCTATAAAAGTTTTTTAGCCGTTTAGTGGAATGTCCAGTCAGTTTCAGTTTCCTGAGGAAGAAGAGCAGTTGTTGGGCCTTCTTCACTAGGTGGGAGGTGTTAGCAGTCCAGGTGAGGTCCTAAAAGTGACTTGAGGGCACTTTTAGGACACTTATGATAATTGTTTAGTCAGCTTAATCTTTTCACAAATGTCCTGTTGGGGTCAAATAATTTTTTTACTTTTTACATACAACAGCCAAACAAAAAGTTTTTTTTAAATGTCTATAAATAAATGATCCTTTAATAGACCAAAGAAAACAAACACAGAAGGACCAGGTCAAGAAATACTCAAAATCATCCCCAGGTTGTCTGAACTTAAGTATAACTGCAGAGATGGTTCAGAGTCACAAGTGTAGTTCTAACTTTCGGCTTTTTAAAGTCTGGTATTTACTCTGGGAATCCAAAACAAGCCTGTATTGTTAGGATTGAGCTTTGTGTGAGAAGACGTTGGAGCATTTTTAAAGGCTTTTCAGAGAATGACGTTTAAATGCTGCTATAATCTAGCCTGAGGGTTTCATTTTGCTGCTGTGGAGAACAGACGTCCCAGAAATCTGCTTTCTGTGAGATTTTACGGACAAATTCAGGACCAAACAACCTTTAAAGCTCCTCAAAATAATACAGGAGGCCAAAGTCTCACTTTCCACCTGACTTGAACGTCAGAACAGTTTCTGCTAAATGAGTGAGCGCTGCAGCAGTGAGGGTTACTCTTTACTTAGATTTGGGTTCAGAGCGCCCTTTTTGGTTTAGGTTTCCTTCTGACCTTATGCATTTATCAGTTCTAAAGAATTTACACCTTCAGGTGATCTGTTTTTGCTGAACTAGGGCGGGACAATTAATCACATTTGCAATATAGTCGCAATTTAAAAAAAAAATGCAATTTCCAAATCACAGAGGTCTGCAAATTTTGGCTCTGTAACAATTAATGGATCAGACGTGTCCTTTGATGTCGGTAAAATTTTTAAAGTGGATTTGCTCCACATGGAAGGGAAGAGAGCTGCAGCAGAGAGATAATCTAATTTTATTATTTGTTTTAGAGTTTATATAATCATAATTTTTACCAGAATCGTTCAGGAATCTCACCACAGCATAAATTAGCGGTCAGAGTGTTTAATACATAGACTTGCTTGTTGGCTGCACTTTATGTTCAACAATAATTGATTTCCAACTCAATTAAAAGCTGTTCTCTTGAATAATAATATTAACATTAATAAAAAACAGTTACATTTCTTGTTTTAAATAGTCCTTGTTTACAAACATCTTTATCTACAGGCCAGTTTTGCTAATTGCGTTTAATGCATAGAAATGTCAAAATAAATCGTAACTATGGTTGAAATATATCGTGCCGCCCCAGTCTGAACTGAAAAACATCGTTTTAATCAGAGAAGCTCACAGAAAACGTGCTTTTCGACGTCATCTGTCAGGGTTCTCCTTATTCTGGGTAATAATCTGTAAAAAATGATCTTGTGAGCAGGCGGTTCAGATAATATGGGTCATCAGTGTTCAGACAGGCCAGCAGTCGCTCCCCAGCGGAGCTTTAATTAAATAAAAGGAAGCGGCTCTAGCCTGACTCAATGAAAAAAGGGAACTAAAAGTAAGTCAAACTTTCTTGAAATTAATGTATATTTCCTTGATTTAAGCAGGTGAATAAGACTATTTGCCAATGGAATAAGATTTTTGCACTTAAAATCGGAACATTTCATCTCTATCATCCTATTTCAAGTGCAGTATATCTAATTATCTTATTTTAGGGGTACAAATACTCATTCCATTGGCAAATAGTCTTATTTACCTGCTTAAATCAAGGAAAAATACATTAATTTTCAAGAAAATTTGACTTACTTTTAGTTCCCTTTTTGCAGTGCTGCAGCTCATTCTGTTCCAACCTCTCCAAACTTCCTGCGCCTCCAGGCATGTCCTTGATGATACAAGTGGCAGCAGCTCTGAAGACGATGGCGAAGGACTTCAGCGTCGCTGTCCTGGTGAGGAAGACTCCGTCCTTCATGTTTCCTGCTCTTCATTTCCACAAACTAAAAAAAAAAAAAAAACTTGATTTGACGCAGGAAATAACCTCTAAGACACGAAGCTAATGCTGTGAAAAAGCGTGCATCATTTGGACGTGTGTTTGATTCTCCGTGTGATGTGTGCGACTATTTGAGTCTTCCTTTCATGTTTTAAGCCTGCTTTATCTTTTTAGAGGCGTAATAAGCCATAAAATGCATGGATTTAATCTCCAGAGGAGGGGAGAAAAAAAAAAAAAAAACAGCTAAGATGCCGTCTGCACCCGCAGGTAACAAACCATGTAACGAGAAGTGGCAGCGGGGAAGTGCAGCCGGGCCTCGGCGTGTCGTGGAGCCACATCCCCAGAACCAGAATCCTCCTGGAACGAGTCGAGACGGGCGCGTGCGTCAGCCGTCCGGGTCGGCGCCGCGCGACGCTCGTCAAGTCTTCCAGACAGGTACGCCGCGGGCTTCACGCCGCGCCGCCGGTTCTGTCAAGGGGCCGCTTTCTGCTGGTTGTCAAAACATCCTGTTAAAAACGGAGAGCACGGCGCCGTTGGCCCACGGGCCCGGTTCGGTAAAGACTGATTTCCATTTAAAAAAAACATCTCCAGGCAGGATTTTTAGCAGGAAAGCACACCAGACGCGTCGGTCTGATGCATAACGACAGGCCGTAAATAATGAGCCGCGCTGCTCATTTTCACGCAGAGGGCTCATTCCGCTACCTGCGGCGTCGCACTGACACGCTGACTGAAGAAAATACGGAGTCCTGAACAAGCAGGAGTGTCCAACATCGCTTCATCGACACCAAACCGACTGTAAAAGTACTCAACTGGACTTCTTGAAGAAGTTTTGCCTCTTGTTCAAAAAGCTTCATCGGTTCTGAACATGGTGGGAGTCATGAATCGTAGTCAGGTGACAAGTCTCCAGGTGTGAATTGCCTGAAAGAAGCAATGTTAAATATATAAAAAAAACAAAACTAAAGAGAGGAGCTGGCCTCAGATTTTGGCTCTGCAGCCGCGACTCGTCCCTCAGCTGTTAATAGCTTGGGACGTGTTTGGATGAAGCAGCGACCCAAACAGGCTGTAAATTAAATTAAATTTTATTTATATAGCGCCAATAAACAACACACGTCATCTCAAGGCTCTTTCCAAAGTCAGTTCCATCCAGTGGCGGTTCTAGACCAAATTTACCAGGGGGGGCCAAGGTGGTGCCAGTGCTTTTTCACAGGGGCACAGAACAAAAAAAAAAAAAAAAAAACAATAAAATGGCAATATTTAAATGTGTAATAATATTAAGTAAACCACTTGTGGCTCTGGAACTGCAGGTTTCAGACCCCTGATCTAGCAGTTGTTTAACTTTAGCCGTATTGAGCTGGGGGCAAAGTTTTCATGGAACATCTTAAGTTTTAAATTCTTTTTAGAGTAAAACTGCATAGGTAAAAAATAATATTGGTCAAAGGGACCAGTCAGTTATGGTTTCTTTACCATTGGAAATAATTATGAGAAGTGTATTTATTATCATGTCTTTAGTACAGGGGCCATAACAGGGGCCAGGACCATTTCTACAGGGGCATGGGCCCCTGTTGGCCCCTGTCTAGAACCGCCCCTGGTTCCATCAGATCCTCCAGGTTGGTGAGAAAGTTTCCTCTCTAAGGAAACCCAGCAGGTTGCATCAAGTCTCTCCAAGCAGCATTCACTCCTCCTGAAAGAGCGTAGAGCCACAGTGGACAGTCGTCTGCATTGTTGATGGCTTTGCAGCAATCCCTCATACTGAGCATGCATGAAGCGACAGTGGAGAGGAAAACTCCCCTTTAACAGGGAGGGAAACCTCCAGCAGAACCAGAGAGTCAGATTCTCCTTCTCAGAGATATTGGCTGCCTAGCTTGTGCTTTTTGGCTTTAAAAGAAGAAGATAACCAACGAGCCATCCAGGGAATGAAGTTTAACTCTGCTCTCCATCTCAGGCGTGTCGCATCAAAGAGGATTTTGACCTGCAGCGATGGAGTGCTGCTGACGGAGGAGCGCCATCAGGAAAGAGGAAACTGGATCAGGCCGATCCCTGACGAGAGCCCCTCTGCAGAAACGTCGGATGGAAAGGTGGGTTTGCGGTTCTGGGTTGGATTGGCAGGAAAAAAGGCGCGCCTCCTGACGCGTGGCTGACTGATGGATGGGTTCAGTCACTACAGCGAGAAGGTCTAAATGGAGCCCGTTTAACGTCCTGTCAGTCATCCGCTGCCCTTATAACAGGGAAGGAGAAACGGCGCCTTTATGAGGAGCTGGGCTTAAATTCTGAGACCTCATCGTGGTCTAGACTCAACAATCATCTTTAATATTCAGATAATAAAGCTCCAGTTAAACCTCAGCAAAACTAGTCCTACCGCCTAAACATTTTTAGATAAACTCCAAAGTATTTTATTGAGATTTAATGTAAAACATCCAAAAAGTCATGCATATTTATTTATTTATTACAAATAGAAATCTTAAAAGTGTGGCATGCATTTATATTCAGCTCTGCTGAGTCAAGACTTTGCAGAACCACCTTTTGCTGCAGGTCTCTACCGTCTTTCTAGTTGATGAGATCATCTGTTGGCTTTAGGTCCAGACTTTGACTAGACCATTCTCACATGAGCATGCTCTGCTCTAAATCATTGCATTGTAGCTAAAGCTCCACGTTTAGCATCAGTCTTGAGGTTTTCCACCAGGATGGATCCGTGTAGCGACCGTTGAACCTCCTTCCACACGCTTCCTGTCTCGCCTGCATGGTTTGTGGCAAACTGGACTTATTGGGATTTTTTTTTTCAGTGAGACTAATAGTTGTGTTGTTGATAGATTCTCCTTTAGATTTATATAAAGAACATTGTCCGAATTATCACATAAAGGTCCCAGTAAAAAAACACTGAAGTCTGTGGTTGGAATGATGGAAAATGTGCATTTTCGGTTGTTTTCTTCTGGCTCTGTTGAGCCGCCGGTTCAGATTGAGCCAGAAAATGCTCAGCTTTGACCTAAAACTGTGTCGCACTAAGGCTTCCTGCACATTTTCCAGGTAGTTGGGGACATTTTTTTTTTTTTTTTTTACAGGACAGACAGAATGAAAGCGTGCAGGAAGTCTGAAGCATCGTTCTACGTCGTTTATGATTAAACTGAACAAAGATTAACAGCAGATAAGAGCTCTTTAGAAACAATAACACGTTTGTAGCGGACTGAGACCGACACACTTATATGTCCAGATCTTCATCTGAGACTCCTACAAAAGTATCTACCAAATACATAACAGCATCCCATATTTTCAATTTTAAGAATAAAATCCAAATTTCTAAGGGTTCCTCCTGGATTTTTATTCACTCTAAACATGTAGAACTTCTCAGTTGCTTGTTGTGGTTGATACCAAACTGGCTAAGGGTGTAACCAATATGTTGTAGTTACAATTTGTGTTTATTTCCTTTTTTACAGCAAAAGGATTAAGTTTTCTATGTAAACCTGTTTATTTTTTTTAGGTGAAATTTATTTTGTGGCCATTTAAACATTAACACTCAGATTTTCACATTTAAGATCATCAGTTCAGGCATCTTACAAGTTGAGGAATTCCTTAAAAAGTATGAATATGATTTTTTTTGTGGAAAATAGACCGTCAGGTTTAAGAGGTTAACAGCAGATAAAACTGATCCATATATGTCTGATTTATTGAGTGTCAGCAGGAAGGACTTTAATTACCTGCAGGAGGGGTTAGGTAACAGATTATTTTCAATAGTTTAAAACTTTGATTTGTTGAGATACACTGGCTGCACTGCAAAAACAGAACTAAAAATAAGTCAGATTGCCTTGAACTTAGTGTATTTGTCCTTGATTTGAGCAGGTAAATAAGATTATCTGCCAATGTAATGAGTATTTTGACCCCTAAAATAAGATAATTAGATATACTGCACTTGAAATAAGATGATTGAGATGAATTGTTCCTATTTTAAGTGCATAAATCTTATTCCATTGGCAAATCAAGGACAAATACAATCATTTTAAGAAAATTCAACTCATTTTTAGTTTTGTTTTTGCAGTGTGTGAGTTTGGACTGTCTGGAGCAGATTTCCACTTTAACCACAAGTCTTCAACAAATTTGCTTAAAAACATCCAGAAGACGCAGGAAGAGAAGCAAAGTCGTGTTTTATGGAGGAATCACAGTTACACTGAAGTCATGTAGCAGAGAAAGCATTCAGTCCTTTTTGCATCAATGTTTATTTTCAGTTCAGCACCTTTTCTTTTTCTTATTTTTTGGCCCTCTAGTAAAAAGAAAAATTCAACTCATGATCAGCTTTGCATCCATTTTTGTTCTGCAACCTCTACATGTTCATTGGATCTCATTATTGGCCAAAAAAAAAGCCTTAAAAAATAAATCTTAGTGTAAGTCGGGAAGCTTAAATAAAAAATGACCTGAGAGACGTTTTTAAGCTAAGAGCTGCCCTGTGACCTGACCCTCTGCTGAAGTCCTGTTCTGCAGATTTAAAGAGAAATCTCCTGTCTGAAGGTTTTTATCTCCCCTCAGCAGGGAGGGACGACGCGCCTCTTCCGAATGCATTCCCAGATCCAGCCCGCAGACACTTTCCGGGCCTGGCCGCCGGCCTCCGGCTCGCCCAGCGTGTGCGTGGCCGAGGCGGCGTCGTAATCCGGCACCAGGTCCCCGTCGTACGCCACGAAGTACCGTCTGAGTTTGGCGAAGTCCTGGACGGAGACGGGGAGGAAGAGCTTCACGCCGCTGAAGATGTCCAGCAGCGTCTGAGAGGAGCAGAGGAGTTGGATTAAAAATCGGAGCGGCTCACAGGTACGAGGCGTTAATCTGCCTGAAGGACCGGTTTTTAACGTCTGTTACCAATCAAGAAAGGATCTGAACTGAAACGGCCTTAATCGGAGTTTAATGGATGAACTTTCTAGGAGCTAAAGCGCTCGTTAAAGCGCCGTCAGCAGGTTTTACTCTACATCCATGTTTTACCTACTCAACTACCTAAACACCAAATCATAAACATGTTCAGTCGACTAATAAAACCAAAGTAAGTCTGAGCGCCGGCCTGTTGGTGGAGATTTAAAAACTAGGAGTAGATTTTACTAAAATAAGTCGGCGGTGAATAAATGGTCCTGTGCGAACCGACCGGCTGCAGTTTAAGCTTTATTTCTCTCTGCCTGCTAACTAATGATGTCATAACCTTTTAACACATTAAATACGTCCAGGTGAGTCAAACTCTTGCTCTATCTGGACTTTTTTGCTTCAATCTTTCAAAGAGGTTTAAAGAGAATAAAAACAGTTAATTTTACTCTGATATTAACATTTTACCTAAATCACTGATTGTACACATTTAAATAAAAAACTGTTCTGATAAACTACGACTTCTCCCGCTCCTTTTTTAACTATAAATTCAGGTTGAAGTGGTTGTGGGTTCGATGCCAGACTAAGAAGGAGCTAATTAGGACCCACCTTGTCGTTCCTGGGCTGCAGCAGCTGAGCAGTTGCTTTGTTTTGCCCGTTGCTCTGAGCAGCTGCTCCGCTCTTCTTTGCCTGCAGCAAACGGACACGTTATCGTACCTCCTCCTGCTGAAAGTGCGTACTTTCACGTCACGGAGCGGTGAATACCTTCTTTGGGCCGGGAGCCTCCGAGTCGGGAGTCCGGGTCTCTGACTTTACCGCCTTTGGTTTGGAAGGTGTGCTGTTACCTGCAGAGAAAGTTCATCCGTCACGCTGAGCTTAGCTTTGTTACACGTCTGTGTCCCAAATCTTCTTACGGGAGCAACGGTTCGGGACACCAGAATGTTTTCAACAGTTAAAAAAAAAAAAAAAAAAGCATGAAAAACGGAGAGATGCATAAGAGACTCATCTTTGATCATTACCTGATCAGCGGATGCACCATTAGGTTTGTGCTAACAGCATTTCTCTTCAACATGGACTTTCTGTAGAAATGACTCAATGTCGGCTCTTTTAAAGCTAAAGTCTGCAATTTTTCTGGAAGTTTCCCCATGTCCCTCTTTGAATAACTGACCAAATGCGGGACCGTTTTTACTTTCTCTTCTGCTCCAAAAAAGAAAAAGAGAAAAAAATCTCCCAAATCCACTTTGGTCTTATTTCTTTCTACTGAGGCCTTCCTCTTCTTTTCATAAACATAAACGCGGTTTATGGACTCTGAGCCATGTTTAAAGTCTACAATGAACGGCTAACCGCTAAGCTACACTGCAAAAATGGAACTAAAAATAAGTAAAATCTTCGTTAAATGAGTGTATCTGTCCTTGATTTGAGCAGGTAAATAAGATGATCTGCCAATGGAATAAGATTTTTACACTTAAAATAGAAACAACTCATCTCCATCATCTTATTTCAAGTGCAGGATGTCTAATTATCTTATTTTAGGGGTAAAAATACTCATTCCATTGGCAGATAATTGTATTAACCTGTTCAAATCTAGGACAAACATTTTACTTATTTTAAGTCCGTTTTTGCAGTGTAGCTGCTAAAATAGCTGCTAAGCTAACCAGATACATAAACACTGGAAGTGTGCAGCCAGCAAGCGGAAACTAATAAGGAACGAGCACGCTGGCGTTACGTGAGCGCGTCAGACCAGAACTCTGACCAAAGGGCAGGGATGGGTCATAGTTTTTACAGGTCTGTAACTCCCACAGACACATTTTTTTAACATCCATTTTCTGATTATATGATGTATTTACTACTTTTAGGATGGAAGGACAGTTTTACCCAGTATAACAAGAAGTGTTTCTGAACAGGGTTACCAACTACAGCTCTTTTAACATCAGGGAACGGTTTAAAATGAAATCAGAGGACACGGAGATGTAAGAATCTACGACATGTTGGATAAAGCAAGACTTCACTGCAAAAACAGAACTAAAAATAAGTAAAATTTTGAGTATTTTGACCCCTAAAATAACATAATTAGATATAATGCACTAGAGATAAGATGATGGAGAGGAATTGTTCCAATTTTAAGTGCAAATATCTCATTCCATTGGCAGATCATCATATTTACGTGCTCAAACCAAGGACAAATACACTAATTTCTAGAAAATTTGACACTTATTAGGCCCGAGCAGCGAAGCGCTGCGAAGGCCTATTGTATCTGTAGTGTTTAATTATTATTATTAATCTGCCACCCCAAAGAGGGGCCTTTTTGAGGGCTTTATCATATTCAAAAACTCACCAAACTTGGCGGATGCATGAAGACTGTTTAAAAATTTTGTATTTTAAGGTCGTCACAAAAATCAAAAGAAAAATGCCTCAACGGCGCCACCTAGCAATTTTCAAAGGACCCTTTGCTATTCACTTACTTCATCGTAGAGACATGAGATTTGGTACAGTGGTAGAGCTCACCAAGACGCTCAGAATTTACAATTAATGTCATAGTGTAAATATCACAGGAAGTCGGCCATTTTAGATTGAAGGTCTGATTTTGACCCCATTTTCGACGTTTACAGCATTGGTATTTGATCGAACTCCTCCTAGAGATTTTGAGCGAGCGGCTTGAAACTCGGTCAGTCTGATCATAAGGCATGGCCAATTAAAAGTTATCAAAACGGTGAGTTTTTGAGCATGGTGAAGGGGTGTTAGCAGGGGTCAAAGTTCACCTACTCGCCACAAAAAATAAAACTGTTATATCTCCTACACAGAAAGACACAGAGGCACCAAACTTTCTGTGATTGATCATCATCGGGTCTTTTTTAATATCCAATGGTCAAATTATGACATCACTTAGGCCACGCCCCCTGACAACAGAAAGTGTCATGTTTTGCTGTAAATGGTCGCTATGTTACCCCTCTGAGCTAATCAACATGAAACTGTGTCCAGAGACAGAAGACATGTTGGTGTATTGTGGATTCCAGCCCCAAGTGGATTCGATGGAGCAGGGGAGCGTGGTGGCGTGGTGAAGTCACCTCAAACGCCGCTGCCATACGTTTGGCTCTGAATTCCACATTTTTGGGCCGAGCTGCTTAAAACTCACTTGGATGCATCCTTATCTAGCCCCCGAGAGGAATCCATAACAAACTTTGGTGGGCGTGACCTAATGCCTCAACGGCGCCACCTAGCAATTTTCAAAGGACCCTTTGCTATTCACTTACTTCATCATAGAGACATGAGATTTGGTACAGTGGTAGAGCTCACCAAGACGCTCAGAATTTACAATTAATGTCATAGTGTAAATATCACAGGAAGTCGGCCATTTTAGATTGTAGGTCTGATTTTGACCCCTTTTTTGACGTTTATAGCATTGGTATTTGATCGAACTCCTCCTAGAGATTTTGAGCGAGCAGCTTGCAACTCGGTCAGTCTGATCATAAGGCATGGCCAATTAAAAGTTATCAAAATGGTGAGTTTTTGAGCTTGTTGAAGGGGCGTTAGCAGGGGTCAAAATTCACCTTCTCGCCACAAAAAATAAAACTGTTATATCTCCTACACAGAAACACACAGAGGCACCAAACTTTCTGTGATCGATCATCATCGGGTCTCCTACAATTTCCAATGGTCAAATGATGACATTGCTTAGGCCACGCCCCCTGACAACAGGAAGTGTCATGTTTTATTGTTAACAGTCGCTATGTTACCCCTCTGAGCTAATCAACATGAGACTGTGTTTAGAAACAGAAGACATGTTAGTGTATTGTGGATTCCAGGCCCAACTGGATTCCATGTAGCAGTGCGGCGTGGTGGCGTGGCGAAGTCACCTGAAACGCCGATGCCATATGTCCAGACTTCCATAGGATATTGACAAATTTAATGAAAAGTAACTTAAAATTACCTTAAAAGGACAACATTTTTAAATGTCAAAAGGCTTATTTAATGCTTTGAGAACATCTCTTCTATTCGGCTACACAATCAACCAAAACAGGATGATCTTTTAAGCTATAAGACCATTTTTAAGATGTCAATACATAGATTTTAAGCTGGTGGGTCGCCACTGCCTCCGGTGGCCAAATGCATCGCTGCATCAACTGATCTGCACCAGATTTTTTGCGAGTCGTGGGGGAGCGCTGCTCAATGCCTTCGTGTGTATTGCCCGGTGGACAGGCGGGGAAAATGCGTGACAGCTTCTGCCGTTGCTGGCGGCCGGCGGTGCGCGAACCCCTGCGGTGGCCAATAGGCCGGAGCGGAGCACAATAAAGATTTAAAAAGATTTGTAAAATATTTTTCTGGAGCTTGACTCAAAGCAAAACAATGTTTATAATTATTTGTAAACATTTGTATACTCTATATTTATCTTGTTTTTAAGTATTTTATATTTACAATAAAATGCATAATTTATTTTTTAGACTAGTTCCATATGTAAGGTTGAAGGAATCTTGTAACTATACTGAATTTGCAGCTTAAGAAGAATGGGTTTGACAGACAACACCAACTGTCCCCTCAATCCAGTGCACACAATACCACAACAGACCTCATCACGCTCTACAGTACATCAAGAAAACTAAATCAACTAAAACAAGTTCACGAGTGCACATGAAATGAAGTTAATCCATATTTGTGTGTCAGGGTGTCTAAGCACTCTCCAGAATTTGACATCTCAGCAGAGCCTGTAATAATTATAGAAAGTAACGTTATAGTTGTTCTGCCTTTTGTTAAGACAGCAAGGAATTCATGTCGTGAATACATTACATAAATAAGATATAAAATAATTCTTAGTCAGAGGAAATCCAAGGCAAAAACAGTTAGAAAAGTTTTGGGTTTTATTTAACATATTTAATCAGAGTGAGACATCACAACTTTGTTAGATCTCTATGTGAATTACGTGAGATAGTGAGTGCTCTCACCTTAAAAAAAGATCTTTGACGTGTTTTGCTCCGGTTAAAAGCTGCTTTTCAGCTATGAAGCTAGGGAAACTGCTAATGTTGAAGTTGAATTTGTTCTACACGCTTCTGCCTTGAAAAAATATTTGTCTTTTTACAAAAACAATGTTTAAAGCCAGATTTGGGAACAAAGGTTATTCAGACAACGCAAGAAAAGGAAGCTTTGTGTGGGGAACTTTTGTCCTAGCTGTCTAGCTGCATATGGCCCCAGGACAGCACAATAGTTTTCTTGAAGTATAATTTTGGAGAAGTAGAAACAAGTATTCATTTCAAAAGGTAGGTAAAAAAGGAAAAAAGTTTTTACAAAATCTTAAAATGTTGGATAGTCGTTACTTCCATCTTGCTGTGAAAATTGGTGAAATATTATCATTTTTAATGCTTAGATATAAAATTGCAAGGCAATTACTAAAATTGCCTTTTGTTGAAAATGTTTTTGGCATACCATACTTTTAATTTTTGTAGGTAGCCTAGATGTGCATAATAAAAGAGTGGAACTAAAACCTGTTCTAAAATTATTATGGAGCTTTAACTTGCTAAGAGTAATAACGTTAGATGATTATATCTTTAAAATGAGATAACTGTCTCATAAAACGTGATAGTTTACTTTGTCTAAAGAGATGACGCAATTCAATGTTATTTATATAGCGCCAATTAATGAAACATGTCATCTCAAGGCGCTTTACAAAGTCAAAATCAATCAGATTGTACAGATTGGGTCAGATTATACACATTGGTAAAAAAAAATCCTATATAAGGGAACTAGTTCATTGCATCAAAGTCTTGACAAGTAGCATTCTCTCCTGAAGAAGCGTAGAGCTACAGGGAGAGTCATCTGCATTGTCCATGGCTTTGCAGCAATCCCTCATACTGAGCAAGCATGAAGCGACATCGGGGGGGAAAAAAACTCCCCATTAACGGGAAGGAAAAACCTCCAGCAGAACCAGGCTCAGTATGAACGGTCATCTGCCTAAATCGACTGGGGGTTACAGAAGACAGAGCAGAGACACAACAAGACAGACACAAAAGCACACATTGATCCAGTAATCTGTTCTACATTAGATGGTAGTAGCGGGTGATCTGTCTTCCCTGGATGATACCACAGCTAACAGAACGCCAGACCAGGTGTACTTACTATTAAGAAAAAAGAGAGAGAATAAAAAGTTAAAAGCTGTAATGACAACAGTGATGCAAAACTGGAGAACAGTAGACTGGAGAACAGTAGAACTAGGTAGAGTGAGAAATATAGCCCCTGATGTCCTCCTGTAGCTTAAGCCTATAGCAGCATAACTATAGAGGTAGCTCAGGGTAACATGAGCCACTCTAACTATAAGCTTTGTCAAAAAGGAAGGTCTCAGAAGCCAGCTTCTAGTGGAGGAGTTCAAGTATTTTGGGGTCTTGTTCACGAATGAGGGGAAGATGGAGCGGGAGATCGACAGGCGGATTGGTGCAACGTCTGCTGTGAAGCGGGTGCTGTACCGATCCGTTGTGGTGAAGAGAGAGCTGAGCCAAAAGGCGAAGCTCTCCATTTAACGGTCGATCTACGTTCCTACCCTCATTTATGGTCACGAGCTTTGGGTCGTGGCCGAATGAACGAGATCCCTGATACAAGCGGCCGAAATGAGTTTTCTCCGTAGTGTGTCTGGGCTCTCCTTTAGAGATAGGGTGAGGAGCTCAGTCATCCGGGGAGGACTCAGAGTAGAGCCGCTGCTCCTCCACGTCGAGAGGAGCCAGTTGAGGTGGCTCGGGCATCTGGTCAGGATGCCTCCTGGACGCCTCCCTGGAGAGGTGTTCCGGGCACGTCCCACCGGGAGGAGACCCAGAGGGAGACCCAGGACACGCTGGAGGGACTATGTCTCCCGGCTGGCCTGGGAACGCCTTGGGATTCCTCCTGAGGAGCTGGCCCAAGTGGCTGGGGAGAGGGACGTCTGGGCCTCCTTTATAAAGCTGCTACGCCCGCGATATTGCTAAAGTGTTCCTTTAGCAATAGTCCAATTGCTAAAGTGTTACTTTTACATTACTTTTGGTTGTGTATCCACCAATTTAGATGTTAAACTTTCATAAAAGCTGTCTTAATGCAAGAAACAAAACCCTTAAACACATAAAATAGCAAGTAACTTTAAAAAACTAAAATGGTTTTGTTAACTTTTCACATTAAGATGGATTAACAGCTAGTAAAATACCTTTGATTAAATTGGTATACTAATGTTTAAACCAGGGGTGTCAAAGCTACGCCCCGCAGGCCGAATTCGGCCCGCCGAACGATTTAGTCCGGTCCGGTGGCCAAATGCATTATCATTATTCAACGGCTGTATCTCCTCGCTGCATCGAGCGATCTGCACCAGATTTTTTGTGAGTCGTGGGGGAGCGCTGCCCAACACGTTCGTGTGAATCGCCCAGTGGACGGGCGGGCAAAATGCGTGACAGCATCTGCGGTGGCGGGCGGCCGGCGGTGCGCAATTCCCAGCGGTGGCCAATAGGCCAGAGCGGCGCTTTGCTGCGAGGGCCGATCATCACCGCTTGCGGTTTTAATTTTAGTTTATTTTTTTGCAGTGTTCCAGCAGGTAACAGGAAAGCTGAACAAAGTAGCAAAGGTAGCTCTGCTTTATCCTGCGGTAGAAGCCATGGATGAGACGCAGAAAACGCTGCGTTCACAAAACCCAACGATTTTGTTATAATTGGATACGTTTACATGGACAAAAGTAATCGGAATAAACGGACGATTGGAATAAAAATGCGTCATGTTATCAAGTCAATGGGAATATTGTGATAGATTAAGATCAATCACAATGAAACTATAGTCCAAATGAGGAGTGGTTTAAAATGATTGATAATCTGAAAAACCTGCCGTTAAACGCTTTTCAGGATCAAGTTATTCTGAATGTGGGGAACTGACCCGAGTGCAAATGTGCATCCGACGCAAAAGAGCTCAAAATTGTTACTCTAACGTTTCAACCGTAATTATAAGATCGTGCAAATCCAGCCTGGGCGCTCAGAAGAGAAACAAACTCATAACACTCCTTTGTTTTGTTTTTATGTTGTTTAGCAAAGACAGAAGTTCTTCTGTGTTTTTTTTATTTAGGGGGATTTGATAACTACGCATGTCAGAGTGGTTCTATTCTGAATAAAGCCAGGTGCAAATAAACACACATTATGATCAGATTAACTGATTGTGTGCCCATATAAATGGTAGAATCTGATAATTTAATCCAAGAACATTTTAGTGCGATCGTGAAATTTTGTGCCCGTAAACATAACTGCTGTTTATCATTAAACCTCTACTGCTCAGGTAAGGTCAGGTCTGACCAAGAAATCTGTTTATTTATGATATTATTGGACAAAAATGGCAGAAACTCACCGCAGATGTAACATTTGTGCAGCTTGCTGTTAGTGGACATCATGAAATACCAACAGAGATCATTTTTAAGGAGCAAACCGGTGACTTTATCCACCTTACGCCTGGTCTACTAGTTTGAGTTTTCTAACTGCAGAAGTTATTTCTGCGCCTTTAATAAATTATAGAGTATGCTTGGAAATCGCTTATGCTATACGTACAAAGCGCGCGAGGACAAACATCAGCTGAAAAACTTCACGTTCTTCCCTTATAAATAATGCAAATGTGTCTGAGCCCGAGGACAAGCAGCCGGGTTCTTCCATCAGGATTACAGCCACAACGATCTGGATATTTGGGGCTTTTTCAGGTAGTTTTCAAACTTTTACTCATTGGGGATTCACCTCTATGGGACTTGAACTGGGTCAGAGATCTTCAGCTTCAAACAAGCCGGCGGGTTTGGACTGAGACGAGGTGTAAAATCTGCAGCACGGTGGAGAAGTTGTGATGCTGTGGGCCTGGAGGGCTTGTTAGAAAACAAAAAATGGGCCTTTCACTGCAAAAAGGGAACTAAAAGCAAGTAAAACTTTTCTTGAAACGAGTGGATTAGTCCTTGATTTGAGCAGATAAATAAGATTATCTGTCAGTAGAATAAGATTTCTGCACTTACAATAGTAACAACTCGTCTCGATCTTATTTCAAGTGAATATGTCTAATTAGCTTATTTTAGGGGTCAAAAGACTTATTCCATTGGCAGATAATCTTATTTAGCTGCTCAAATCAAGGACAAATACACTAATTTCTAGAAAATTTTGCTCCCTTTTTGCAGCGTTCACCAGGATCTGGCCACATCAGCACAAAAATACCTCAGCAGACGCAAACTCAACACTTTTTTTTTTAACCTGCTTTTAGTGATATTTAACGACTAAAATGCAGCATAAATAAGGCGACCAGACTTCTGTAAGGAAAACCGGAGACGTCCCACATTATGCGAGCAACTTTTTTTACTCCCTCATGATAAACTGAAATTGGGGACATTTCCACACTGCAAAAAGGGAACTAAAAGTAGGTGAAATCATCTTGAAATAAGTGTATTTTTTATTGATTTAAGCTGTAAATCAGATTATTTGCCAATGGAATAAGATAAAATTGCACTTAAAATAAGAACATTTCATCTCCATCATCTTATTTCAGGGGTAGAAATTCTCATTCCATTGGCAAATAGTCTTATTTAGCTGCTCAAATCAAGGAAAAATATACATATTTTAAGAAAGTTTTACTTACTTTTAGTTCCCTTTTTGCAGTGCAGGGACATCTGGTCACCCTAGCATAAAGTGCCAAGTTTCATTATGACCACTGATTTCTGCTCTAAATCCTTACATTATCTTTGCCTTTTCTGAACATTTTCAACCTTAAATTTATACGGTGATATTTACAATTACCATGAAGGGATTTGATATCGCAATATGAATTATATATATATTAAAAAGCCTGTTTTAGCATTTTTGCATAAAATTATTTGAGAGATGTTTCCGTTTTGATCTAAAGTGCCTTGAATTGAGAGAAAAGGTCAATTTAAACATCCAGACAGGGTCCAAGTCCAATTAATCCTAGTTATCAAACACTTCAGTCAAGTTCGGTTTTATTATTTTAACTGGTTAAAAGTTTCCTGTCTAAGGAAACCCAGCAGGCTGCATCGAGTCGTTAACTTTGCAGCAATCCCTCATACTGAGCATGCATGAAGCGACAGTGGAGAGGAAAACTCACCTTTAACAGGGAGGAAATTCTGTCCTTTAGGTTTCAACATGTGTGCATTCTCTGTTTTGGAAATAATAATAATAATAAACTTGCAGTTGTTGTAATTACTTATAAAGCTGTCCAGGTTATTTTTTGGGTTACTGTTATTCAGCAGGACTGAAGGAAAACCTTTGATTATAAAGGTTTCTAACATCTTACAGGAGAAAACTGCACTGCAAAAAGAGAAGGAAAAATAAGTAAAATTGTCTTGAAGTGAGTGTATTTGCCCTTGATTTGAGCAGGTAAATAAGATTATCTGCCAATGGAATGAATATTTTTACCCCTAAAATAAGATAATTAGATATACTGCACTTGAAATGAGATGATGGAGATTAGTTGTTCCAGTTCTAAGTGCAAAAATCTTATTCTATTGGCAAATAGTCTTATTTACCTGCTCAAATCAAGGAAAAATACTTTCATTTCAAGAAAAACGTTCTTATTTTTAGTTCTATTTTTGCAGTGTGAGTTCTGTCCTTTTTGGCAAAGCTGCGCCGTACAAAGCGTTAACACCAGGGGGAGCAATAGTTTTAATAAATAAAAGGTTCTCTGAAGGCTTTTCACACATTTCTACCGACTGGAACCCGGGACAATGGAGCCAACACCAGCAGAACCCTCGTACTCACTCTTCCTCTTGGCCGGAGCGCCTCTGCTGGGCGGAGGAGGCGGGGAGCTTCCCCCGCTGTCTCCTCCCGATGAGCCTTTGTCGTCGTCGGCCGTGGAAGGACCCGCCGTCACCTTGAAGTCGCAGTTCTCCTTGGAGATGCGGAACAGCTCCTGAGCAGAGTTAAAGACGAGAGGTCTGGTTACCGCGCAGAGACGCAGGATCCGCTTCAGGATCCGCCTCAGCTGCCGCTAAGATGGCCGCCGGTCATTGGAGACGTCCTACCCTGAGCTGGTGCAGGTTGGTGGCCGTCTTCCAGTCCTTGTCGTCGCGGATGCGCGTCATGCGGGGGAAGCGGATGGAGATGCCGTCGGCGGTGTGCATTTCTGATTTGGAAAACTCGGCGCCGGTGATCTCCCAGACCGGCGCTTGCTGCAGGGAGACGTGGAGAAGAAGAAAAAGGAGGAGAAGTGTGTGACTGCACTGCAAAAACAGAACTAAAAATTAGTAAAATTTTCTTGAAATTTGTGTATTCGTCCTTTATTTGAGCAGGTAAATAAGATTATCTGCCAATAGAATGAGTAATTTTACCCCTAAAATAAGACAATTAGGTATAATGCACTTGAAATAAGTTGATAGAGATGAGTTGTTCCTATTTTAAGTGCAAAAATCTTATTCCATTGGCAGATTATCTTATTTACCTGCTCAAATAAAGTACAAATACACTCGTTTCAAGAAACTTTTAACTTATTTTTAGGTCTGTTTTTTCAGTGTACAAAACCTTTTTAGCACATTAGTGTCACATTACTATTAGTATCTGGATGACTTTATTCTCACGATTTCCAGGAAAAACAAAATTCTATCAGGGACATCGTAGATTAAAGAAAATTAATTATTGGCTGTGGAGGATTTAGAAACTCAAGATATTTTTAGATTAATTTCACATTTTTGTGAGAAGAAAAAAAACTTGGAAGATGTAAAAATTCAAGACGTAATTGAACATTTTCTATAATCAAAAGGAATACATTTGCTGTATTAATCTCATCAGATCTGGATCTCAGCAGGAATTGAAGCATCCGGTAGGGAAATCTCACCTCAGGGTCGCGGATGAGGAAATCTGGATAATAGTTCTTGACAATTTTGAGCCAGCCAGGGATTTTGCTGGGGTCCTGCACACACAGAGGGAGATTAATATTCGACAGCATTACATCAGCTCCGCGTTCTGAGCGGATCCGCCCTGACCTTGCTGATTTTGATCACATCCAGCTCCTTCTGGAGCCGGGCCAGCATGGCGTCATCGTAGCCTCCGGAGCACTTGGTGACGGTGCACCATTTCCTGGAGTCCGGGTCGTAGCAGCCCATCAGAAAGCTGGACATGATGCCCCCTGGTGGGCAGAAGAACAACTGCAACATCAACAACCTTTACATTCCTCCTGGGTTGCGACGTCTCTTCCCACCTGCCGTTTCCCGCTCGCTTCTCTTTTCCTACATTTGTTGTTCCTGCTCTATTAATGTTCCCTTTAAACCCCACGAGACGTTTCATTAGCCCTCTGTTATATAGTTTCCAGCTTTATTTTACACTCATTACCCAGCGCCCTACGCATCTCCATCCCCCCATGTCGCCTGCTGCCGTGGTTTGCCCGGTGGCATCCTCGCCTCATGCATCATGCTGCATCTGCATATTTTTCCCATGTAGAAATCTAGACGCTCATTTGTATTCACAGCGCAGCACGGTGTTGCATTGCTGCCTGCAGAACGCGCCGTCTCTCTAATATGCACTCAGTGATGCAAAATATTTTTTTAAAAATACAGACGTTAAGCACCCTAGAGGAAAGTTCTGATGGGGACGTAATCTGGTTCCTATGTCGACCCGAGTCTGAGAAATGTAGATGATTCAACTTGTAAAGAGCTGAGATATGATAAATGCGACCCGGCCGTACAAACACAGGTCGCATTTGAAAAGATCAGATATGTATCGGATTCAGGACCACATATCCAAGTGGCCTGGGTCGCATTTGAAAAAAATCTGATCTGTGTTGTTCATACTCTGGTATCGAGGTCAGAACTTTCTCCAGATTAATGTTCGTCTGGGGTTCTCTTCTTTTTATGGATTAAGTCGATTGTTTCTCACTGTGATCGTGTTTGTGTGTGAAGCTGAGACGGGATCTAAGTGTTTGATGACAGCCGGATGACTGAGTGTTTTTAACTCTATTTTCTATATAATAAATTAAAACATCAGCCTGTATACATAAATACGTTTTCTTATCAGCTGTATTTCTACGTGCATTCAGCAGGTTTGTTCCTGGAGTTTGATCCTTTGTGAGACAGAACAGCCTCTCCTACTTTCCTACTAATGCCGCTGTCTTTCTGCTCATTTTGAGCTCTCTACATTTCTACCAAAGTTTCAGCTGTTCTAACGGATCTAAAAAGCAGTAAATGTGTGTTTTTGTCCTAGATTTGAGCACACTGCAAAAACAGAACAAAAAATAAGTTAAAACTTTCTTGAAATGAGTGTATTTGTACTTTATTTGAGCAGGTAAATAAGATTATCTGCCAATGAAAAGAGTATTTTTACTCCTAAAATAAGATAATTAGATATCCTGCACTTAAAATAAGATGATGGAGATGAATTGTTCCTATTTTAAGTGCAAAAATCCTATTCCATTGGCAGATTATCTTATTTACCTGCTCAAATAAAGTACAAATACACTCATTTCAAGAAAGTTTTAACTTATTTTTAGTTAAGTTTAGTCTGTTTTTGTAGAGCAGGTAAATAATATCTGCCAATGGATTGAGTATTTTTACCCCTAAAATAAGATAATTACGGTAGATATACTGCACTTGAAATAAGATGGAGATGAGTTGTTCCTGTTTCAAGTGCAAAACTCTTATTCCATTGGCAGATAGTCTTATTTAGCTGCTCAAATCAAGGACAGATACACTAATTTTAAGAAATTTGTACTTATTTTTAGTTCCGTTTTTGAATCCGGTTGAAATGAAGCTCCTCGTCGTCTACCAAATCGATCAGTATTATTGCCGTTGTTGGCATTGTAGTTTGAACTCTTTCTGTCCGACCAGCCGGGAAAACCGTCTCTCTCTAGAAAAACGTGACGTCATTTGAGAAACGCCCCATGCACTGCAAAAATTGACCTAAAAATAAGATTTTTTTTTTCATGAAATGAAACTATTTTTCCTTGATTTGAGCAGGTAAATAAGACTATTTGCCAATGGAATAAGATTTTTGCACTTAAAATAGGAACAACTCAGCTCTGTCATCTTATTTCAAGTGTAGTATATCTAATTATCTTATTTTAGGGGTAATAATACTCATCCCATTGGCAAATAGTCTTATTTACCTGCTCAAATCAAGGGCAAATACATTAATTTCAAGAATATTTTACTTTTTTTTTTAGTTCTCTTTTTGCAGTGTGGAGGGTATGGAGTGAAACCCCGTCAACCAGGGAGGGAGCTCTTGATCCGGACACGATGCAGAAACGTTTTAGAGGAGGAAAAGACTGAGCTACTGGGTCACAATGATGAGTATTTTTGGAGGAGAAAGGACGAAACTGATGCATTTCGTTAGAAACGCACCAACATCACGCTGTGGCGACAGCTTCACTACCAGGAGTAGAAAGAAAACCTAAAACTTCTTCGACTTCCACAGATTTGTGGTCTACTTAGATCTGTAGACCACAAATCTACAGACACACTGCAAAAAGGGAACTAAAAGTGAGTAGAATTTTCTTGAAATTTGTATATTTATCCTTGATTTGAGCAGGTAAATAAGACTATCTGCCAATGCAATGAGTATTTCTACCCCTAAAATAAGATAATTAGACTTTCTGCACTTAAAGTAAGATGATGGAGATGAATTGTTCTTATTTTAAGTGCAGAAATCTTATTCATTTGTCAAATAGTCTGATTTAGCTGCTCAAATCAAGGAAAAATACATTACTTTTTGCAGTGCAGTTGGTAGAGACTTGTTGTTTAAACAGGAAAAAGATCCCAAACACATTGAAACACATTGAGCTCAAACCTGTTCATGACCTGTGCTTGAAAGCTGCATCTACATCAGGTTTAGATCAATGCTGCAGAGAAGAATAATCAAATATCCACCCAGAAGATTGGATGCCAACTAACTTTGCCAACTAGCATTTCAGCTAATTCTACTGAGAACGTACGAATCTCTGCCAGTTCTAGTTTTCAAAATTCATAGAAGCCGTTTCCTGTCTGGTCTATGAAAATAAAAGCCCCACTGTTGATGTGAAACTCCTGAAGACGATGAGGGAAACGTGAGCGAAGAGGAAGAACTCTTTACAGACCGTTGGAGCCTTTCCCGTAGAAGGCGCCGAGCACCACCAGGTCCGCCGTGTCGGCCATCGCCCCCTCGTTCAAATAGTCCTTCTTCACCTTCAGCCAGTGTCGCTTCCCCGGCTCGTAGCTTCCCTGAGACACAGAAGAAGCCCGGCTTGATCATTTCACCTCTTCAGCTACGGTTAAAACCAGAAAATTTAAGCACTCGTCGTTATCGCCGACCGACTGGCTCAACTCTTCCAGTTTCAGGTCACCGAGGATCAGAATAACGACACTAGAACACACTGCAAAAAGGGAACTCAAAGTAAGTACAATTTCCTTGAAATGTGTGTATTTTTCCTTGATTTGAGCAGCTAAATAAGATTATTTGCCAACAGAATAAGATTTTTGCACTTAAAATAAGAACAATTTATCTCCATCATCTTATTTCAAGTGAAGGGTATCTAATTATCTTATTTGAGGGGTAAAAATACTAATTCCATTGGCAAATAGTCTGATTTAGCTGCTCAAATCAAAGAAAAATATAGTGATTTCAAGAAAATTTTACTTACTTTCAGTTCCCTTTTTGCAGTGTACATTTTTACGCTGCGAAACGTGAACGAAAAGGAAAATCTTCAAATGAGTGTATTTGAGCAGGTAAACAAGATTATCTGCCAACGGAATAAGATTTTTGCACTTAAAATAGGAGCAACTCTTCTCCATCGTCCTATTTCAAGTGCAATGCATCTAATTATCTTATTTTAGGGGTCATATCAAGGACAAATACACTCATTTCAAGAAGATTTGAGTTACTTTTAGTTCCCATTTTGCAGCGTAGAGATCGTATTTTACAACTTTCTGCAGGTTCAGAAGTGTGCATAGACTACTGTGCCTTTAAACTATATATGGGAAGTTTATTCGATTCAATTAAATTTAATTTATATAGCGCCAATTCATGAAACATGTCATCTCAATCAGATCATACAGATTGGTCAAAAAAGTTTCCTCTCTAAGGAAACCCGGTAGATTGCATCAAGCCCACACTGCAAAAAGGGAACTAAAAGTAAGTAAAATTTTCTTGAAATGAGTGTATTTTACCTTAATTTGAGCAGATAAATAAGATTATTTGCCAATAAAATGAGTTTTTTGCACTTAAAATAATAACAATTCATCTCCATCATCTTATTTCAAGTGCAGGATATCTAATAATCTTATTTTAGTGGTAAAAATACTCATTCCATTGGCAAATAGTCTTATTTACCTGCTCAAATCAAGGTAAAATACACTAATTTCAAGAAGATTTGGCTTACTTTTAGTTCCCCTTTTGCAGCGTAGAGATCGTATTTTACAACTTTCTGCAGGTTCAGAAGTGTGCATAGACTACTGTGCCTTTAAACTATATATGGGAAGTTTATTCGATTCAATTAAATTTCATTTATATAGCGCCAATTCATGAAACATGTCATCTCAATCAGATTATACAGATTGGTTAAAAAAAAAAAGTCCTCTCTGAGGAAACCCGGTAGAATGCATCAAGCCTACACTGCAAAGAGGGAACTAAAAGAAAATAAAATTTTCAAGAAATTTGTGTATTTTTCATTGATTTGAGCAGGTGAATAAGACTATTTGCCAATGAGATTAGTAGTTCTACCCCTTAAATAAGATAATTAGATACTCTGCACTTAAAAAATGACGATGGAGATGAATTTTTCCTACTTCAAGTGCAAGAATCTTATTCCATTGGCAAATAATCATATTTACCTGCTCAAATCAAGAAATAATGCACTAATTTCAAGAAATATTTACTTAATTTAAGTTCCCTTTTTGCAGTGTAAAGCCGATGATGTCAAGCTTTTGTAATTCACCACATCTGAGCTGATTGGAGGAACGCCTGCGGATCTCAAGGCAACACCTCACTGCTTCCTTGTGTGACATCATGAGAAAAATAAGAGATAAGCCAAAATTTCAGAAAGTTTTTTTTTTTTTTTTTGGACCTCTTCAAGTCTGGTTCATTCTTTCCAGCTTCATGGAGATGCCAAATTAATCTGTTTAAACAATTATACACACATAAACAAGGCGATGTCCAGCCATCGCACCATTCAGGAAGGAGATGAGGTTCTGTGTCTCAGAGGTGTCAAAAAACAAAAAAAAAAACAAAAAAACAGAACAAAAGCTAAATGAATCGTAAAGAGGCTGGAAACCAATCCTGTACGGACTAAGTCTGAAAGCCCAGACGCTCAGAGAGGAAGAAGCAACGTAAAAATATCAGATTAGTCTCAGGGCCGTAGTTGACGGACGGCTCTGGCCACTGACCTTCAGGTCCTTCAGCACCAGGCCTTCCAGTCCCTCCCTGATGACCCGCGTTATCATCTCAGCCAGGTCTGCTGCCCTCTGGAACACACAGAGAGTAAACGTGGGCAGGCCGGTCGGCGCAGGCGGAGCAGAGAGAGGCGCGGCGCGGCACTCACCGTGACGTGCTTCATCTCCGAGAACAGGATCCTGTTGGGGACCTCCACCATGTTGTCATGCAGGAACTTCCTGCGCTCGCAGAGCGGCCTGGAGGACATCGGACCAGCAGACGAGCGTTAGCCAGCTCTGATGCCGCTTTCAGGCGTGCATTTGTGCGTGGGGTGCCCACACTGCAGATACACACTACACTGCAAAAACTGATCTAAAAATAAGTAAAATGTTCTTAAAGATAGTGTATTTGCCCTTGATTTGAACAGGTAAATAAGATTATTTGCCAATGGAATGAGTATTTTGACCCCTAAAATAAGATAATTAGACATCCTGCACTTGAAACAAGACGATGGAGATGAGTTGTTCCTATTTTAAGTGCAAAAATCTTGTTCCATTGGCAAATCATCTTATTTACCTGCTGAAATCAAGGACAAATACACAAATTTTAAGAACATTTTACTTATTTTAAGTTCCGTTTTTGCAGTGTACAAAAAGGGAGCTGAAAATGAGCAAAATTGTCTTGAAAAGAGTCTATTTGTTCTTGATATGAGCAGGTAAATATTATTATCTGCCAATGGAAAGAGTATTTTGATCCCTAAAATAAGATAATTAGACATACTGCACTTGAAATAAGATGATGGAGATGAGTTCAAGTGCAAAAATCTTATTCCACTGGCAGATCAATCAAACTTGCAGCTCAAATCAAGGACAAATACACTCATTTCAAGAACATTTTACTTACTTTTAGTTCCCTTTTTGCAGTGCAGGCCAAGATATTTCCCTCCTCCACCACCACACTGGTGTGACGCCCGCAGGCTTCACTCCTGCACTGCAAAAAGGGAACTAACAGTAAGTAAATTTTTCTTGAAATGTGTGCATTTTTCCTTGATTTGAGCAGGTAAATAAGATTATTTGCCAATGGAAGAAGATTTTTGCACTTAAAATAGGAGCGATGGATCTCCATTGCCTTATTTCAAGTGCAGTATATCTAATTATCTTATTTTAGGGGTAATAATGCTCATTCCATAGGCAAATAGTCTTATTTAGCTGCTCAAATCAAGAAAAAATACACTCATTGCAAACATGTTTTACCTACTTTTAGTTCCATTTTTGCAGTGTAAGTTCCTAAACAGTCCATCTTTGATTATAAAGCATTTTAAATTACCAAAGTACTGTAAAAAAAAAAAAATACACACTTCCTACTTCAAAACTCTCCTGGATTTACAGTTTCTGATTTCTCTGGTCATTTTTTTGGGTCGTTTTAGGTCTTCAGATACAAATGCTAACTTCTAGTAGAAGTAGAGTAGAGAACTGGAGTAAAAAATCTATTTTTATCAAACAGCATGTCATGACCCAGAGAACCTTTTCTGTTTTTAATTTAGGTGTGCGGCTGGACTTGAGTGATGCTGAAACGTGAAATCCCTCATCGTCTGCAGCCTTTTGTCAAACATTAAACAGCTTTATGGGTCAGAACCCACCGGTACGCTGCAAAAACAGAACTAAAAATAAGCAAAATTTTCTTGAAATTAGTGTATTTGTACTTTATTTGAGCAGCTAAATATGATTATATGCCAATGGGGAGAGTAATTTTACCCCTAAAATAAGATAATTAGATAAACTGCACTTGAAATAAGTTGATGGAGATGAGTTGTTCTTATTTTAAGTGCAAACATCTTATTCCATTGGCAGATTATCTTATTTAGCTGCTCAAATAAAGTACAAATACACTCATTTCAAGAAAATTTTGCTTATTTTTTAGTTTAGTTTAGTATGTTTTTGTAGTGTATTAGTAAAGTCGCCCACCTTGACAAAAAACACCTATCTGAAAAAAAACAGTCTGTAAACATGAAAAATGGCTCAGGGGTGAAAGAATAAGTACTTAAAAAATTTGTACTTAATTTAAAAGCATCAATCAGAGCACTAAAAAAAAAAATCAAGCAAAGTTACAGGACAGTAGGGACGTGTATCTTTCACATTTGAACCGGTACTTAACGCCACCCATTCTCTGTACTTTTATTTGTTTATGTAGTAATAGGTTTATTAATAAATAAAATAATAAATAATCTCTACATTTAACATTTATTTCTCAATATATAAACTTGTTTGGATCCACAAATTAATCTCATTAAATAATTTATGAATTTAAAGCTAAATAATATTATCTGCCAATGGGATGAGTATTTGTACCCCTAAAATAGGATAATTAGACTTTCTGCACTTGAAATAAGATGATGGAGATGAGTTCTTCCCATTTTAAGAGAGAAAATCTTACTCCATTGGCAGATCATCTTATTTACCCGCTCAAATAAAGGACAAAAACACTAATTTTAAAAACATTTTACTTATTTTCAGTTCTGCTTTTGCAGTGCAATGAGGCTTAAAGATATACTATGCAACCGGGGTTGATTTTCCAGCGAGGCTCCCCCCAGAGGGCGAAAGTAAAAGTGCACTGTCGTAAAGATGCTCAGCTGTTCTGGTTTCTCCGTCAAGCCAGGCGCGGTTGTTTTGAGCTTAGCAGACAGGCGAACGCAACGAAAAGTCGAAAAAACGGCAGTACAAACATTGACTAACACAGAGAAAGTATGAACATCAGGGTTTCCTGCAGCGCTATCTTGGCGAGGCAGCGGGCGCCGCGCCGCCTCGCCAGTTTTATTATTATTATTATTATTATTATTTATTTTATTTTTTTTATGTTGGCGAGACGCTACCGCCACCGCCTCGCCAAGCCGCAGCCGCCGCCTCGCCAACATAAAAAAAAAAAAAAGATTATAATAATAATAATAAAAATCGATATGCTTGCATGTTTATTTGACGTTAACACGCGGTTCTTTGTTGTTGCTTTCGCGCGTGCATATAGTGAATGGCAGGGCAAAAACACATGGAGTTCTCTCCGTAAAGTGAGACTTCTGTGTGTGCGGGCCGAGGGCTCCTGCAATTGCAAGTGCGGTATTTCCCCCACAGACCACCAGGGCGGCCGAGAAAACCTTTGTTCGACCTGAAATGACTCATTTAATCATCCAAATCGGTATGGAACACATTAATTAACTGAAAAATGTTGTATAGTATGCCTTTAACTTCTTAACATATTTCTTTCCCTTTCTCCAACATGCAAAGTAAGAAAATACACCATTTCAGAGCTGCCGCTATGCGCTTAGTCATAAAAAAGAAAAATAATATTTCATCCACGGGTATAAAAAGCCTCTCCTACGACACATCTAGACAAAAATAACTGTTTTTATTCACTTAAATGCTTAATAGTTTTATGGCAAAGGGCAGAAAGTAAATATTACCTCTCCATCAGACTCACGCCGTTGAAGTAGATGCAGTCGAACACGAAAAGGCAAACGTTGGCATCTTGAAAGGCGGCTTTCTGAGGAGAGAGACAGAGGAGTTGGAAGTTTTACCCTGACGACTGAATC
This sequence comes from Fundulus heteroclitus, assembly GCF_011125445.2. NCBI lineage: Eukaryota > Metazoa > Chordata > Actinopteri > Cyprinodontiformes > Fundulidae > Fundulus > Fundulus heteroclitus. Next base: position 5,016,669 of record NC_046371.1, on the reverse strand, counting down.
AGTGAAGAAGAGAAACGCAGCGGAGGGGGGGGGGGGTTGTTACCTTGTGGACCCCCAGGGTCCCGAACGGCAGCGGTTTGCTGGTCTTCGTGTCAATCAGGAGGACTTCAGCGTCCAGAATCATGCTGTGGCCGCCGGGGAACGCCTGAGGGATGTACTCTTTGAAGTGGGCCACCTGCAGCGCACAGCGACGCGTCTTTTACTGCCGGTAAAAACTTAAAACTCCTAAACGTCCGTTTTAGAAAACGTTTCCACAGGCGGGTTTGGATAATAAACATGGCAGATCCCAGATGATACGACAACCGTTTGTTTTTCCGGCTCTTTAGGGAGAATACTTGGTTTATATGGAGCACAGATAAGCACAGATTCTCCCCCCTCCCCCACCTCATGCTGCACACTGCCTGTTAACTGGCTGAAATAAGGCAACTATGCTTTTCCCTCTACAGAAAAATACAATTTGCTGTTTGCGTTCATTTTTTGTTGTTGTCCCAGACCAACACGACAGCTAACAAACTAACAGAGAGCCACAAAAATAATAAATAAATAAATGTCAAACATAACCCTTTTAACTCTAACCAACCAGTTATTCCAAAAAAAAGTAAAAACAAAACAACTGGACTTGTTTTCCGTAGTGAAGACGTTTCGCTTCCTCTCCAGGAAGCTTTCTCAATTGTTTTTTACTTTTTTTTGGAATGACCATGACCTGGATGACTGAGAATCTTCACCAGCAACCAACCAGTTAGCAGCTGTAGAGATGATTTTTGCTTTTTTTTTTTTTTTTTTTTTAAATAAAACCAATTTAATCAATTTGGATGTTCTGGTTACAATATTTTTGTTAAACTTGTTCAAAAATCAAAAATCTAAACATAAATAAATAAAAATGCCGAATCTAAACCTCCTTCTCTCATTGGGAATAATACCGCCCCCCTCTACATCATTACTGTTCATCAGAATAATTTAAAAACTACAGGAAACTGTTAGTAATCACACTTCCAGTCTCACCCCCACTTCATTCTAGCCTTTCATTAACGCAAACGGACTAATTACAGAGCCTAAGAAGTTTAATAAGCTGGGATGATGGGCTGGATTGGTGAAGGGTTTGCAGAGAACTCAAAGTTCTTCTTTTCACTACACTTCCAATACGCTTTTAATCCACACAGCAGCGCCATCTAGTGGACCCAAAACACACAAGCATGAGGAATAACCGGTTACCTCTGCACGTTTAGTTATTGTGGCGTCACGCTATGAAAGCAAAGACAGGAGGGGAAAATTATAATAATCGTGGCAGGAAATGACTGAACCACCTGCTTTGTTAACAACTTAGAACAAGGGTGTCCAAACTTTTCATCACATGGGCCAAAACGATGGAAATAAAAAACAAAAATTCCAACAAAAAAGTTTGATTTTTCCCATTAAAATCTCCACAAACTATGATAATGCATTATTTAATTAAATTGAGATTTTTTTTTTTTGTCTATTCTCTGCAATAGGAAGAGGACCTGAGTCCGTCTTTCTTTGAAAACAGTCGCTGTATTCAGCCCAATTTTAATAAATTAATTAAAAGTAGATTTTTGGTGGACTAAAGTCTGCATTTGAATAAAAGTCATTGAACAAAAGTCCCGTTTACGCTAAGAAATTAAAATATATACTTTGTGCACTGCAAAAAGGGAACTCAAAGTAAGTAAAATTTTCTTGAAATTCGTGTATTTTTCCTTGATTTGAGCAGTTTATAAGACTATTTGCCAATGGAATAACATTTTTGCACTTAAAATAAGAACAATTCATCTCCACTGTCTTATTTCAAGTGCAGGATATCTAATTATCTTATTTTAGGGGTAAAAATACTCATGCCATTGGCAAATAGTCTTATTTAGCTGCTTAAATAAAAGAAAAATACACTAATTTTAAGAAAATTCTACTTAATTTTAGTTCCTTTTTGCAGTGTGTTGTACCTAACATTCTCAATTGTGAGAAAATGTTAACTTACCTCTAACAGTTTTGCCCTAATCAAGAATAAAAAGTCTCCATCTGCATTACTCAGATGCGCTGGTGCATCAAATAATTGTTGAATTGCAGTTATGGGCCACATAAAAACCAGCCCAGGGGCCGTAAATGGCCCCCGGGCCACAGTTTGGGCCTTAGAAGCTGCTGATCTTGCAGACAACAGACCTAAAAACGTTCCTCTGAGACGTGAAACGTAGACTACACGCTAAAGGTGTTTGCTCTGATGTGACACGGACCTTGTGGGGCAGCACCGGCTTGAGGCTGCGGCTGAAGTAGCTGAAGGTGTTGCCGTTCTTGTGGACCTGAACTCGCTCGCCGTCGTACTTGATCTCGGAGTACATGCCGTTGGGACATTTCTTCATGGCGTACTCGATGGATTTACACGCCTCCGCCTGAAAAAGCACGGAGGAGAAACAAAGCTCAGGAAAGAATCAAATGCTCTCTGCAACCATTTCCATCAGAGTAAAGCGACGGGGACGACAAACGAGCTTTGGTCGTGTTTTGTTGGGATTTTTTTATTTCTCCAAAGATATTTACTAGAACAAGAGAAGAAGACAGACAATCAAAGATGTACAAAGAATTGTACGACAAAACGGAGCATGCAAAGATCATTTACATCAAAAATTAACTTGAGTATAGGCACTTTGATTGCCTTTTGATATTTTTGGACTAGACATTAGTTACAAATACCTTTTTAATCTGATTTTTAAATCACAAGGAGTCCATCGTTTGGTTCAACCTGCTGTTTTTGTTTTTTTGCAGCTCCCATATGATGAAAAAAAAAGTATAGGGGGAGAGAAAGGCATAAATACACTGTAAAAAGGGAACTAAAAGTAAGTAAAGTTTTCTTAAAATATGTATATTTTTCCTTGATTTGAGCAGCTAAATAAGACTATTTGCCAATGGAATGAGAATTTCTACCCCTAAAATAAGATAAGTAGATATCCTGCACTTGAAATAAGATGATGGAGATGAATTGTTCTTATTTTAGGTGCAAAAATATTATTCCATTGGCAAATAATCTTAATTTACCAGCTCAAATAAACAAAAAATACAATAATTTCAAGATGATTTTACTCACTTTTAGTTCCCTTTTTGCAGTGTAGAGGAAGGATGTGTTGAAAATACAATTTCCGTTTCTTCCGTATGTCTTTAAATGTGGATTACTGGAATCTCACTGAGAAAGTGATTCTTTTCATCACAAATATGTTGCAGAGGATATCAAAGAATTCACTTATACTTTGTAGTATTGATACTAAAAAGCTGTATCCAGATACAAGACCAAATTGGCATAGTACTGATGCTAAATATTTTAGCATACGAGAAAAAAAGGGAAACCCAAAAATCTTGGAAAACAGAGTTTTAAAGTGACGGCAACAAAGTCAAGCAGCAAACTTGGTCAAACATCTCAAGGACCGACGCCCACGCCTTCCTGATGAATTCTGACTGGGTAGTTATTAAAGTTCCCATTCATTATTTATTAAGTCCGTATTTATGTGTGATTAGCTGTGGCTAATATAATATATTTGGGTTATTTATTTAGCATCTATTTAACTAGCATCTATGATTCTGTTGAGAAACCGTATTCCATGTTGAGATTGAAAGGGGTGAGTTTTATATTCTTATAAGAATAATAAATAATTAAGATGTTAATAAATAAATAAGAATATTTCCCCAGTGTACACTGCAAAAAGTAAAATTTTCTTAAAATGTGTCTAAATATCCTTGATTTCAGCAGCAACTGCCAATGGAATCAGATTTATGCCCTTAAAATAGGAACAACTCATCTCAAACATCTTAGTTCAAGTGCAGTATATCTAAATGTCTTATTTCAGGGATTAAAATACTCAAATTAAGGGCAAATACACTAGTTTCAAGACGTTTTTACCTACTTTTAGTCCCTTTTTGCAGTGTATGACCTGAGGAGGACCGAGCTGTGATAAAACAGGAAGCTGCAGGTCGGACTCACCAGCATGGGCTGGACGGGCGTCATGAGCGACGCCTCTATGGTGAGCAGCTTTCTGGGTCCGGAGCCGTTCGACGCCTCCTGCTGGTTTCTCAGAACCCTCTCGATCACGTCACCCAGGTTACGGGAGGCCTTGAACGCATCGTAGGCGTTTCCATCAACGGCGTCCAAGCTGAACGGAGACGCAGCAGCACAGGGCGAGCGGTTTAGAAACAAACCTGCGCGTGTCGACAGAACCCAGGAGAGCACACCGAGGCAGACGCTTACACGTGTTTGGCGCCGGCGTTCATCTTCAAGTCGTGCTTGATCAGCCTGATGATGCATTTCAGGTCATTGCTGGTGCATCTGAGAACAACAAGCAGCAGATTAAAACTGAAGGTAGGTTAAACAAGCTCTGCGTTTTAGAAGGCAGATGAGAGTTTGCAAACTAGATACGCCGTCCTGTGCGCTCATTGGCGAGCCTGTAAAGACACGCAACGACTCTTAAAAACACGTTTATCTTCAGCTGCATTATTCTCAGCAGAAACAAAGCATCTTATAAAAAAACAATCTTTTTACAGGGCGCAGGAAACTGAGCGCGTTACTTTTTGGCGATGCTCTCCAGCTCGCTCTGCTGCTCGTCCTCCTTGGTGAGCTGGGCCAGGCGGGTCAAGGACGCGTCTACTTCCTGGATTGTTAGGAGGCTTTTGGCAGCGGGGGGGAAAGCTTTACTCTCCTCAAAGAACATCCTCACGGTCTCGGACACGTCGCCCTTCAGGGAACAAAAAAATAAATAAAAACAGAAACAGAAGAATGAGAGCTTTAAATTCATAGGAGTGCACCGGTATAAATATCAGTTTATATTTTTTAGCTATGGCCGATAACCCATATTTACCGATATGTTGGTCCCTACACTTTACGCTGCAAAAATGGAATTAAAATTAAATAAAATTTTCCTGAAATTAGTGCATTTTTCCTTGATTTGAAGAGGTAAGTAAGATTATCTGCCAACAGAATAAGATTTTTGCACTTAAAATAGGAACAACTAACCTCAATCTTACTTCAAGTATCTAATTATCTTATTTTAGGAGTAAAAATCCTCATTCCGTTGGCAGATCAACACATGGCCAAACAAATCCCACATGGTCAGCCCCCCACACCCCAACACACACTTAGCAGGATATAAATACACATTGGTTATTAATATCCACCAGTTTTACTAGAGGAACTGATACCAATGTGCTAAAAAAAAACAACTAAAACGGGCCAATACTGATGATGCAAACAGTCAAAAGTGTTCGCTTTGGCTCTTCAAAACAACTATTGAGCATTTTTATCATGGACAAACCTCACAAACACCTACAGGTGCTTACAGACTCACTTCTATACAGAAAAACCCTATTATTATCTTCAGCTGTCACTTTATACATGTGTTAAATAATCCTGTATATTGTTCAGTGATGGTACACTGCAAAAACGGATCTAAAAATAAGTAAAATGTTCTTAAAGTTAGTGTATTTGTGCTTGATTTGAGCGTGTAAATAAGATTATTTGCCAATGGAATGAGTATTTTGACCCCTAATATAAGATAATTAGACATCCTGCACTTGAAATAAGATGATGGAGATGAATTGTTCCTATTTTAAGGTCAAAAATCTTGTTCCATTGGCAAATCATCTTATTTACCTGCTCAAATCAAGGACAAATACATATTTTAAAAATATTTTACTTATTTTAAGTTCTGTTTTTGCAGTGTATCAAGATATTGGTTGTTTGTATCTGTAATACTTTATCAGCTGGTTACACTGTTCTTTTATCTCTCTTTGCAGGTGAAGAAGCAGACTCAGAGGTTGTTATATTGCTCTCTCCATTTCCTCTCCTCTTTCTCCTTTTCTCCCATGTAGCATTTTGTCTCATCTGTTTCACCTTTCTTTCTCTTCCACCTTCCCGTTTCAGTGTCCATTGAACGTAAAATAGTCCCAAAATAAAATTTAATTAAGCTTTATGCATATATAAATCAAGCGGAGCTCTATGGAGAAAGCAGTAAGGCTCCAATTGTGAAAGTAAAAATCTGTTGGCCTCTTTTTGGTATTAAGACAACAATTCTTAAGGCTACACTGCCAGACAGGACACGTTAAAAAAAACGTGAAGGCACATTGTCCTAAAAACAACGAGGATTTCTTTAAAGCAGTGTTTTCCTACCCTGGTCCTCTAAAGCTCACTGTGCGGCATTCTTTAGATGTTTCTCTGCTTCAAAGCGCCTGATTCAGATGTTTGCAGTTCAGGAAAAGCCTGTTAATCAGCCCCAGGTGTGCTGAAGCAGGGAAACATCCGGGGTTAAATAACCACCTTTTAAAGGGTTTTATACAAGCATCACGGTCATGAAAATGGGCTAAAAGCCTAATATTATGTTCTGATTCGTCTTCGCTCGCTGGTGGACAACCGACCTGCTCCAGATCTCGCACCATGTCGTCCTGGTTGGACCTGAATATGCGGCTGAAGAGTTTTACTATCTGCTTGTCGTTCAGGTTGTAGACACTTTTAACCACTCCTGGCAGGAGCAGTTTCACCGTCAGGTAAAGATCTCCGTGGAACTTATCTGAGGCGGGAAGAGAGTAAAAAAAAAAAAAGAATGGTTGGAAAAAACCAAGAACGGGCTGAAATGTCACAAAACAAAAAGAAACTGAAGGCCAACCTCCCGCCGTGCCCTTCCTCAGGAACTTCTCTATGATCTGCGTCTTGCTGTTGTAGCTGTTGTTCTCGGCCACCATCGCACAAAGCTTGCGAAACTCCCTGAAGAGGCAGTCCTTGTGCTGAGGGTCGCAGAGCTGCGTGGACAGGGCGCTGCCGGCGCCGGGCTTGGCCGGGGGGGACGCCGAGGGTCCTGGGCTGCTGGAGCTGCCGGCCTTCGCAGCTGAAGAGACGGGAAAAAATAATTATTTCCACGCTTTGCATCTCTGCAGAATCTGAAAAACTACATTCATGTGATAAAAAAGAACCTCCTGCACTGCAAAAACAAACCTAAAAATAAGTCAGATTGCCTTGAACTTAGTGTATTTGTCCTTGATTTGAGCAGGTAAATAAGATTATCTGCCAATGGAATGAGTATTTTGACCCCTAAAATAAGATAATTAGATGACGCCCGTCCAGCCGATGCTGGTGAGTCTGACCTGCAGCTTCCTGTTATATCAGTCCTCCTCAGGTCATACACTGCAAAAAGGGACTAAAAGTAGGTAAAAAGTTCTTGAAAAGAGTGTATTTGCCCTTGATTTGAGTATTTTTATTCCAGAAATAAGACATTTAGATATACTGCACTTGAAATAGGATGATTGAGATGAGTTGTTCCTATTTTAAGTGCATAAATCTTATTCCATTGGCAAATCGTCTGATTTGCATGCTCAAATCACAGACAAATACAATAATTTTAAGAAAATTCAACTCATTTTTAGTTCCGTTTTTGCAGTGTGGCCATGCACTGCAAAAACGGAACTAAAAATAAGTAACATTTTCTTTAAACGAGTGTATTTGTCCTTGATTTGAGCAGGTAAAAAAAGTGATTTGCCAATGGAATAAGATTGATGCACTTAAAATAGGAACAATTCATCTCAATCATCTTATTTCAAGTGCATTATATCTAATTATCTTATTTTAGGGGTCAAAATACTCATTCCATTGGCAGATAATCTTATTTACCGGCTCAAATCAAGGACGAATACACTAACTTTAAGAACATTTTACTTGTTTTTAGATCCGTTTTTGCAGTGTGATGTTTAAATGCCATGTGGATATTTATATGTAAGTTAAACCATATAAGTGTGGTTTTATCGCTGTCCTGCAATAAAACACTAAAGCTGTGGGAAAAGTTGACAGCAGGGTCCGAAATTAACTCGCCAGACGCCAAATACGAGTCATTATTCTATTTGGAGAGTACATTTCATAGAGCTAGCTGCCACATGGTGAGTAAATGCACCAAATTAATCGTGTTTTTCAGTCGTCATCTGGGTGGATGCTTCTTTATGTTCCTCTACTTTCAGGCCTCTGCCGTCTCTTTGTGTTGGTTAAAAGTCTTGCAGCAGCATTCTGCACTAACTGCAGACGGCCGAGATCTTTCTTAGTCAAACGTATAAAAAGAGTGTTACAATCATCAAGACGTGATGAAATAAAAGCATGAATAATCATCTCTGATTCAGCCTTTGACACCAAAGTTCAAATCTTAGTTCGACCCATTCCAGCTGTTTGTGGAGAAGAAAAGGTCTTTTCAGAAACAGTCTCTCTTTATCTAATTATCTTATGTTAGGGGTCAAAATCCTCATTCCTTTGGCATATTGTCTTATTTATCTGCTCAAATAAAGGACAAATGCACTCATTTAAAAAAAAATTGACTTATTTTTCCATTCTGTTTTTGCAGTGTTTGTAAAAAGACAGCTTTTGATCAGAAAGTCAATGAAAGGTTGCTGGTATGAATGAGAGAAGAGCAAAGCTGAGGTTCAAGTAGAGTTGTGCCGTAATCCCAAATCCTTAGCGCTTCAACTTTATAACATCATGTTTGCAGCAATGCTTTATATATACTTTTTATTTTAATAAACTCAAACTTCTAAAGTGCATAATCAGAGAAATATAGTTTTGCTGGCCTCTGGATGAATGATTTTAGATAGCGGCAGTGCAGAGTCATACCAATCCAGAGCAAACGGATTTACCTGTAAAGCCGGAGAACTTCCTCGGCGCGTTGACAGACGGGTCAGCAGGGGGCGCCATAAGCTGACCAGAGGTGTTCAACTTGGACTGGACCTTCTTTTTCGGACTTGCGTTGACTTTGGCCATCAGGTCTAAGAGACAGGAGGTAAATACACTGAGCTATATAATACACTGGAGTGCTGATTTTGCCAAAAAACTGAAGTCACTGGCCGCCATCTTGCTACTCCCTACTCTCACAGAACCCTATAGGATTTGGTTGCAACAACAAGCAGTTTTCTGGCTGAGTCAGTGGATGTACTAAAACTATCAACTACTAGGAAATTAGGTGCTGAAATATTTTACATGTTATTTATATTAAATAAATATATATATATATATATATATATATATATATATATATATATATATATATATATATATGTAAATATATGTCTTTGTATATTGTTATTTATATATTTATAAATGTTATATATATATATTTAAATAGATAAAATGCAAAATATTTCAGCACATGACTTTCTCAGTACTTGATAGTTTTAGAACATAACATAAAAGTATATGGCATTTGACATTTTAAAAGGTTTAAGCCCCCCTGAACATGAGAAAATCCTCGTTATTCGATGCTGTAGCGCACATATTCCCTAGTTATTGGGGGGAAATAGGGAGTACCAATATGGCGGCTGGTGGCTTCAAAGCGACTCGTTCAAACAGACAGTGATTAGCACTCCAGTGTATTATATAGCTCAGTGGGTAAATAGGTCACTGAAGCCAGAAACTACGTTGAAATGAGCCTTTGTCGCCGTTCTGATGCTCATTCCTCTCACCTTCCTAATATTAACCTTTAGAAACATTATGAAACCAAACTTTATCTAATTTTAACCACAGTCTATGTATAAAGAGATGATTTCAGAGGTAAACCAGGTGTGGATGACGCTGTTCTGCACTGATAAAGCCGTGGATCCGTAGATTGGAGCTTTAACGAATACCTGAGACGTGTTTATTAATGAGATCCTTGTCCTCGTCCTGCAGCTCCTCCCAGCCCTCCAGCTCCGTCAGGTCCTCGATCTTCTTCGTCGTGGCCCTGGCCCTCTCCAGCTTCTCAAATATGCACTTCACGTGATACCACTCCTTCATCTCCCCGGCCGACTCGCTGAAGGGGTTCGGCACGACTTTCCCAATGCGCACGATGCCCTTCTGGATCTTGTCCTTGCACTTCTTGCACCCCGCGGTGCCGCGCTTGGCGTATTCCACCAGGAACCGTTGTTCCGACATGTCTGACGGCTCAGAAAAGCACCGGCGGAGCGAGACCCGGGAGGCGTGTCTTTGGAGAAAATCGCGTTTAGAGGACGCCGAGGAGAACCGGCAGATTTCCCCTGAGGACTTTGTGCTAGCAGGCGAGGGTTGCTGCTTGGAGCAGGAAGAAAAAAGCAATGCTCTGCAAAACTTCGAGGGCTGCTGACATCCGAACGGTTTGGCAAAAGGTTGTCGGTGCGCAGTGACAGTGTGACGAAGCAGCAGAAGAAGATGTCTCTGCATGTAGTTGTGACTGCGGGGAAGTCAGAGCCTAAAACAGGAGAGAGGAATAACGGTGAGGGTGTTACTGACAGTCTGCTCTGATTCTGAACATGAGGAACACCTGGAAACTGGAAGCTGCAAAAAGAAACTAAATTAGCATCGACACGGACTGAGAAGGTATGGACCCAGAAACAAAGATACCCAGCTCTAAGATCGTTACCTTCAAGCTCGACGGACATTTTCTGCAGCTTAAAATCAACAAGCAGAAGCTTTTCTAGCGCGAGGCTTCACAGCGGGACGAGAAAAAGATCGAGGCGTTTGGTCAGAGTGAAGCTTTCAAAACTAACACAACTAGGGCCGCACAATTCATCGCATTTGCAATCTAATCGCAATTTTTAAAAAAAAACATTTTCCAAATCGCAGAGGTCTGCAATTTTCGGCTCTGTCACAATTAAACGGATCAGACGCATTTTAGGTGTCGGTAAAATGTTTAAAGTGGTTTCTTTCACAGGGAAGAGAGTCAAAGCAGAGAGATAATCTAATTCTATTTATATAATCATATTTTTTTACCAGAAATGTTCAGGAATCTCACCACAACATTATGTAGTGGTGTCCAACTCAACGAGCTGTTCTCTTTAATAATAATATTCAGATTAATAAACAGTTAAATTTTTTTAAATTTTAAATTGTCCTTGTTCAAACATTTTTATCTACAGGCCCTTTTTGTTGCTTATGGTTAAAGCAGAAAAAAAGTCTAAATGAAATGGCAATTATGCTTGACCTAAGTTGTATCACAATTTAGATTTTTGGCAAAACCGTACAGCCCTACCAACAACACCTTTCAAACATTTTGGTGCCAGAATCGTGATAAGGGGTCGTTTTGCGCTTCCTCCCAACTCTCCGTAGAAATTGGGGCAATTTAGATTTGTTTTTTCATTATTTGCATTGTGCCTCCTTCTTTTGTCCAATTTACTCTTCTGTGTATGACTGAGGTTGTGTGTGGAATGGATGTGTAGACAGTATATCAATTAGCAATTGTTAATTTGTGCAATAATTTAATGGCAAAGGAATGCTAGGAATAACACTATATTACAAGAACCAGGCTTGCAAATTCTGATTATTGATAATATAGTTGGTGTCTTGGATGGACATTTACTGCCCTCAACGTCCGCACTGGATGTACGTATTGAGTTGTTGAGTTTCTACAGATAAAAAAAAAAGTGTTGGGAAAATTTTAATGAAGGCAAATCTGAGAAATTTGATTTATTTGTTGCAATATCCATCAAAGGTTTCACAGTTACATGTTTTCTTGATATCATGCAGCCCTAACAAAGATTAATTTGATATAATTCTTGATTTTTATCACTACTTATTAGCAGTATTATTTTATTTTCAAGAAATTTGTATTTTTATTAAGCTGACCCTTTGTTTTTTCCACCATTTTTTAATATTTGCATATTTTTCTTTTCTCAAACTACAAACAGTCCAACAAGTCCAAAGTCAAATTACTGGTTTAAGAACATCACTGATTGGAAATGATTAACCAATACATATCTTTGTTTCTTTTTAAACAAATAAACATAAATGGATTGTTTTTACATTGTTAATCATACTGGAGTTTTTCCCTTTAAATCTATTAATTAAGTTAAATTGGACTTTAGTATGGCAAAAGTCTTTGTTTACGTTTATTTTTGTTTTGTATTTTTAGCCATTTTTGGCTGTTAGAACAAACAATAAAACTGCGTTTTGCTTTTGGATGAAACTAACCCCGTTAGATAAATAGAAATACGTGCTAGATTATTTGCTTAAGTAGACGTTTAAATAATGACACATAACATAACTTTCATAAAAAAGGTAAAGGTTCTGGTCACAGATTAATCAAGATAAAAAATTTCTTGCACAAAAATTCAGAACAAATGTTAACATCACAATGATGTTACAGTTAATCAAATTTAAAAAAACACAAAAACATTAATGTAAACATGCACTTGGTCGTATTTGTGTGGTCACCATCTTCTGTTCTCTAAACGGAAACTTTTAAATGGAAGATAAAAGTCAACTGGATGCCACAAAGACAACTGAATGTAAGCATTAGCTAAACATTTTCCTCTACTTATTACATCCGACGTGTCAAACTAAATAACACACAGAACTGGTGAAATATCTAATAACATTTAGCCGATATGCACTCTTAAATATTTCCACTGTACCGTTTAGAGGCGATGTAAAAAAGAGATAATGCAAAAAAAAAAAACTGCTACCTCCTCATTGTTTTGTTAGCAAACAGCTAACTGCCCCGTGTCACAGAAAAAGTAGATTAACTTTATGGTTACGAATACTTCCGGGTTAGATTTACAATATAAAAGCTTGTTTGCCAATGTTAGAATTAGCTCGTTTGTGTGTTTAAATATGCCGCTACATATGTGTTACGTATTAATAACAATTTTTTCCTAATATCATACACCTGAAAAACCCAACAGACAGCGAGAGTCGAGGAATTTATTTTAAAACGGACGTTAGCCAGTAGTTTTATTTTGACGGGATACGTATCCGTGTTCCGGTACGCCGCTGCGTAACTTGATGACGTTGAAGCAACACGGCGCTGCGGCGCTTTTCATTTTAACCCAGGAACTGACCCATACCGCCATCTGCTGCAGCGGAGAAAATACACAATTCACAATGCAGAAGATAAGGCTAAAACAAACAATAATTAAATAAAAATAAATAAATAAGAATAATAAATGATCAAAAATGTCAAACTCTGTGTCCCTTTGTAGTAGCTATGGGTGTTTTAAACACGGACAAATTGCAAATCTGATTGATCAATTAATGAGACCAGTCAACATTAATAGAAACAAATAAAGGACTACATTTCAGTTCAATCTGCAAATAATGTTTACACTGCTTTATATGGGCTCTCAAATATGAATAGCAAAAACCTTAAGTGAGAAAAATACATGGAAAACTGATAGGTGTTTTTCAAATAATTTATAATATTTCACAGTTATTTGGTTTTTGGTTTACTATTATTATTATCATTATTACTATTTTACTGTATTCTATCTCATTTAAATCATTCTATACTGAGATTATATTTCCTTCTTCATGACATTCTAATGTTTCACTACGATTCTCTGAAAATAAAAGACTGATATTCTGAGTTAATTTGTTTTGTAATATCAAAACCCTTATGATCTTTAGCAATAGCTGTTTTTTTATGTTAACATTGACACGTGTGCTCAAAAGTTGCTCAATAACTGATTTTATCAAATTTAAATATCAAATTGGCAAGAATGCGTTATTTACAATAAAAAATATTAAAACATCTTTATCTTTATTTTTGATTTTGCATATAATGTCTTCGGAGTTTTAAAGCAGCTGAGTAGTATAAAACTGATGGCTTTGATATATGGAATCAGTTAAATTGTATTCTTCGGGTATCTGCGCATGGCACATTGATGGGGCTGAAGTGGCAGTGGTAGATTTGTTCCACGTAAAAACTAAAAAAAAGGGTTATGGCTGACTTTTTGCAGATAGCTATACAGGAACCAAGCGTATCCCACTGAGCTATATATTACAGCTCAGTGGTGTATCCATGTCTTTGATGATGCATGCTTCTGTAATAATAATGTTTTTGTGTTGTAAAGTGCCTTGAGATGACACGCATCACGAATTTGCGCTATATAAATACATTTAAATTTAATTTAATTGTTGCTTTAAAAAATTTACTCGGGAATCAGTGATCATGACACAACATGCACTTTGAGACAATCAAATGGTACAAAATAAAACAAACATAAAATACACAGCGGTTCCCCTTGACCTTAAACGTTTCCCACAGCAACTTAACGCAACCACAGCCTCCCAGCCGTTTGTAAACACGGCAAAAGCGTTCCAGCTACGTAAATTGCGTATCTTAATCCGTCGTTAAGAGCCAGGCGTACGTCTTCAAACGTACGTCGTGTTTGAGAATAACGTGAACGCGACGCTTCTGTCCTGCGCTGCGACGCTCACTCTCTCTCTCTCTCTCTCGCGCGCGCGCGCTACGCAGCACTGTGCGAGCACGCGCAGATCAGATGTCGGCAGGAAGATGTTGACGTTGTTTCAACCCTGACGCTGGATATCCGTTTCTCCGAAGAGCTGCGGGAATATTAAAGGCAAATAATGGGAAGGAGTACATGCGTTGTCTCGTATGCTGAAAGCTCGGAGCGCAGACTTTTCCTTCTCGGCGGTAAATCCAGAGGCGACTAGCTGCGTTGCAGCAAGCTAGCTAGCTAGCTAGCGACATCGCAGCCCCCTTTCTTGTGGCCCTCGGCGCTCCCTCCCAGCTGCACCTAGCATCCCGTCGCTTGCACAACCAGGAAAAATGGTGAGTGACGAGGATTTAGCTGGAGTTCGGTGTGTTTTGTCGACGTAAGACGCCGTCAGCCGAGTTTGAAACCTTGTAGCAGCGGCTAATTCAGTCCAAGTGTTTGACGAAACAAGCTAAACATGGCGATTAATAAATACTGGTACGGGATAAGGTTATTTATTTATTTATATGAGCCAAATGGGGGAGCAGGTCGTGTTCATCTGTGAGCCTCTTACACGCCTGTGCCTTACTTTCTGTATTAGTCAGATCTCTACATTTACTAAAGCTTGGGGAAAAGCAGGTGACAACTATCGGAAAATACCGAAGGAAAGGTATTTCTTACGCTCCTCCTGCTGAATCGTATTGTTTACTCCGTCGGACCTGCTGTGACGTCGCCTCGTATTTGGTTGCAAACAGAAATCTACCCCAAATAGCCAGACATACGTCCTCTTTTTGTCAGTCTACTGTGTATTTAGGTTTATGCAATAGACCAGAGCTGGCCCAAGGCAGGAGCAAACTTAGTTGCGCCCCCCCCCCCAATTTTTTTTAAATAAAATAAAAATAAAACTTCAGACCCTAAAGTAAAACTGATTGAAAATGAGAATTACAATACATAGGGATGCACTGATATGGAAATTTTGGACAATAACGACGTCAGACATTAATATTTGCACTTATGGCTGTAAACTGATATTTATCGATATTTTATATTTGCCTAGATCAGGGGTCACCAACCTTTTTGAAACTTAGGTACTTCATTGGCGCTGTGTCATACGAAAGGCTACCAGTACTGACCTATAAACTAGAGTAGTCAGAGTTCACCTTAACTTTATGTAAAATAAACACACTTTTCATGCTTTGTTGCAGATATTGTCGTTTTTCAAATCTATATAAATGCAGGTGTGAATAAACAGGAAGCGTAAACGGAATACAATTAAGTTTTAGATGCAGCTCACTGGCGGGTTGTGCTGTTTTTAAAACAAACTCTTGGCCGCCTCATGTGGTCCTCTGGGCTACTTGGTGCCCGCGAGCCCCATGTTGGTGACCCCTGTTCTAGATCTTTCACTACTATGACAAACAAACGGCCACAATGCTGCCATTGCTTCAATTAAATGCCCCACAATCCTGCACAGCTGAACGTCACCGCTTTTTACAGCTTTAATCACTTTGCATGTCTCTTCGGTTATTATTAGTCCTCACTAAGAGGGAAAGTAGAGAACATGGACCCGGTTCTGAAGTCCTTCCATGGCTCCCTGGATCTCAGAGAATAGACTTTAAAATCCTTCTGTTAGTCTATAAATCCCTGAATTAGCACCTAAATCCATCACAGACTTGTTATCAGGGCATCAACCCTCCAGACCACTCAGGTCTTCTGGCTCCAGCCTGCTCTGCAGAACCAGAACCAGAACCAGAACCAGACATGGAGAAGCAGCATTTAGTTCCTATGCTCCACTGATCTGGAACAAACTCCCAGAAAACTGTAAAAGTGCTGAAATTCTTTTAAATCAAGATTAAAAACACATTTGTTCAGGATTCTAGTTAAACATCATCAGTTCAACTTTGTAGTCCAACTGTTTATGCTGACACAACAGCAAACTTTTATTCTATTTTATTTTCCTGTATTTTAATCATGTAAAAAAGCACTTTGCATCGTCTCTGTACTGAAATGTGCTATAAAAACTTTAGGGACTGTTGCGGTTAAATTTTCCGACCCAGACGTTGAGAATCCCGACTACTGAGGACAAGTGGAACGCACAGCTAGTTCTCTGATCTTCTCCAGCAAACCTCTAAGGCCAGAAACTAAACATCCAGGGGTTTTTGGGATTCTGTTTACTGCTGAACACAATGGGTTAAACTACATTTTATTTAGTGGTATACGAGTAAAATGCTTTGTATTTTTGAGGATATAATGTCCAAGTGGATGTGGATACTTTCCAAGGCAGTGCACATTTGGTTTTGTTATAAGTGATTTCTACATTTAAGAGTTAAGAGTCACCGTTATTATGAAATATGAGCCTCGTACAGACATGGACTTTAACCTGCATCCAGCTGGATGAGGCACAAGACGACGGCTTTGGGAACGGTTGTTCTCGTGGGGCATAAATGTTAATTTTCAGACGGTAAAATGTCTCAGGTTCACCTTAGGCTTGACTCTGTGAGGTTATTAAGGCTCCCAATGAGCTTAGTGAATCATTTGGGAGCAGAAATACTGCTCAGTGAAAAAGTATTTGCTCCCCTCTGCTTTAGGCAAATGTATTGTCAAAATATTGTCAAGTGGAAACTTTTTTTTACCATAATACGAGGTACTTCATTTACTTATTTACTTTTTTTTTTTTTTACTTAGTTTGAAGTTCACAAGTGCAGTGAAGCCTGTTCTTAGCTCAATGTGTAATACCACTAGCAGCAAATGTTTTGTTATATTTTCATTGTTTATAATGGCACGGCTGCCATCTTGTTTTACAAGCATGTTTCACAGCTTGTTTTTAGTTGCACTTTGAATTCAGGTCAACTCCCTGACGAAATGCTTGACATAAAAAACAAGGTTTTAAAATAATTTCTTTAATTTCTTTTTATGAAACAAAAAGGAGGAAAAAAATAGATTAATCGGATTTGGTATGATAAAATCGGAGATTTATTTTTTAATCCATATCGCCCAGCTCTATTATAAGGACAATGAAACAAGAAGGTAGAAGAGAAGAAAAGGAAAAAAGGTGAAAGGGAGAGAGCGATCTAACATCCTCTGAGTCTGCTTCTTCACCTGCAAACAGAGATAGAAAAAGAACAGCAGAACCAGCTGATAAAGTATTACAGGTATAATCAAGTAACGCTGCTATGCCATAAGCTGGTTGAATATGCTTATTATTATTATTAATTATAATTTGGTATTATAATTTAAATAATAAATCATTCAACTCAAAATTTCGCTATAACAAATATAGTTCAAATGGTGGTGATGTTAGCTATAAGCTTATAAGTATTTATACCACTAATGCATTAGTTAACTTTCTGTTATGAACTCATTTATGCTGGAATAAATGATCAGGTCGGACTGTTAACCGACCAGGTTTATCCAGCAGGCGGTGAGAACCCCAATGTAACTGCAATTAGAGTTTAAATCCTTATTCCTTATCACCATCCAATGATATTGTCTCTGTATTAATGTCAGATGTTAACTCCAAAGGAGGTTAGCTCTGATTTCTGAATACCCAGGCAACTGTGAATTGGACTGAACACAAAACAATGTCTATTCCGCAGTGGTTGGTTTTATTGAACCAAAAGCAATTCCCTGTTACAGTAATTCTCTGATTCAAACAACTTTGGAATTCTTACTCATTACTAAACTAAAACATGCAAAATATATATGTGGAAATAAAAAACAAAACGAAAATAAACAATGGATTAAAATGAGCGGTTAGCAGATCTTAACTTAACTCAAAGTTGTTTAACACCGCCCTCGAAACATCGGCATTTCACGTATCAGCATTGACAGACAGAACAGCTTCGGGAATCTCACTGGACGCTTTGATGTCTTACACAAAGCTAGTTCAGCTAAGCTACCTACAGTCCAGATACACGTGACCCTCCCAAGATGGCTGCTACGATGACGTATGAGGGGAGGTCCTAATAACGTAACCACGCTTACGCTGATGGGACAATACCTCGTTTCGAGAGGGGGGGGGCTAACTAGGAGTTTAAAGCAAAGCCCGCGACTTGAGCTCGGACAAAGAAATTAAACTGATAAGAAGCGAAAAGAGAGAGGGGGGAAAAGCAGGGAAAAAGATGCAAAGAGATATATCGGTAACCCACGGCGGGGTTATTGATGAATCACAAATCAACACAGCAGAATCAATTGTAAAGTACATGCACATACAAAGAAAATGTTCAGCAAAGTAATTCCAACTTCGTTGTGGAATAAAAGCATTAACCAACACCTACAAAGTTCTACCGCCTGCCCAGGCACTTCTAAACACCCTGTTGGTGAGACAGAAATGAAAGGGGAAAAACCCCGTTACTTTGAGTTGCCTCGGGGCTGGTCCGGAACGCTCCGAGTGTGGCTTTCTGGACGCGCTTCGACGAGCGCAGTTGTCCACAGGCTGCAGCGGGACCGGGATGGGAAGAAGCTGCTTCGTTTCTTCCTCCGGGTCCACAGTCGCTTTGTTGGCCAGACAAAAGCGGGGGTCCTCTTCGATCAGTGGGAGATGCGGCGTCTCTCAGTCTTTTGATCAGAGGGAATTTAAAAGTACTTATTTAAGTCGACCTCCTGTTATAAAGCAGGGAATAACCGTTGCGTCGAAAAATCTCGGTCCAGCGAGCAATCGAACACGTGGCGTGGGAATCAGCTGTGCGTGTCTTCTCGGGTTGGCTAAAAGCCAGGGAAGAAGGAAGCTCATCGTGTGTGATCGGCTTTTATAGCCATCACTATAGCAACCTTATCTTGATCGGCGGCCATTTTGCCGTGTTGCGTGATGGGAGTTGGTGGCCATTTTGACCACATTGCATCATGGGTAACGCAGTCCGTTACGTCCCGAATTGATGCCGTTTCCTTGATCGGCGGCCATTTTGCCGTGTTGCGTGATGGGAGTTGGTGGCCATTTTGACCACATGAGTTGGTGGCCATTTTGACCACATTGCATCATGGGTAACGTAGTCCGTTACCGCTTTCTGTCACGTCTGAACTGGCACAACATACCCCCCTTTAGCTTTGAAGAGTGGGATGCTGGTCACAGTCTTTAAAGCTACAACCAAGTCCATTCCGGCGTGACGAAAATCCGTTGTGCATGAGTGGAACAACCTAATAGTCTTTCTAGTAGTCCATTGGGATTCATGCAGTTCAGTTCATCATCCAAGAGGAGGAAAAACGAAGCATTCATTGTGCCTGGGTCAGTGACCTAGCCTGGGCAGGACTAAGCTATAGCTAGTCATTTCTATTGGCTAATAAGGCAACAATAAAGTAATAAAAAAAAAAGAAATGCAAACTTCACAATCACCATTGTCAATACATTCATTGGTCATCAGGTTTGAACTTTGAACCAAAGAAAGGAGAGAGGGAAAAAGGGAAAGGAAAGAGACAGCGGTTCGTAGTCTAATCAGCTTGTGGCCTTTGAGGAGCTGAGGTTACGAACCTGGGAGCGACAAAGGTGAGGGCGTCAATCCTGGTTTGCACCTGTTTGATCTGCTTGTATGCTGCATACACCATCGCAGTAGTGATGGCCCATCCAAATACAAGGAGAACCACAATAATGGTCATAATGTGAGTGTCGGTCGACTCTGTAGCTCTGGGGAAGCGAAGCAGAGGGACCGAGCTCAACTCTGATGGAGTGAGACTGAATTTAATCAGCTGGGTGCCTGCAAGTAAAAGCTGTCTTTCAATGCCGACATCAATGCTGAAATTGTATCCCTTAAAGACATCTATTATTTCAATCTCTGAGTCATATTTATCAACGTCAAGGTGATGCAGAACCATGTTTCCAATGTGGACTGGAGCACCTTGAGGTGGGGAACAGAAAATGGTTTGGTTGGGCAGTTTTAGTCTAGTAACTGTGTCATGCTGCTCGTAGGATAACAGGGCTTCTGCCTCTGGGTTGCTAACGAGCCAGCGGTTACCTGCCCGCTCAATTTTGGTTTCCACACCTGCATCTTTAAGGGTCATTCTAGCCTGACAGTTTTGTTCAGGAGATTCATTAGACCACACAGGTAATTGGTAACGTCTCTGATAAATGGGTTGCTTGGGCATACCCAGTGGATGTCTTTGGTTTTGGTACACAAATCCAAATTAGTGACTAAATAAAGTTTGGGGTCAGCATCATGATAGGCCAATATTGAGGGAGTTTGTAGGTGTACGTGGGTCTCACCTTGCCAAAACCCGACATTCAATACTGATTCAAACCTATACACATTAGCTCTTTCAATGATGGGAAGGTTTAGCATAAATCCTATCTCCAAGTTGTCAGGATTTACAAATATTGGAATTGCACTACCTAGGCTGTACGCCAGGTGTATTTGTGGTGGTTGCAGTGTTTCACTAGAGGCAGATTTGAGAACCTTTTCGACCAAATCTATTGGTACCAGGTACGGAGGAATCCGTCCTTCAGCAAGGCTATTTATGGATGAGCTAACCTCTCGAGTGAGGTCCTGCATTAAATCTCTAACAACCTGAGTATACATCATGTCATTCTTTACCACTTCTGTGAGCGTTTCCAAAGCAATGCATGGTGTTATGGCTGAGTGTGAAATTATGGACGTGAAGTTATGTATGGACACTTGCTTTATTAGTGCATGTTTAAAGTGTCCTGATTGAACATGCACTTGTCCTATTTAATGCTATGCATTGTTCTCTTCGGCGGGGGCGGAGTTAGGCTCCGTTCCCTGTGAGGAGAGTTTGGTGGACGGTTTAATTTGGTTCGCATGAACCCATGTGTACTCTGGACTTTGCACGCTGGCTTCTAGGTTCTTTCGAGGCCACGCGAAAGTCGTTCGGAGACGGTCTTTTAAGTCAGTGACGCACTGGTGTGCAGTGTAGACGGTTGTCACACTGACGTCTACGGGCTGGTAGATGAGATTCAGGGGAAGTGTCCTTTGTCTTCCTGTCATCATCTGGAAAAGTGTCATCCCTGTGGAGCATGGTGAGGTAGAGCGGATTAGCATTAGGACCAGGGGAAGCTTTGTATCCCAGTTCCTACCATGGCTGCTGGCATGTTCCTTTGACATGCTGACCACGGTGCAGTTCATTCGCTCCACCTGTCCGGATGACTGTGGGCGGTAGGTGATGTGGAATTTAACTTCCACGCTCAACATGTCAGAAAGCACGGTCAAGATGTTTGACGTGTCTCTGTCCGAGTCGACGGACAGGGGAAGGCCCCACCGGCTGAAAACGTGATTTAGCAGCAGGGCTGCTGTGGTGACAGCGGTGTCATTCGGTGCCGGCAAACATTCGACCCATTCTGTGAAACTGCCTGTTATTGTCAAAAGATATTTGTTATCTCTTAACGATTCGGGGACTGGACCGATCCAGTCAGTCTGCAAATGTGACCACGGAAATATAACCCCCCTTTGCTGAAGCAGGGCTCGGTTTAGTGGTCGTGTGGGTTGTAACTGGCTGCAGGTTAAGCAGCCTTGTACATACTCCTGGGTGTCCGGGGCCGTTGAAGGCCGGGACGTCACCCGTTGGGGAGTTTTCAGATTAGCTTTGCAGCTTTTGTGTTCTCCTACTGGTGAGTCATGGACGTGTGTCAATGTGATCCCAAGTTCGTTTGAATCTTTGGGCTGAATGGGCTGAAACTCATAAAACAGCTCCTTAAGTGCTGTTTCCTCTGTTTCAGTGGTCAGTGCATCAGCTTTTTCCAGCTGTTGCATGATTTCTGTTTCGAAGCCAGGGTAGGGCTCAGTGGGTGAGTCCCGGTCTCCTGGTTGATTTGGTGCTGGTTCTGTTGGGTCGGTTGCTGTCGCATACACCAACAGATTTCCTTCAGCTTCAAGCGTTGCACCACAAATAGATCCAGCAGGCCGAGCTTCATGTCGCCTTATTTGGATCATGTTGGAAGGAAAAGTAAACACGGTGTCTGGAGAGTCCTGTCTGCCGGTCAAGGATAATGGCAGGTCTCCGATGACGGGAATGCTCAGCTCAAAGTCGTGGAAAGAGCTTTCGATGAGCACCCCAAGAGGTTTCTTCGCCACCACTTGGATCGGCATGCGAGTTGGATTCTCCACTAAAAGGTAAGCTGAGCGGTTGTTCAGCTCAAGCAGGGGTGTGTCAGAGGATTTGGAAATCGGCTCTGTGGAAGGCAGAAATGGTGCTAAAAGTTCTTTGGGCTCCTCGGAGCATGTCACCTGGTTGATAGGGACGGACAGTCCACTTCCAGAAGTGAGGGGCTTGGGGGTCCCCACTTGGGCCCAAAGATGACCATGATAGCAGTCAATGAGTGGGGCTAACCTGTTCAACAGGTCCTGACCCACAAGAAAAGGTTCTGTGTCCAAAGTACATATGTAGATGGGGTGCACCAGGGTCATGTCACGGAAAGTGATGTCTAACCACGCCCGTTTGGTGATGCATGACTGATCCTGAGTGTAGCTGGTGATGCCCACGTTACAGGTCTCCACCTGGAACGGTTTCCCAAGAGACACCATAGCTCTGGTCACCTCATCAAACAAATCTGAGCACATTAGACTGATCTCGGAACCCGTGTCTAAAAGAGCATTTGCAGTTACACATCCTCCGATAACTGTCGAGCAGTATAAGCGGTGTGCATTTTCATGATGGTTTAGCTCACCTAGAAACCTTAGAAAAGGGGCTTTCTGATCACCTGCTGATGGGATCTTAGAAGGTTGTTGTTGATTTTTCGGTTGGTCCCCCCCCTTAATCAGATAAACTCTGTTAAAAAGGGGAGCCTGGTCCACGCCTAGTCATGCTGACGTGGGATTTGGGCCTGGCTTACCTGGAGGGTCGACAGGATTGGATGATGGCTGGGACGGCTGCGGCGCGATCTGATGCACTGTTTCGGCTAGCAACCTGCGAAAAGTCTCCTCTATCTCCTTTCTCATTGACTCCTCCATGCGCAGGTTCCAGCCTTTGTTGTCATGTGTGCTTTTCGACCTTTCTGGCCTGTCAGTTTGCTTACCGTATCGAGCTGGATCCGGCCTGTGCCATTTTTGAAACCTCTCACCTTCCATGCTGCCATGCTGACCTCTCCTATCCTGGGAAGCTTTCTTCTGCTGCGGCTCAAAACCGTGTTGCTTCTTAGGACCAAATCTAGTTTTAGGTTTGAAGGGAGGCATCTCATGTCCCTCCAGACCTAAACTCTTTTCTGGTTCGGCTTGAATCTGCAGAACCTTTTTATCACTATCGGCTCCTTTGTTGGGCCGGACACGTGTTTCCCATGCCACCTGCGCGTATTTCCTGATTTCCTGCATGGTAAGTTTCTTGGTTCTACAATGCATGGTAACCTCATAACGCACGCTTTCATGAAGATTATGGAGGAACAAAGATTTGAAAGTGTGGTCTTCCTCCAAGCCGGGAGCATTTCGTCCCTGAAAGTAAGCAGCCCGCAAGCGACGGTAGTACGCTTTTGGTGCTTCAGTTCTCTTTTGCTGAATTGCAAAAGCTCCAAGAGTTGCAGAAGCTGGGTCTGTAAACACAGAATATTCTTCTCTTAAAGCCTGACAAAGAGCTGAGTAACGGTCACGTGTAGCTGGGGGGAGGCTTTCTATGAAAACATGGACACTTCTGGACGTGGTTTTCCAGATAAGCTTCAACTTTTCTCGAGCTGAGGGGCTATATAAGTCTAGCAGACAGCGCTCTACCTCTCTGAGATAGTCATCAATGGTGGATTCTGTATTGCTAGGATCACAACGCTCTATGTCTCGGGCCAGGGACTCAAGTTGACGCATCCGCAGTCCCTGTTCAGGGATCGGAGCTGGTCCATCTGAGTCCTCTTCTGACGACTCTTGCCTGTGGTAACCAAGATGGGAGGGAGGCTCCAGTTCTGACCACCTACCTGGCGTCGGCGGCCGTTCGTGGGACGCAGGGGGACCATCCCTGTCATGAACTCTTGTCTGTGGACGCAGTTCAGAGGAGTGGGGTTCACCTGTGTCCCAGGAACGGTGCTCTCGTTGCCCTGGTGGGGGGAAAAGATCACAGCGGACCGTGTCAGGGGTCAGGTGGGAAGCAGGTGTTTTCCCATGATTTACATCATGTGGATCAGTCCTGATTGCCACCGTAAGTTGTTTAGGCATTTCTTTCCGTATCACACTGCTATATCTGTTCTGACCTTCGCTTACCCTTCGCTCAGAAGGTGTCTGAGGGCCCAGTTCATCCAATGTCCTCCAGGTGTGATCTCCATGTTTTCCTTTGGAGTTCTCACACTCAGATCCTTCTGTCTGCAAGCTAATGCGATCCTCCTCTCGCTCCTCTGTGGGATGACAGCTGCCCTGAACACTTCTCTGTTCTAGCTCCCTGATTCTTTCCTCAGCTAAAGCACGCCTCTCAACCTCTCTGTTACACAGATTGGTCTCTAGCGTTAACCTTCGGTGGTATAACGCAGTTAATTCACCCAAAACATCTGCTACCAATCTATGTTTAGGTTTGCTCTGGACCTCCTCCACCAATTCCTGAATTCTCCTCTCACAGTCTTCTATGCTAAACTGATTCAGACGGGTTTGTTCGTCCGGTGTCATTTTAAGCAGTGAGCTAATGACATCCTGGGCCTCCATTCCAATGGAATGGTTTGGACCTTCAGCTCCTTTGACTGAAGAACCGCTACTATCCATTCTTTGTCAGCTATGGATAACAACACAACAGGTAACAACCTGTAGTTTAGCTCAGCGCTAAACAACAGACAACAAATAACAACGCTGTATTCTAGCTTAGCACTAGGTAACAACGCATACACTTTAATTTAGCTCAGCAACAACAACTGCTAACAACAACTGTTAAGTGGCTTCACTTTAACTGTTAACAGCAAACACGCACTATGACTGGCACTTTAACTGCAGTAAGTGGGTTCAAATACGTGCGTTTAATTAGGCTGCGCAGGGGAGAATCAACCCTGCGACTTACAACTCCTTAGTTTTAGGAACGGTTAATATGCTTGTTTAACTTTGAGAAAATTAACTTTGAGTGACATGGACCACTAACCTTTCGGCCAGTAATTAAGTGATAAAGCTGTGGCTTTGTTTGTGATGTAAGTTATTTCAGAACAGGTGCTCTACACATGTGTGGAAAATAGCAAAGTGTTTTGGAGCCTCAGAGGTGGCAAAGAATGACAGTTGAAAACCGCTAAATTGCAACCTTAGTTTCAAAATCACAGCTCAATTTTGACCACTTATGATGAGCAGAAGGGGATAAAGGAGGAAAAAAAAATGAATAAAATAAAATTAAAAAAGACAAAAGGGCGTAACCGTAAGGTAAGTTTAAAGAAACTGACTTTCAAAACTGTCCCTCCGGGACACTGAGCGATCTAAGCTGTCTTTAAAACCGTGACTGCAACTACCTATCCCGGCCACCAGATGGAGGCAGGGTGCCCTTCACTTTGGGAAGACTGAGTTGTAATTACAGCTGATGGGGAGTCGTGTCCCTCTTTCAAACAATTATGCTGCAATTACAAACAACGTCCACCAGATGGAGGCAAGGTCTCTCTTTTCAAAGCAGAACACGACACAGACTCTGATTGACAAGTAGCAGACGCTGGCTGCTGTGTATTTCAATCTAGCTGACTTCCAGTCCAGAAATCAATATTCAAACCTCAGGTTAACAACCTCAAACCACCACAAACACGTATATATTTAGTAATGATACCTCCTTAATCAATTATGACTGAATAGCCCTTTTGGCAAGGCGAGCAGTCAAAATGCTGGAATATGGATTGTGTTCATTCAATTCATAAGTTGCTGGTTATTCGATTTAGTCTAAAGGAACGCCAATAAGTAGACTCCAGCCCACACCGGGAAAAGCCAATTTATGCTATGCCATAAGCTGGTTGAATATGCTTATTATTATTATTAATTATAATTTGGTATTATAATTTAAATAATAAATCATTCAACTCAAAATTTCGCTATAACAAATATAGTTCAAATGGTGGTGATGTTAGCTATAAGCTTATAAGTATTTATACCACTAATGCATTAGTTAACTTTCTGTTATGAACTCATTTATGCTGGAATAAATGATCAGGTCGGACTGTTAACCGACCAGGTTTATCCAGCAGGCGGTGAGAACCCCAATGTAACTGCAATTAGAGTTTAAATCCTTATTCCTTATCACCATCCAATGATATTGTCTCTGTATTAATGTCAGATGTTAACTCCAAAGGAGGTTAGCTCTGATTTCTGAATACCCAGGCAACTGTGAATTGGACTGAACACAAAACAATGTCTATTCCGCAGTGGTTGGTTTTATTGAACCAAAAGCAATTCCCTGTTACAGTAATTCTCTGATTCAAACAACTTTGGAATTCTTACTCATTACTAAACTAAAACATGCAAAATATATATGTGGAAATAAAAAACAAAACGAAAATAAACAATGGATTAAAATGAGCGGTTAGCAGATCTTAACTTAACTCAAAGTTGTTTAACACCGCCCTCGAAACATCGGCATTTCACGTATCAGCATTGACAGACAGAACAGCTTCGGGAATCTCACTGGACGCTTTGATGTCTTACACAAAGCTAGTTCAGCTAAGCTACCTACAGTCCAGATACACGTGACCCTCCCAAGATGGCTGCTACGATGACGTATGAGGGGAGGTCCTAATAACGTAACCACGCTTACGCTGATGGGACAATACCTCGTTTCGAGAGGGGGGGGCTAACTAGGAGTTTAAAGCAAAGCCCGCGACTTGAGCTCGGACAAAGAAATTAAACTGATAAGAAGCGAAAAGAGAGAGGGGGGAAAAGCAGGGAAAAAGATGCAAAGAGATATATCGGTAACCCACGGCGGGGTTATTGATGAATCACAAATCAACACAGCAGAATCAATTGTAAAGTACATGCACATACAAAGAAAATGTTCAGCAAAGTAATTCCAACTTCGTTGTGGAATAAAAGCATTAACCAACACCTACAAAGTTCTACCGCCTGCCCAGGCACTTCTAAACACCCTGTTGGTGAGACAGAAATGAAAGGGGAAAAACCCCGTTACTTTGAGTTGCCTCGGGGCTGGTCCGGAACGCTCCGAGTGTGGCTTTCTGGACGCGCTTCGACGAGCGCAGTTGTCCACAGGCTGCAGCGGGACCGGGATGGGAAGAAGCTGCTTCGTTTCTTCCTCCGGGTCCACAGTCGCTTTGTTGGCCAGACAAAAGCGGGGTCCTCTTCGATCAGTGGGAGATGCGGCGTCTCTCAGTCTTTTGATCAGAGGGAATTTAAAAGTACTTATTTAAGTCGACCTCCTGTTATAAAGCAGGGAATAACCGTTGCGTCGAAAAATCTCGGTCCAGCGAGCAATCGAACACGTGGCGTGGGAATCAGCTGTGCGTGTCTTCTCGGGTTGGCTAAAAGCCAGGGAAGAAGGAAGCTCATCGTGTGTGATCGGCTTTTATAGCCATCACTATAGCAACCTTATCTTGATCGGCGGCCATTTTGCCGTGTTGCGTGATGGGAGTTGGTGGCCATTTTGACCACATTGCATCATGGGTAACGCAGTCCGTTACGTCCCGAATTGATGCCGTTTCCTTGATCGGCGGCCATTTTGCCGTGTTGCGTGATGGGAGTTGGTGGCCATTTTGACCACATGAGTTGGTGGCCATTTTGACCACATTGCATCATGGGTAACGTAGTCCGTTACCGCTTTCTGTCACGTCTGAACTGGCACAACAACGCCTTGATACCATCACTGAAGAATATACAGTATTATTTAATACAACATGTATAAAGTGACAGCTGAAGATAATAACAGGGTTTTCTGTATAGAAGTGAGTCTGTAAGCACCTGTAGGTGTTTGTGTCTGTGAGGTTTATCCATGAGAAAAATTTTCCACTGTTTTCGTTATTCTCCCCTGTCCAGACTACAGATATCAGTGACTTTGTGTCGTCTGTTCTTTCATTTCTTTAGATGGAGGCATAATATTGCTTGTTAGGAACTCTTAGCCGCCTACTTCATGTTGACAGACGGGTCTGATTTAACTTATTTCTTGATTATCAGAGCTAGGGCTGAACAATTAATCGCATTTTCAATATAATCGCGATTTAAAAAAAAACACAATTTCCAAATCTCAGAGTCTGCAATTTTTGGCTATGTAACAATTAGGGAATTAGACGCGTCCTTTAGGTGTCAGTAAAATGTTTAAAGTGGGTTTGCCTCCACATGGAAGGGAAGACAGTTGACAGAGATAATCTAATTGTATTACTTGTTTTAGAGTTTATATAATCATACATAGCATTAAGTACTGGTCAATCAGTTTAATACATAGACTTGTTTGTTGGTTGCACTTTATGTTCAACAAGGATTGATGTCCAAATCAACTAAAAGCTGTTCTCTTGAATAATATTCTGATTGATAAAAACATTAAAAGTGCTTGTTTTAAATAGTCCTTGTTTACAAACATCTTTATTTAGAGGCCATTTTTGTTGCTTGTGGTTAATGCAGAGAAAAGTCAAAATTGCAATTTTGGTTGAAATATATTGTAGGCAGAACGCGATAATTTCTGCTCTGAGTTTAGACGCTGTGGGCCTTTTAGCAACTAATCTGCACAGCGAGGAAACAAATTGATTTGTTGTTTGTATATGTTTAAAAAGACATGATAAATTAAACTGGGGGAAAAAAAATTGCCATAAATCGCAATATTAAGAAAAAAAAAATCGCAATTAGATTATTTTCCAAAATCGTTCAGCCCTAGTCAGAGCTGGGGCGTGGCAAGTAAGATTGACCTCAGCTTTCCAACAAATGTGCTTAATGAGGTCGTCTCCATGCCACTAATATGCTCCAGCCGCCTCCAACCAGTGGATTCATTTAAAGGTTTGGGTACGAAAGCCAACGTGTGCATCGGCCAGTGGAAGAAATGAGCAGAACCAGAGCGCCACTGATGTCAACGCGTTTGTTTTTTTGTCTTTTCTGTCTTTGTGTGCAGGTTTACCTGTTAAATCCCATAGAGAACCTAAGAGGCTACATCAACAACCGTCCACCTCTGGTCATTTTCATGATCAGCGTCAGCGCCGTGGCCATCGCCTTCCTCACCATCGGTTATTTCTTTAAGATCAAGGAGATAAAGTCTCCAGAACTGACGGAGGTAAACATGATCCACACAAAGACAAGATCCAGAGTTTATCTGTGTGTTTAATCTGCTGTAGAACGTCGCCACGTTCTCTTTTTATTGCATTATCTCTTGTAGGGCTGGACGATAATTCAATAGCCATATATATATCGATCATAGAAAAAAAAAAGGTAAATAAAAAGTTCAATAGAACAGTTTTCCTTCCTTTTTGCATTCTAGCCAATCATGTAGGTTAATAGAAGTCTCTACATCCTCCCAACCAATCACAACGCAGACCCAGGAATGCTCCGCCCCCTTTAAAGAGTTCAAAAACTTGGTAAAAAGGTTGATTAAATATTGGGTTGAGTTTGAGTTCAGTGTTTGTGTGCATCTGTATCTAAAAATAGGTCGTTAAGCAACAGCATAAAATGCACTTTAAATATGTGTCTGAATTTGTCTAGAATTATCGATATCGATCAATATGATTTCTATTTTATCGATATGCTTTTTTTTCCGTCCAGCCGTAATCTTTCGTAAACATCTCTGCGAGGCTGAAAGTTGCTCCTTAATTAGAGTACGGTGAATGAAAGCCTTGTCCCTTTGACGCTAATGTAAATCTGAGGCTGGCCTTGCAGCCTGGCGGAAGTGAAGGCAAACACGGATGTCGTGCCGCTCTGGCCTTCGACGCCGACGTTCAGCAGATGCACGCGTCAAAGATTTGCATTTGAGCGTAAGCGGGGGATGTAAATCAAAAACGGCAACATGCAGCGACCTCGAATCAAACTTTAATAGGTTTGAAATCTAATCCGAATTATGGATTTCAATTCAACTCAGTTTTATTTATATAGCGCCAATTCATGAACATGTCATCTCGAGGCACTTTACAACGTCAAATTCAATCAGATTATACAGATTGGTCAAAAATTTCCTATATAAGGGAACCAGTTGATTGCATCAAAGTCCCGACAAGCAGCATTCACTCCTGGAGAACCGTAGAGCCACAGTGGACAGTCGTCTGAATTGTTGATGGCTTTGCAGCAATCCCTCATACTGAGCAAGCATGAAGCGACAGTGGAAAGAAAAAACACCCCTTAAGCGGGAAGGAAAAACCTCCGGCAGAACCGGGCTCAGTATGAACGGTCATCTGCCTCGACCGACTGGGGCTTAGAGAAGACAGAGCAGAGACACAGAAAGCTCAGAAGCTCACATTGACCCAGGAGTACTTTCTATGTTAGATGGTAATAGAGGATGATCTGCCTCCCCTGATGATGTCACAGCTAACAGAACGCCAGACCAGGTGTACCTTCTATGAAGAGAAAAATGACAGAGAACAAAAAGTTAAAAGCTGAATTAACAACAAGCAATGCAGATTGGAGAGCAGTAGGAGAACTCAGCAGAGTGAGAGAAATAGACCCTGATGTCCTCCAGTAGCCTAAGCCTATAGCAGCCTAACTATAGAGGTAGTTTAGGATAACATGAGCCACTCTGACTAGAAGCTTTGTCACAAAGGAAAGTTTTAAGATTAGTCTTAAAAGTAGACGGGGTGTCTGCCTCACGGACCAAAACTGGGAGTTGGTTCCACAGGAGAGGAGCCTGATAGCTAAAGGATCTGCCTCCCATTCTACTTTTAGAGACTCTAGGAACCACCAGCAGACCTGCAGTCTGAGAGCGAAGTGCTCTGTTAGGAACATACGGGGTAATCAGAGCTCTGATATATGATGGAGCTTGATTATTAAGGGCT
Source organism: Fundulus heteroclitus (assembly GCF_011125445.2). NCBI lineage: Eukaryota > Metazoa > Chordata > Actinopteri > Cyprinodontiformes > Fundulidae > Fundulus > Fundulus heteroclitus. The sequence goes on along the minus strand of NC_046371.1, from coordinate 4,985,735 downwards.
TAATACGTTAGAAGGAGAATTTTAAATTCTATTTAAAAAAAAGTTGTGTTTTTTTAAAAGGCCTGTCGCTCTTTTCCCAGGACTGGAACACGTTTCTGCTGCGCTTCAACGACCTGGATCTCTGCGTGTCGGAGAACGAGACGATAAAGCACGGCCTGAACGAGTCGACTACTCCAGAGAGCTTGGTGGTGACCAGCGGTCAGGCGCGCTCCAGCACCCAGCCGCCGCTGCTGCTGGAGGACTCGGGTCCCATTAACATCTCCGTCTCCATCACCCTCACGCTGGACCCCCAGCGCCCGTTCGGAGGCTATTCTCGCAATATCACCCACCTGTACGCCACAGTGCTGGGGCAGCAGGTCGGCCTGTCAGGTAGGATGTTTCTCTGTGGGTATTTCTACGCTATAGGAGTGTGATCCGTTCCTTTTAGCTGTGGCCACCTGATCTTTCCATGGGGTTTAATCTACATGTTGGACAAAGTGAGCCAGCATTGTCTAGCTGTAACCTGTTCTGGTCCACTTCTGGGTATGGATTTCTCCTTTAAGGTCTGATAAGATATTATTGATCTCACATTGGAGAAAGTCATTGATCTCACATTGATGTGTCATATGTTAAATTTGATGATGCTTAAGTTGTTTTTCCTGCACGCTCATGCAGGAAAAAACCCTTCCTTTAATTTTCTCCATTCACGTCAAGTGTACTGTTTTTGTGAAAACATAATTTAGCAAGTATTTTCAGGACAGAAGGACGATTTTAACCAGTATAACAAAAATGTCAATCCATCTGTATATAAGCACTATATCTATCTATCTATCTATCTATCTATCTATCTATCTATCTATCTATCTATCTATCTATCTATCTATCTATCTATCTATCTATCTATCTATCTATCTATCTATCTATCTATCTATCTATCTATCTATCTATCTATCTATCTATCTATCTATCTATCTATCTATCTATCTATCTATCTATCTATCTATCTATCTATCTATCTATCTATCTATCTATCTATCTATCTATCTATCTATCTATCTATCTATCTATCTATCTATCTATCTATCTATCTATCTATCTATCTATCTATCTATCTATCTATCTATCTATCTATCTATCTATCTATCTATCTATATATATATATATATATATATATATATATATATATATAGAGATAGATAGATAGATAGATAGATAGATAGATAGATAGATAGATAGATAGATAGATAGATGCGTTTATACAGTTTATGGACTGTTTATACCTTATGTACCTTTTCCTCCTTTTGGCACCTTCTTTTGATCACTAAGCCAATGTGTGACAAGTGAATTTCTCCAATATGAGATCAATAAAGCTTAGCTTATCTTATCTTAAAAAAAAAAGAAAAAAAAAAGAGTTTTTGGACAGGATTACCTCGTGCCTTTCTGCAAACTGCGGCTTCAGCTCAAACTCAACTCCTCCACCGTCGATGTCCCACAACCTTTAGACGTGTTTGTTGCCCCGCACGCCTCAATCAAATGTCTAAACCGCTCTCCAGAGCTCTGATAATGAATTAGTCGGGTGTGCTGAAGCAGAGCAGCATTTAAAAAGTTGCAGAAGTTTGAGGCCACTGAGCTAAAAGGATGAAAATGAGCGATTATCTGGAGAAACCACTCCAGGACATCTGAACTTTACTTCAGGTTAGTCAGATCCACTATAACTGGTGGCAGACGTGACCTCAAAATTAATCAACAGCTGCAGAAACAAAGGAGCATTTTAGAGGCGTGCACATTTATGCATTAATGTTGCATCTTTTTTTTTTAAATGTACATGTTTTATTTCATCACACAGGTGAACTGCTGTGAGCTGATCACATTTTTTCCCACGTCCGCCGCGTTAGATTCCACTAAGAAAAGCTCCTTTTCACCTCTCTTATTTAACGTTTAAGTTATGTTCCTGCAGTTAGTGCAGGCGGGGCGTAACCCTTGTGTTAAATAGCCGATTTCCCCGAACAATTGGGCAAAGCAAATACAGAGGCGTGCAAATATTTAGCATCACTGTGGACTTAATCCTAAACCAACAGGACGTCGCTGGTGCAGGTGAAGGTGGTTTTCCTTGGAAAGGTCACCTTAATCTCTCTGTGGAAATCTCTATCAAGTTCAAAACTGCTTTAAATGTCACCAACAGTGAAAGTCAAACTTTTGCAGATAAAAAAATCGGCTCCGCAAAGCAAAGCGGTTTGTTGAAATGTAGCGTCAGCAGACAGAAACCTGAACGTAGAGGTGAAAATCCCACAGGAGAGCCAATCAGCTCAGAGAGTCACAGGAACAGTTTCAGTAACCTGGAAGACCTGAAATTGCTCCAGATGTTGGTTTTCTATATGGTCTGCGTGTAAAAATCACCTTGAGTATCGAGGCCACAGAGGAAAAAGTCAGTTTGCATTTTAGATGGAAAATATTCTGGGACATCACTGGGATGTGGAGGGATCTAAAAAAAAGGAGCAACCTCTGTCCCAAATCAGTTTTAGAAGAAAAAATAGTTTTTTTTTCTTCTAAAACTGAAGGGGAAAAAAAGGGGGGGAAAAAGTAATAAAAAAAGGGAAAAAAAAAAAAGGAAAAACAAGAAAAAATAGTTTTTTTTCTTCTAAAACTGAAGGGAAAAAAAAGTAATAAAAAAAGTAATAAAAAAAGGGAAAAAAGAAGAAAAAAAGAAAAAAAAGGAAAAACAAGAAAAAAAAAGAAGAAAAAATAGTTGCCTAAATGTTGTTCAGGCCGATCTCTTGCTGGTCCACCATAACTCTGCAAGGTATCTTCCTGGAGGAGTAATCCTTTAGCTATCGGAAAGTTTTATCCTGCTTTTTTACCTCCTTTTCCTTTCCTATAGGACACAAAGAAAGTTAAGTTATATCAACCATCCCGTGGTATCTTCATACTTTTTACTTTTCCTGCTTTTAACTTAGTTTGTGTGAAGTAATTTACAATTTTTAGAGTTTCTAGTTAAACATTTGGTAGGGACATACGATATATCTGCATAAGCATCGGCATCGGCCAATGTTAGTCATTCTTTAACATATCGGTATCGGTCCAATAAGGAAACTGGCCCGATATTAACGTCCGATGTTTATTTCCAGCTAGTTGCCCTTCATAGCTGTGTTTATAGAAGTGGAGGTGAGGGGGTCACAGAGATATAAATATTTGTATATATGTACACACACATATCGGTAAACATCGGTTATCGCACATAACAGCAATATTAATATCGGAAATCGATATCGGCCCAAATTTTCATGTCGGTGCATCGCTAATATTTGGTATACAGTAGATCTCAGATTACCAAATATTAAACTACAGTCAGTATCAGACTTTTTGTATTTGATTAATTGTGATCAAATACATTTTCTATCAATGCATCTCTTAACACGCTATAAATGTTAATGTGTTCACGCTCTTTAGACGTCACTGTAGTCATTTATGTGTTTAAATATGGTGATGCATATAACCTCCTCCCTCCCAGTAAGAGAGTAAGTAAAAAATACCTTCAGGAAGGAGGGAGGGGGGGGATACCTATTGATCAAGACTAATTTAACAGATCACAAGAGGTTTTGGCTGTATGTATTAAAAAGATAGATTACAGTGGCATTTAATCCCTGAATCTGGTTATGTGCCGACATGTTATCAGCAGCTTTCTACTCGCCATCAAAGTTCAACGCTGCGTCCTTCGAGTGTTTCCGTTGCATCATCGCCTCTGCAAACCCGTCCTCTGTGACGCGCCATAAAAGTGTCAGACAAGGGTTTTCTCAGTCGCTGCTTATTTAATATACTGGGTATATTGTTGTTGTTTTTTCTGCATATGCAAGATTATGCTGCTTCACCTACTGAGTTAAAGCACACAGCATTGTCGTGCTCCAACTGCAGACTTCGATCCGCACTAAAATGGTGGTAAGAAAAACCAACACAGACACAAGTTTAGACTCTTCCTTCAGAAAGAGGGCAGAAGAACCAGGAGCGTGAGGCCTGTTCTATCACAAGCTTGAGTTCGACTGCGCTGGTTACCTCTGTCTCTTTTTGCCTTTTATTATCAGACATCAAAGAAGTGGCAAGAGGAGTCAGGGGTTCACACCATGGGGGTTAAGAGAGAAATCAAAAGGCAAGGGGGGGTTTTACAACATGGGGTTTGGCACACAAAGAGGTGTAGGATTAAGATATACAGCAAGACATTCCTTGTCTGGGAGAAACCGCTGTTTCTTCCTGTGTGAAGTTAAAACAGTAGAACATTCCTTAATAAAAAGAAAATGATTACATTCACATTTCTTTAACAGTATCGGTGAGTACCAACAAATAGGCACCGATACCATTTTAATGTTTGTATGTCACTTGAACGCAGCCTTCTCTCTCCCGACTAGTACTATACATGTTATATAAGTTCATGAAAGTTGCACTATTTTGGCATTTGAGAGCCAAAATTCAGGGTTTAAAAGAGATTATTCAATTAATAATGTGATTTTACTGTCTTACTGTTGCACTACTATTATACATGTTATAATTTCACCAATGTTGCACTATTTGGGCCTTTGAGAGCCAAAAGTTTATTCAACTATTGTCACCCATTCCAGGTAGGCAGTAAAAAGTTCTACTACCCTAAGTAGTATGCAGTTCTTCATCTATACACACACACATCAATTTTAAACAGATGGTATCGGCCAATACTGCACAGCCAGGTATCGGGTATCCATTGCAAAACTGGTCAACCTCAGTCAGATTAGATGGACATTGACTAGACCGTTCTTACACATTGACTGCGCTTTGAGTGAAGCCATCCTAATGCAGCTCTGTCTGTATGTTTAGGTTTGCCATGCTGCTTGAGGAGGAACCTCCACCCAAGTGTTTCTCAGGTTTTAACCCAGTGTTGCCTTGTAACCAGCTCCATCCTTCTTTGGCCTGGCAAATTTGCAGATATCGAAATTTACGACAATAACCGACGTCATTTTCTTGCATCGGTATAGAAAAACGGTTATTGTCTCGTTCAGATTTTTTTAAGGCCGATACCGATTATTTGGACATCAGTCTGACCGATACCCGATATGTGCTGCCGATTTATATTTATTTCATTTTTGAGTCCGATTCTTGAAGCCGATTTTGCTTTTTCTTCCTCCATTTACATGATAAACACAACACAATGATAACAAATGTTTGGCAAGTCTTAAAACTTGTGTTTAAACCAGCTGATATTAACAATCAGCTTCAGACCGCAGTTCAAAAAGAAGAAGAAAAAATCGTCTTGACTCGCTTTGCTTGCACTTAATGAACGAGTCAGGGCTAGGGCTGAACAATTAATCGCATTTTCAATATAATCGCAATTAATAAAACGCAATTTCCAAATCGCAGAGGTCTGCAATTTTTGGCTATGTAACAATTATTGAATCAGACACGTCCATTAGGTGTCGGTAAAATGTTTAAAGTGGGTTTGCCTCCACATGGAAGGGAAGACAGTTGCAGCAGTGAGATAATTTAACTTTATTACTTGTTTTAGAGTTTATATAATCATACATAGCATTAAGTACAGGTCAATCAGTTTAATACATAGACTTGCTTGTTGGTTGGACTTTATCTTCAACAAGGATTGATGTCCAAATCAACTAAAAGCTGTTCTCTTGAGTAATATTCTGATTAATAGAAACATTAAAAGCTCGTTTTAAATAGTCCTTCTTTACAAACATCTTTATTTAGAGGTAATTTTTGTTGCTTGTGGTTAAAGCAGAGAAAAGTCAAAATTGCAATTTTGGTTGAAATAAATCGTCAGAACGCAATAATTTCTGCTCTGAGTTTAGATGCTGTGGGTCTTTTAGCAACTAATCCGCACAGCGAGGATACAAATTGATTTGTTGTTTGTATATGTTTAAAAAGACATGATAAATTAAACTGGAAAAAAATCGCATTAAATCGCAATATATATATATATATAAAAAAAATCGCAATTAGATTATTTTGCAAAATCGTTCAGCCCTAGTCAGAGCGAGAAAAGAGCTTCTTTGGTTCAGTGGGAGAAGGAGGAGAAAAACCAGGGACCACCTCTGCAGTTTTTCTGTAAAGGCCCTCTGAGCTGGATTTTATTTAGGGGTGTTGGAGGAACGGGGACTGACTAAACCTCCTGTTGAAAACTTAATTAATCCCTTTTTTGATGCGACTTCCAGTTATCTGCTTTGTGTTGGTTTCTCACATCTCTTAAAACGCATCGAAATGTGTGGTTTTAAAGGGGATACATGTAATAATATAACCTAGAAAGGTTTAATTTTTCAGCTTGGCAGGTCATCAAATTCCCAGTAGCTGCTGTTGCCTTCATCTCATTCTCCTTTCAATCCTCGATCACATCCAGGAGTCCGCCTGATAATCTCCTTAAGTGCTTTCCCCCCCCCCCCCCATCTGATAAATCTTGCATAAGCCCACAAACCCAGATTGTAATTCATTTTTAAGGAAGTGGTTTAATAATGTTGTTTCTTAAGCTCTCTAATTGTCCTGTTATGCAACTTGGATGGTTGCCCTAACTTCATAAAACAAAAACAAGAGTTCCCGTAGATCCATATGGCGACGTTTGTTTGAAGATTACTCAAAAGATTCTGGGTTTAAATCTGTTAAACTGCTTTTGTTTCTGCCATTTCAGGCCGCGAAGCCCACGAAGAAGTCAACATCACGTTCACGCTGCCGGCGTCCTGGAACTCGGACGACTGCGTGCTGCACGGCCACTGCGAGCAGGTGGTGTTCAGCACGTGCATGACCATCACGGCAGCCAGCAATATCTTCCCGGTCACAGTGTGAGTTGGCCGGCTTCCCCGGAGCCGCTCCTCTTCGTGTCTCTGGTGCAAATCCTTCCCCCATCTGGGAGAAGCCTGCAGTTCGCTCTCAGCATCGTCCCGTCTGCACGGGGATGGAAAATCGATCGATCGAGCTTTGTTTACGCAGCGCTTTGCACGCAAATAATGGAATAAGAGCAAATAAAACCAGCCGGAAACGCCCGTTTCTGCTGGATTTAAAGTTAAAAACGTGAGTTATTTAGAAAAAGATTTAAAGGTATACTATGCAACCGGGGTTGATTTTCCAGCGAGGCTCCCCCCAGAGGGCGAAAGTAAAAGTGCACTGTCATAAAGATGCTCAGCTGTTCTGGTTTCTCCGTGAAGCCAGGCGCGGTTGTTTTGAGCTTAGCAGACAGGCGAACGCAACGAAAAGTGGAAAAAACGGCAGTAAAAACAATGAATAACACAGTGAAGGTATGAACATCAAGGGTTTCCCACAGCGCTATCGGCGGCCGCCTCGCCAGTTTTATTATTATTATTTTTTTTATGTTGGCGAGACGCTACCGCCACCGCCTCGCCAAGCCGCGGCCGCCGCGGTAGCATCTCGCCAACATTAAAAAATAAATTAATAATAATAATAATAATAAAACTCGATATGCTTGCATGTTTATTTGACGTTAACACGCGGTTCTTTGTTGTTGCTTTCGCGCGTGCATATAGTGAATGGCAGGGCAAAAACACATGGAGTTCTCGCCATAAAGCAAGACTTCTGTGGGTGCGGGCCGAGGGCTCTTGGAATTGCAAGTACGGTATTTCCCCCACAGACCACCAGGGCGGCCGAGAAAACCTTTGTTCGACCTGAAATGACTCATTTAATCATCCAAAACGGTATGGAACACATTAATTAACTGAAAAATGTTGCATAGTATGCCTTTAAAGTCATTCGAGACGCTGGCCGTCCTCACAGTGAGTGGAAGTTTGGGAGCAGCAGGAGAGGAAGCCACCGAGGAAGATGCAGGGTGCTTGCGCAAGTCTTGAAAGTCTTAATAAGTATGGACTTTTGAAACACTGTTTTCCAGACCATGAAATGTCTTGAATTTTGTGTGAAAGTCTTAATAAAGTATGGGGGAAAAAAAATGTATGGTAGAATTTTACAGTATGCTCAAAGGCATTGTGAAATGAGAAATAGGAAGGTAGGCTATAAAACTATAATTTTACTAACTGGTCACGTACTGTATTAGCCTAATGGAATCAAACACTTGTTTGATGTGAAATTCATGTACTTGTGATTTTCATGTTTTGAAACGTTTTCATCAGTAAAAGCATAATTTACTGTGAATAATGCATTTGTTCATTGAACACTAGCCTAAAAAAAAATTAACATTTCTAAGAAACAGTTTGTACAATCTCAACCAATGAAGTGGGCAGTAGGCACACAACTATACAAGTACATAAAGTTAAGGTCTTGGGGGGGAAAAAAATATCAGTTTTAAAAAAGTCTGGAATTTTAATTTGGAAAAAGAGCAAGCGCCCTGACATGAGAGACCAGCAGGTTACCCAACCTCCTACAAGTTAGGCTGTGCCGGACCATTTAAACATATACAAAACAAAAATAAAGTCTTAAAAACCATCCTGCAATGTGCATGCAGGGGGGGGGGGGGGGGTAGTAATGTGCTCACGCGGCCTTTAACCGGTCAGCAGATGTGCAGCTGTGTGTTGGACCAGCTGCAGACAGGCAGCCTGTCCCAGTGTAGAGTCGCCGTGTTTCCAGAACCTTTTCCATGATTTAAAGGAGCAGCACCACATTATATGACTTTATTTATTTATACGTCAGCAGCTCACTCTGGTTGTATACAACGTTTTTATGAAAGATTATCATGTCCTGCTGGCGTATTAGTTGTTTTTGCTAAATTTATTAGTAAATAAAGCCTTTCGTGATTATTATTTTTAATATCTGAGGAAGTAGGTACCGCACATGCGCAGCAGGGGATAAAACAAGGTTGCGGCTAACGTCTATTAGCATCTCCCGGCGAAACGATGCAGAATGGTCCAAGCGGGAAAAAAATAAATAAATAAAAATATGATTCTAAGAGGGAAAAGTCTGTAAAGTTTCTGTGAATACAGTCTGAATGTTGCTGTTCACTGAACCGGACGCTAAACCTGCCGAGGCTCAGATGTGACGCAGAGTTGACTGATGTGAGTACATGTTCTGATATGAGGCTCTTAAAGTTGCTGTAGGTCATTTCATTTAATTAATAACGGTTGGTCTTCAATCACAGCGAGCTGCTGCTTTACTGAGAGGCATTGCAGAGGGTCGGGCATTATTTAATTCTGATTTATTAATTAAGCAAACTGGCATTATGACAGTTCTGTGATACTGTCACTAGATGGCGCCACATCTGTTTACATTTGGTATTCGCGCCTAAGAGCAAATTATCTTTAGCCTCAGAAAGGACCACCAAAACATTATCAAGATGGAGGCTTGGTGTGTCTAACTTTATTTTATCATGATCAAACTGTTTTGGTCTTTTTTTATAAGCATATAACGTGGCTATATGCCTTTAAGCACAAGCTGAATCCTTTTAGCTGCTCCCGCATGTCCTTCCTGACACAACCGGGATTAGAACCAACGTCCCACCGTATCAAAGACGTAGACAGAGGCACTTTCTAAAGCAGAAGCTAAAAATCTTAAAATAAGTAGTTTATCTTAGAGGACAGAGCTGAGATCCTCTTCAGAAGTTAAACTTGGTAATAAATATCAAGCAAGTTTTTGCTGCTTGAAGAGAAATAATCAAATAATCAGAGTTTATAAATTAATGAGAGGAAAAACATTGGCTGTTACTATCATTTTGAGCGTGTTTAACGGACCTATCGGTGTTATTTCACGAGGTGGATTCTGAAACGTTGGGTTTTTGCCTTCATCCAGACTCTCTGCATGCCAACTAGGATAAAGCACCAGGGTTGCTGCTCCTCGTTTTTTTTTTTCCCCAGCATACCGGCTCCAAGGTGATTTACCAGCAACTCGTGTAGTCGTGGTTCTTGGATCCCGGCAACGACTCAACACTTGTAGATCTTCTTGCGCCGCTTTTAATCCGTTGCTGTGCACCAGCCACAGTTATACGTTTAATTTTTGAAATGCGAGAAGGAAACCAAAGCAGACGTAGCCTCAGACACGCTGCTGTAAGTTAGTAGAAACGGGGATGTCAGTAAACCTCAGGCTTACTGCATCAGAAACCTTCTTTATTGTATATTTGCGCAGGGAAAAATTAAGTTAAGTGCAAACACTGAACACTAACATTCATAGCCTGTAATTATTTTCAGATGAGCCTTAATGCAGAGACAAATTCCTCCTCTTAATTTTATCGATTTTAATCCTTAAGCTTTATTGATGTAGACGGAGCTGTCAGCAACTGGGTTTATTTTTTTTTTTTTTTTCAGATTTATTTAGCCTCATCTAATGTCGGATGGTGTATTATTGTTGTAGTTAAATAATTAGGTTGTTGTTATTATTTTAGTTTCACTTTTTGTCATTTTATAGCCCTCTAGTGGCCTGTGAATGAACTGCAATAAGAGAATGCCTGAAAGCTGCTAAGATTTATGTTGCTTTCTGAGCTCCAGCATCTCATTTGTTTTTCACTTTCTCTTCAGATAAACAATTTGTGTTTCTTCAACTGCTCTCCATACCTTAAGTTAGTTTTAAAGCAACATTTATGCATTAATCAGTCACATTACAGGACATCAAATCACTTGTTTTGTTTGTGTTTTTGTGTTTGTTTTGTTTGCAGGCAGCCGCCCCACTGCATGCCAGAGACGTACACCAACGCAACGTCTTGGTACAAGGTGTTCACCACCGTCCGCGACTCGGACACCAAGTACAGTCAGGACTACAACCCCTTCTGGTGTTACAAAGGAGCCATTGGCAAAGTGTATCACGCTCTTAACCCCAAGCTCACCGTCATCGTTCCAGACGTGAGTTAAAGCCGTTTTCTTTCAGGAGGTTTTTTTTTTAACTGAACGGCCAGTTTCATGATCAATTGTATATATATTTTTTACTTTATTTGAAATTAATAACTAAAAAAAGAATATGTAAAACAAAAACAAATGGTGTTTACTTCACCAGGAGCGACTTCCTGGATCAGTTGATGCATTAGAGGAAGAGGTGTTTGCATCTTTAACATTTGCATGGAACAAAAACTCTTGGGTGTCCATCAGACGGGAGAAAGGCATTTGATTACATCGCTTTTCCATATTTACTGGCATCAGGTGACCTTGCTGCATTGGCGGCATGGTGAAAAGGCCTGCAGAAAGCTGATAAAAATGACAGAAAATTTAAGCTTTACCCTTTATAGCTCTGTCTGCCAAAGCCGAGCAAAGCGTTAACTCTGTCAGCCGCGATCTGTTGAACTTTATAGCTGCGTTCCTCTTTTTCCTGCTGCGTTCTGGTCTGCAGGTCAAGCTTTTCCATTGTCTTTACTACTTAGAAAAAGAAAATAGCTTCCTATCACTAGGGATGTAAAACTATAGTAGATAAATAAAAAACAAATTTTATATTCTTTAAAAGTTTACATTTACTCTCACAAAAATATCTGATTTCCATTTGCTTAATTGTGTCATGTTTATTATAAGATTAATTGTCACTTTCCAAGCAACAACCCTTTTTAAAAGGTTGTTCTGGGAGATATATATATATATATATATATATATATATATATATATATATATATATATATATATATATATATATATATATATATATATATATATATATAAATTAAAATAATAACCTAATTAAGTTGAACCAGAAGATGTAAATCTTCAACCAGCATCCCTTTGTCTCCATGTTGTAAAAGTCAGCTGTTGAATAATAAGTTTTATAACTTAATCAAAACAGAAACATTGTGTTATAGTTTAAAATTTACATTCAGAAGACAATAGGGGTTTTAATGTAACACTGTTATTGCTAATAGTGGCAGATTTGTACAGTTTAATCCTTTGATTGGCTACAATGTTTGAGCGAGCCTGGAGAGTTAGAAAATGTTCACCGTCTGTTTAACTGATTCCAGATAAAATTAACATCAAGTCTCTAAAACAATGTGTTGAAACGTTTATGCTGTTACTATAGTTGGTAATCCTGTTCAGAAACACTTTTTGATGTACTGGGTAAAATGGTCCTTCCTCAATGGATGGATGGATGGTTGAGTGGGTGGATGGATGAATAGTGGTGGATGGATGGATAATGGATGGATGGATGAATAGTGATGGTCAGTTAGAGGATGGATGGATGAATAGTGATGGATGGATGGATGGATGGATGGTTGAGTGGGTGGATGGATGAATAGTGGTGGATGGATGAATAGTGGTGGATGGATGGATAGTGATGGTCAGTTAGAGGATGGATGGATGGATGGATGAATAGATGGATGGATGGTTGAGTGGATGGATGGATGAATAGTGGTGGATGGATGGATAATGGATGGATGGATGAATAGTGATGGTCAGTTAGAGGATGGATGGATGGATGGATGAATAGTGGTGGATGGATGGATAATGGATGGATGGATGAATAGTGATGGTCAGTTAGAGGATGGATGGATGGATGGATGAATAGTGATGGTCAGTTAGATGGTTGGATGGATGGATGGATGAATAGTGATGGTCAGTTAGATGGTTGGATGGATGGATGGATGAATAGTGATGGATGGATGGATGGATGAATAGTGATGGTCAGTTAGATGGTTGGATGGATGGATGGATGAATAGTGATGGATGGATGGATGGATGGATGGATGAATAGTGATGGATGGATGGATGGATGGATGAATAGTGATGGTCAGTTAGATGGTTGGATGGATGGATGGATGAATAGTGATGGATGGATGGATGGATGGATGGATGAATAGTGATGGTCAGTTAGATGGTTGGATGGATGGATGGATGAATAGTGATGGATGGATGGATGGATGGTTGAGTGGGTGGATGGATGAATAGTGGTGGATGGATGGATAATGGATGGATGGATGAATAGTGATGGTCAGTTAGAGGATGGATGGATAGATGGATGAATAGATGGATGGATGGTTGAGTGGATGGATGGATGAATAGTGGTGGATGGATGGATAATGGATGGATGGATGAATAGTGATGGTCAGTTAGGGGATGGATGGATGGATGGATGAATAGTGATGGATGGATGGATGGATGAATAGTGGTGGATGGATGGATAGTGATGGTCAGTTAGAGGATGGATGGATGGATGGATGAATAGATGGATGGATGGTTGAGTGGATGGATGGATGAATAGTGGTGGATGGATGGATAATGGATGGATGGATGAATAGTGATGGTCAGTTAGAGGATGGATGGATGGATGAATAGTGATGGTCAGTTAGATGGTTGGATGGATGGATGGATGAATAGTGATGGATGGATGGATGGATGAATAGTGATGGATGGATGGATGGATGGATGAATAGTGATGGTCAGTTAGATGGTTGGATGGATGGATGGATGAATAGTGATGGATGGATGGATGGATGGATGAATAGATGGATGGATGGATGGATGGATGGTTGAGTGGGTGGATGGATGAATAGTGGTGGATGGATGGATAATGGATGGATGGATGAATAGTGATGGTCAGTTAGAGGATGGATGGATGGATGGATGGATGAATAGTGATGGTCAGTTAGAGGATGGATGGATGGATGGATGGATGAATAGTGATGGATGGATGGATGGATGGATGGATGAATAGTGATGGATGGATGGATGGATGGATGAATAGTGATGGATGGATGGATGGAGGATGGATGGATGGATGGATGGATAATGGATGGATGGATGAATAGTGATGGTCAGTTAGAGGATGGATGGATGGATGGATGAATAGTGATGGTTGGATGGATGGATAATGGATGGATGGATGAATAGTGATGGTCAGTTAGATGGTTGGATGGATGGATGGATGGATGAATAGTGATGGACGGACGGATGGATGGATGGATGGATGAATAGTGATGGATGGATGGATGGATGGATGGATGAATGGATGGATAATGGATGGATGGATGAATAGTGATGGTCAGTTAGAGGATGGATGGATGGATGAATGGATGGATAATGGATGGATGGATGAATAGTGATGGTCAGTTAGAGGATGGATGGATGGATGGATGGATGAATAGTGATGGATGGATGGATGAATGGATGGATAATGGATGGATGGATGAATAGTGATGGATGGATGGATGAATGGATGGATAATGGATGGATGGATGAATAGTGATGGTCAGTTAGTTGATGGATGGATGGATGGGAATAAAGTCTTAGAATCTGGAAAGATTTAAATTTCTCCAGATTTTAGGACATTTCTCCTCCTGCAGGAGGCCATGAGGCCGACGTCATGACGCGTTTCCTCCTCCAGGGGGCAGTAGAGCAGCATGAAGACCTGCAGAGCTTTACTGTTATTTAGACACGGCTGGTCTCACTGACAGAGCGTAGCTGTCACTCAGAGGGAGGATTTAAAAAAAAAAGCCGTTAGATTAATATTTTTAAAGCCATAAAAACAGAACGGTTGAATGTGTGTCACTCTGCGATGTTTAACCTGTCCGTGTGAAACTCTTCCCTCTCCAGGACGACCGCTCCCTCATCAACCTCCACCTGATGCACACTAGCTACTTCCTGTTTGTCATGGTCATCACTATGTTCTGCTATGCAGTCATAAAGGGGCGGCCTGGCAAAGTGCGACAGCCCAACCCCGACTTCTGTCCTGAGAAGGTACAACAGACACCAGCAGTGCTTTATGACCTCAACAGGTAGCTTCAGCCAAGCGTCAGCCCACCGCTGATTGGTCCTCAGACACAATACAATCACTGCTGATTTTCCTCTCATTACTTCAAACCTATAATTTGATGCTTATCTTACAAAATGGCTTCTTTTTTTCCCCCCTTTTCTATTTCCCCTTTTGCTTCTTTTTCCTCGTTTTTTGGGATAATTTTTGTGGTTTCGGCTTGTTTTAGCTTTTCCCGATCTCGTTAGTTAACTTTTAGACCTGCTGTGCTGCGCCGTCACACTGAAGATTTGTTTAATGATTCATCTTTAAACCGAGGGAGACGGTGTAGGTACCAGATTGGCTCGGGCGCTACCCGATGACGTCTATATATGGCAACTCAACTCAAACAAACTAGATTATGCGCCCGCGGTCTCCATTTGTTACAAGTCAATGTTATTTTCCTGTAAATTAGTCGAGGCATGAAAACTTTTAACATCATTTTGGAATACTTGTGTGGTAGTCTGACAATTTAATCGGTAATTTTGCAGGATCAAAGAAGTTACAACCTTAGAGAAATTTAATTCCTCCAATTTTTTTTTTAAGTTGTGAAGGGAAACTAAACCATAAACTCATTTCATTTTTAATAAAAGTCAGCAGCCAAATTTAATTTTATCACGGCATTCATCACTGTAAAATCAATAACGTTCATTCCTCCTTTTTTGTACTGATGTTGTTCTTTCTGATCACATGTTTTTTTATTATTCCAGATGAAATTGTGATGAATTTGATTATTTTTTTATTGTGGTATTTGGTACATTTAAGATATATGCTGGATAAATTAGTCTGGCTAGCCCTTCCATTTTTGTTGACAATATTCTTCCAAACATATTATTTGTAAAATGGCTTGAATATTTGTTCAAGCTTTTGAGAAAAAAGAAACCGCTAAATTAACTAAATAAAATTGATTCGTTACAAATGCAGACCGCGGGCTCTACGTAGTTTGTTTGAGTGGTGTTGCCATAAGGTGACGTCATCAGGAGGCGCAGGGACCATGGAGATTTTCTTCGTAAAATTGTCAGTTTACAAACCGCAATCCCGCTCTCGAATAAAACCTACACCCCGCTATAATTACTTTAGTAAGTTGTCCAGACCAATTACAATATTTTGCGCAATTGAGCAAACGTTAAACCAACCATGTATAGTGACGTCATCAGAAGACGCAGGACCCGAGGCGATCTGGTACCTACAACGGCTCAAATGTTGGTGATGGCTTATAAACTGTAAAACCCGTCCACAGTCAGATATTTTATTTGTAGCTATATGTGCTTTTTAGCTGTTTTAATGTTTTTACGTCGCACATTGCAGTGCAGATCCTCTCTATGTTTCAATGTGAAGTTAAAATAGAAACTGTGAGAGAGAAGCGGTGCCCACAGATTGTTTTATCGTGTGTTTTATTTCCTCTGAGAGTCTGCCTGCTGAGGAGAGCCCGCCTTTAATGGTGCAATCTGACTCCGATCTATATCTCATAACGCCCACAACCCCTAGAAAGTCAGGGGTGAAGTCAGCTATAACATTAAAGTCGGTTATTCATTTTCTGGGACGTGAGCCGTAGCTGTGAAGACAGTAGAGGCGTTATTGTTGGTTACTGGTGCTTTTCTCAATGTTTGAAGTCTGCTTAAAAATGTTATCCATGTTTTTTTTTTTTTTTTTTTTTTATGCATTTCTCAGTAAATCTGACGCAGATCAGATGAGTGTAAGACTGCAGTCCTGGATCATCTATTGGAAATCTGATTTTCTGTGCTCCAAGGAGATTTGTTTCATTGCGTTTTGTTAATTAACATATTTAACATATAACACATGTGTCAAACTCATGGCCCGTGGGCCGAATCCGGCCCGTCAAGCCAATTTATCCGGCCCTCAAGAGCCAAAAAATGCATATTGTGCCATAAAGTAGAAGCATTTATTCTTTTAAAGTATATAAAGTGGCTTAAACTGTTCCTTCAGTGGTGAATGTTGATTTTTTTTTTTCAACCGTGTAGTAGCAGCATCCTGCCACTAGGTGTCATTTTTCCTGCAACACATTAAAACAACCCAGAAATGTCCAAAAAAAGAATAGAATAGAATGATTAGTTTAAAGTGTAACTCACCCCAATAGCAACTTTTTTATTTATTTTTTTAACAGATAGACTTTTTAAACTGGGCCTAAGGTGCTACTTTTATGTTACTGTGAATTTTTTACCCCCACACCACCCATGCATACGCAAATTATCGCACTTATTTTAATTAGTCATGTGAAACTTGCATGCACCTTCCACTAAAGTGGAGCAAGCTCTGCACTGGCGGCAACCTCCCCAGGCGTGAAGCAGCGAATCATATTTTTTTTTAATATTTTTAAGGCCATTAAAGCTTGTTGCAGTGAACTGTTATACTCGTGGCTGTTTATTTAATAACGCAGATGTTTTTTTTTACCTCTGAAAAGCTCTTTAGCGTGACTAAACTTCTCTCTTCTCTGACGTCTTTGGTCACGTCTAAGCAATCTTTCTCTTTCGTTCTCTGGTGAAAGCTGAACTGAAACTGAACAATGTGTTTTTTTGCCTTTGCAGGTGGCGCTGTCAGAGGGTTAAAAAGACGCCGGAGAGCTCTGCCAAAAGTTACCTGTAACATGGACTCAGAGACACAGAAGGAATAAAAAAAATAAAAAAAAATACACATCCCAGTTGCCTAGTGATCCCTGGAAATACAATAAGGGGCACAATCGCTCTGTGAATGCATTACTCTCGCAATGTTGGGTTCCTCCAACCAAAGATATACAAGTGCCTGTATCTGTGGTGTAAATATTTGTTGGATATTCTGTGCAAAAACCTCTTTCTTGTTTTTTTTTTTTTTTGTTTGGGACTGTTTAGCGCCCCCCCCCCCCCCCACTGAGCCCTTTCTGGGTCCACATGTGCAATGCCAGGACTACTAGATAAACAGATAATAACTCTACAGTCTCATCTTTAAACAGATTTCTGAGGCATGTTGGGTCATTTTAGTTTATAATTGATGACGATGTTGGGGTGTATGTTGAAATGGCCGTCTTTCCTGAAAAACAGGCGCAAAACACAACCAAATCTGGTCAAAAACTTAATTCATCCAGTTGATTTAAAGTACAATTTTATTTTTTTTTCCTGGAAAACTTCCTCATTTTCTGTCTTAAGTGTGGAGGACATTGCACCGTGTCCGTTAGTATAGATAAAATATCTGCAGTAGGGAGTCCAGTCCTCTCCGGTTGAGCTTTGCTGCGTTTTAAAAGCAGCTGAATAAGCTGTAAAACTTCTCTGTGTGGTTTGTGTTGCCATGAGCAGTTTTCACCCTGAAGACATCTCTTGTCTTTTGTTTTTCCTTCGTCAGTGTCTTTCATCACCCATCAATATTTTAACTAGCATCTTCCCAGCCGCAACTGGAATACAATAAATAAAAAAAAAATAAAACAACGCAATAACATCTTGCCTTACCAGAGGTGGACCGGCTAAATCAGAGGAGACCTCGTTATCTGGCCCGTCCGCCTTCGTACCTTCACAACCAAAATGTTTCTTTGGTTCGCTCTTCCACAATTTTAGGCCTGCTGTTGCTTTTTTTGGTTGTTTTGTTTTTTATTTAAAGCTCCAGTGTGTTGTGTGTATATAGTGACCCCCGGTGGCACAATTGAGAAACTGCAACCAAACCAGCACCCCAGAAACTACGTTATCATGGAGAGAAGGCAGATTATTAGAAATACCGTAATTATTCCTGCATAATAAAAGCAATACATTTTTTTTTCACTTTTATCTAAATATTCACCCATTTCTTTATTTTTTTTCTCACCCCATGATGTCACACACTGGAACTTTGACTCAACATTCAAATCATCTTTGGATTTTAGCATTTTCTGAGAAACCCGATGGTGCAATTTCACATCGGTTGCACATCTATGTTGAGTGCGCCTTCATATTTCTGGCACATTTTGTCCCCCGCACACCTTTCATAAGATCACTCTGTCTGAAGTTGAACAACCTGGTTAGCATCCGTGTAAAAAGGAATATAGTAACTTACTAGCTAGTTCTAATAAAAGGTAAAACACAAATAAATGAACCGCTTGACTGCGTCCTTCCTAAAGAAGAAAAGGTGGAATTACATTTATGTTGAGGACAATTTAAAAAAAAATAAAAATAAGGAAACACTTGCCAGCACTCGCAGATGCGTTTCTACATAAGTGTTGCTGACCTGTTAATTGCGACTGCTTCACTGCGTTTAATATACGTTCCACATATTTATGATTGAACACAAATCTGTTAAAATGTGCAAAAACCCACATCTGTGTGAATAAACGTGAGCATGGGAGACGTGTAGATAAATAAAAGTGGCTGTAGATGGACATTCTCTGAAGTTCTCCTTCACAGAGACCGTTTGGTTTTAAAACTGGAAAGATAAAAGCTGATTCCTATCCAGTGGGTTCGCTTCCTGTCTTTAGAGAAACAAAACAGGATCAAAATGTGTGACTCATGCAGGATTTTTGATCCTGATATTTATAAAACTGGGACTATGTTGGGATTTAGAGAGCAGAGGGAGAAACTGCGGCCGTCTTTGCAGCAGAAACACGGATTCCTTGAACAAAAAAAGTCGTTGGACGTCACATAAGATAAGAAAATTCTGAAATCTTTCAATTTAAACCAATTTGATCCACTTATTTTTTTAAACACTTGCACAATTTATACATCAAACTTGGGCCTTTCTGTTCGTTTTCACTCAACGTGTCTTTTGCTGCTGTTTTCTGTTAAATACACCCAGACTGAGGAGTGTAAATCACTCCCATTATGTTCCTTTTTTGTCCAAACTGGAACTGAAAGCTTTCCTTAACCCATGGCATCTCCGGCTTTAAACACTGCAGCGACGTAATAATTCCCACGCCGCTCAGAGTTTTGGAGCAGTTGCTGTTTTTCTAGGGGCTTAAATTTCTTTTTGATGAACTCATTTATCAAAAATGCATTGGCTGCATCGGTATCCTTCCTCTCACATTTGTTGATTTTCTTCTATAACAGGAAAATAAACTAACTTTATTATGATCTCACCTCCAAACGGTCTCTATGGAGGAGAAGCAGAGAAATCTAAGGTCTACTGCGTCGCCGCTTACGTTTTAAGGTTTTGTTTCCCAGTAGCAGTTACTGGTAACTTTTGACTTACCTCTGTACTATAATTTTGTTTCATATTTAATGTACCTGTTGAATGTACTTTTTATAAGCAGCATAATCTAAATCTGAGATGCAACAATTCCAAGTGAGTTTAAACTATATTTGTTTTTTTGTTTTTTTCCAGTTTGAAAGGCTTTACTTGAATCCTGTTTTTGTTTGAGTGGTATTTACATGACATTTATGTTCTAAGATGTGTCTTTTCTGTGGTAAATTTAATTTTCTTGTATCAAATGCTCTTGTTTTTTTTTGTTTTGTTTGTTTGTTGGTGAATGGTTGAAAGCTGTTTTTGTTTTCTGAATGATACTGTTGTACAAGTCTTCCTGATTCGGCTGTCGATCAATCTGTTAACTTTATCATCTTTATTTGCTTTCACAGCTGATTTATCAGATTTTTGCTTTGGAGTCTGGCAGCTCTTTTTTCTGTTTTTGTTTTTTTGGACAGGCAGAAACTTCGGGTGGCATCTGGGTGATAGTTGTTGCCAAACTGTCGTTTTTATCATCTTGCAGCCTGAGTTTTCCTGCTTCCTATCCATCCTTGAGTGATTTCTATCGATAGAATTGCCTCTGAATTTTTCTGCAGATTGCCTTAACGTTGCCCAGTTTTGCTTTTCTTTGCTACGCATATTGTAAAACGCACCGGCTTAAGAAACAAATCAAGTGATCACTTACAAGGTTTTCAATGCAGTTTTATTCCATCGTATCACGCTCCTTTTTAAGTTGAACCGTTTTGAACTGATGGTTGCTTTATAAACAACTTTGAATGCAGTGCTGCCATTACTCCGTCGTATCCTCCCCGTCACGTTAGCAGCGCTTTTACGCAAGTATTAAGCCAACTCTGTGCCTTCTGCACTGTCCAGCTGCATCCTCCTCCCTGTACATACACTAGGTCGGACCGTAGGTCTTCATGTGGCTAAGGCGTCATTCAAACCCCCCCCCCCCCTTTTTCTCTCTTCAGTGGAACTGCTGTAAATGAATTCAGATTTAAATAAATAAAATTGTCTCAAAGGTTCAACGACTCCGTGTCCCTGACTGTCCTTTCATCCGGTTGCTCTGCCTCTTGTCACCGTTTCTGTGGAGAGATTAATGAGCTGTCAGAATAAATGAAGTAAAAACCGATAAAGTTGAATGTGTGGGAAATATGTGCTGGAAATTGGATGAGTTTTTTGAATTAAAAAGATAAGAGCGGGCAGACGTTTTCTTTTTAACAAATGAAAAGACTGAAGCTAACCGTGTCCTTGTCATTTCACTGCAGCCTCCATGGCTTACTTTTCTGAAAGCCCATTTTTGCCACTGATTAGAGAAAATAACACGACAAAATCATACTGTTAGTATTTGGTCATGTTAAAAAAAGTGGCATAATTTTTATTTCGGTGTCTTATAGATTCTAATCTTGCCAAAGTGCTATGAAAAAAGTATTTACCCTCTTCCACCCCAAAAAGATTTCTAGTTTTTCAGACGATCGTGCAAACTTTATGAGACAAACATAACCTGAATAAACACAAAATGCAGGTTTTGAAGGATGAAAAGCTACCTGGACCAACTGGGTCCTATCTGGGTAAAAAAATAAAGAAAGTGCCTCACTGTTAAGTCAAGAATTAACTGAAATTAACCACTTTTTTTTGTTTTAAAGCAGCATTTGATTTCACTGGTAACATCTTGGTGATGGTACTGCCTGACCTGCCGAATCAGGACATCACTTAAATAGAACCTGTCTGGCAACATTTATATAGTCTATAGAAAATTAAGAAAAGATGAAGAAACAAAGTCGTTGCCATCGATCAGTGGAAAGTCATTTCTAAGGCTTTTTGACTGCAGTGAACCACGGTGAGAATCATTATCTACAAACAGAGAAAACCTGGAACAATAAGGAACTTTTCCAGGAGAGGCCGTTCATCAAAATCGCTCCAAAAGCTCAACAACGACAAAAATATGGGCTGGAAATGGGCTAAACCTGAGTAAAAAAGCATTCCAGTTAATACAGTCAGAGAAGTCGGGATCCCAGAATAAAAACAAAATAACGACGACCAGGAAAGCTGCTGTTTTGTTCATAGTACCCTTAATAAACATCCTTTAAAGCTGTACTTTCCACTCAAACCACCATTTTTAATTTGTTCGGTTCAGAGCTGCAGACGCCACATGTAACATTGATTTCAGACGCACTCTTACAACTGTGCCTCGTAAAAAATAAACACGTTTCATCACTGCTTACTGCTGTTGATGCAAGGATCCGCCATGTTTTTTTTTTCTCCGACTTTGCAAGGGGAAAGTCCAACTTTTGCATCCGTTTCAGTAGTTTTTTTACGGATCGGAAGACGGGATTTCAGAGTTGGAATGCAACATAGAGCTCTGCAGGCCTCCCTTGCCTTAGAGTCAGAGTTCATGATTCAACAATAAGAAAGAGAGACTGGGTAAACATGGCCTCCATGGCAGAGTTTTGTGGTGAAACCCTCAGCCGACCTAAAAGAACAAGAACTGGCCTCAGATTTGCCAACAAAGACACCGAGGATCCCAAAGAACCGAGGAAACCATGAATTCTTCTCTCTAGCATGAAGTCCTAAAGGAGAAAGTCTTTCAGAACCATAATGATCAGAAGCAAGTCCACTTCTGAAGGGCACAAAAATAGTGGCGTTAATTAATGTTTAAAGATAGAAGTTCAAGCCAAAATTATTCATGTACCTGGTAGATTTATAATTAGGTTTTTTCTTCCTACCAGAAAGAATTTTTGAGTGCTTTTTTTGCTTGTGTCCATCAAGGTTTGACTACTTTTCTTTGGTGATGAGCTCTACACTACAAAAAGGGAACTAAAAGTAAGTCAAAGTTTCTTGAAATTAATGTATTTTTCCATGATTTTAGCAGGTAAATAAGACTATTTGCCAATGGAATAAGATTTTTGCACTTAAAATGTGAATATTTCATCTCTATCATCTTATTTCAAGGGCAGGATATCTAATTATCTTATTGTAGGGGTCAAAATACTAACTCCATTGGCAAATAGTCTTATTTACATGCTTAAATCAAGGAAAAATACATTAATTTCAAGAAAATTTGACTTACTTTTGCTTCCCTTTTTGCAGTGTAAGTCTATAAAGTTGGAAAGCCTCTTTGCCATGACCCTAATCGTTAGCTCCCTCCGCAGGTCCTCTCTTTCAAGTCTGGACTAGCTGGGTCACTCCACACCGTTAATAAGAAGAAACATGATGGTAAAATTAATTAAAGAGGTCAACAATCAAGTCAGACATTACAAGGCTGTGATTATTGGTGATCTATTTACTTTTAATAGTAAAGAAAGGACAGTTTCTGAAATCCTCTGGATATCATTAGCACTTTATTCTTATTTTTAAATCTTTGTGGCTCAGATGTTGTCAGCAGGGATGGAGTGATTAAAATTAAAAAAGTAAGAAAAACAAAATCACACCCTTCAGGAGATTCTAATGATTCCCACAAACATGAGAGGGACAGCGAGAGACACGTGCAGGAACGGCCGCTGTTGTCTGAACACAATGGTTATTTAATGTGGTTTTGTATTTGGCATCCAGTCCATGAATTACCTGTTCAGAAAATAGATCTTGTGTGAACAAATGAGAAAAGACACAAAGCATTTCAAAGCTCTGAAGCTCAGTTTACTGTCAAACCTCCACATACTCACATTGCCTTTCCACAGATCTGCACACAGAAAAGAAAACCTGGCTACTAGTTATATAAAGATAAACAGCACCAGCATAACAAAAATGTTTTTACAATAGAAATGATTTTCTATTGTAAATTTTCTATTGTAAATCTGGGACTATAATTGGAAACCCCTGTTTCCAATTATAGTCCCCGAGAGCTACCATCCAGCAGTTTTTAGATGCAGCTCTTCTCTGGCGCACCTGAATAAATGAGGGGGGGGGGGGGGGGGGGGGGGGGGGGATTAAATCATTGGCAAAGAGAAACAAAAATAATAAAAAATATTTTTTTTTCATGAGCACAAAGGGGATGCATTTCTGCAACTACTGTATACTGTAACAGTAGGAGGTTTTTCTTTCACTATGAAACAAATATAGCTGAGCAAAAGCATATTAACTAAAAATATATGTTAAATCTTCATATAAAAGTGTTAGAGAGAAAATAAACGGTTGCATTTCTTAAAGTGTCGTGTGAGGCAGATATTAAAAACATTCCCAAACTAATGAACAAATAAAAACATGGCAATTTTTTACTTTATGTTTTTATTTAATGTGTAAACAAATAATAAACTATCAAACTACATTTAAATACTCAGTCATTTTTAAAAAAAATAATTAAAAACTGAAAACGTTTAAATTTCAAGTTTTGTACATTAAAACATGTTTTTTTTTAATATATATATAAATTCTTCTATTTAAAAAAAAAATACATTTCACAAAACATTTACATGCAAGCTTTCCTCTCCTGCCTGCATTAACTGACGGTGCGTTAAAAATGGCGCAAACCATGTTGAAGAAAGCCGGAGGGGGGGGAGGTGGTTCTTTTAAACTAGCTGCAAACAAAGTTCTGGGTAATTGACAACTATAAATACTCCATCCTCTTTGTAATTTTATGTTTCACAAAACGTGTGAGATAAATGTATTAGATGTCCGGCAGCCCTAAAGTGGAGAATACCAAGTCTTACCAGTTGAAACTGTCATCAACCGTCACCTCATTAACACTTTCAACTAAAATGGCGCCTGCTGTTAGACCCAAAGAAAGCAGGTAAGTTAACGTTTTATTATATATATTAAATACAATTTTAGGCTTTTTCTTAAGGAGGGTTCTGCTAATTGTCTGAAAAATTAGCGTTAGCTAACACTAGTTAGCCTACGCAGCTATTTTACGCTCCCTTCTTCCAGCTAACATGAGCCCGCCATTTTTGTTTTTCTTTTTAAACTGGTGGTGTGGAACTCTTTCACTTCCGCCATATTTTTTTGTTAGAGAGTTATTTTATTTTTTTTTGCTTAGTAAAATGTATTTACAGCTATAAAATTAGACCTCCCAACTTTTATGGAAAATTAAGAGTGGGATTATGTTAACTTTCAGTGTGTGACGAAAATACAGTTTGTTCTGATCAATTAAAAAAAGGAAGAAAAAAAAAGGAAAATAAAACGACTGGATCAGTTGTTGTTTTAAACCTATTTTTTTAATTGTTCATGACCTGGATGAGAATGTTCACCAATAAAGTATCCCACAAAGTACCAGGAGGAGATTAGTGTCTCCAAATACACTTGGTTGGGTGAGGGAGATGTTTGTTTCCATCTTTACCACCAGAGGGCGGTATTTAAATAAAATAATAGAGCTGAGATGCAATCACATCACGTTGAAGATCAGGATTCAGAGACAAATGTTTGTTCGACAGAAATTTGTTACACTCCTATTAGTTTTGGGATTTGCATTAAACTCAAGCTTGGGGACTATTATGTGTTAACGCATTTGGTAGCAAAAAACAACCATTTCTGTCCCTTTAGGACTGTTTACAGGTTTGAAAAATTGATTCAGCTTTAGTTTCACCCCCTTTCATTTGTTGAGAAAAGATTTAAACATGCTAGTGTTCTCCTTATGGCTTCCGTCTTGAATTCATGTTTGGGTGCTCGAAGAAGAGAAATCTAGAATGTTAAAAGCTGAAAGTTTTTAAGCATATACCAACTAGCTTTTCTTTTGTTGTTGCCACAATCCAGTTGTGTTAATTTAACCAAATTGAATTAAAAGCTGACTTTTAGATGCTGTTGTGAACAGGAATTAATGAAAAGGTCACCCTCATTGCATCTATTATTTACACATTGACTTGGTGGCTAGATTTAGTCCTGCTTTCTTAAAGCGCTTGTTTAGAGATCGTTAATCACATTTTTATCCAGAGGAGAAACAACTTTTCTGATCGAGATTTTTACCCCTTGGGTTTTAACACTCAGTGGTAAAAACAGTAACTGTTCCAGGGGTAATTTATCTGATAAAAAGGTATCCAGTAAAGGCTTTCTTAGTTGGAATAAAGTAGAACATTGAATATATAGTGTTAGCGATAAATATTTTTTATGGATATTTTTAATGTAAAACTCTGTTAAAACGTTATCAGCAGTTTATATTATATTTATAACTCTGAAACTCATGGCTAGTCTTAGATGAGCTTAGTGGTTCATGCAAATGCTATTTTATAAACTTATTATGTTTACATTGGTTATTTAAAAAAATAAACCAATTATTATTATTATTATTATTATTATTATTATTACTACCATTATTAGCAAAATTATTTACCTTGGAAATTGAAGTGGAAAGCGGTGCTTCACCAGTGATCTTCCTGTGGATCTCATCCTGAGAAAACATCTGTGTACAAAAACTAAAGTAAAAAATATTACAGCAGTTTTAGTGAACGTTTTATTCCACTGCCGTCCTTTACTGCTCTGTAGTTACTGTGATTTTAGATGCTTTGACCGGTTTCACTCATATCTCTCTGCATAAAGCAAGAAGTCCTTCAGATCGGTGCTCTGACTTCTCTTTATCATCTATTTTCTTCCCCTTGACGCTATTATCTGTAAATGCAACGTCCATTTCCGCATTAAATAACCCAATCCTAAACCAACTGGTCTGCTTCCTACCTAAATGTCTTTTAACCTTTTAAATAAACCTTATTTAAAGGATCCTGAAACTGGCCATTAGGACACTGTTCTCAGCTCCTCCCTCCAGTACTTAACGGTGACGATGGTTTCCACCTTATTTTCAGGCAGACTGTCTATACTCAGTCTATTCTTTACATTGATTATAGACGTGTTCTTGTAACGAAAACACATGGTCTTGTAGAGTTGGAGACCCATGATCTATTATTCACTTTAAGAAAATGACTACAAAGAGAAACTACAAGTTTTAGATAAAGAGGATTGAACATCTGTAGCAGTCGCCCCTTCTTGGAGTTAGAACCAAAAGTCACCATGTGATTCTTTGCCTTGAGCTTTAAAACATTTCTGGTCACAAGAGGGTTTTTTAGCAACTGGTCACAAGTTTTCCAATGGAATGAGTATTTTGACCCCTAAAATAAGATAATTAGACATCCGGCACTTGAAATAAGGTGATGGAGATGAGTTGTTCCTATTTTAAGTGCAGAAATCTTATTCTATTGGCAAATCATCTTATTTACCTGCTGAAATCAAGGACAAATACACAAATTTTAAGAACATTTTACTTATTTTAAGTTCAGTTTTTGCAGTGTACTGATACCTGGGCTGAGCATTTCGGCCAATACTACTCTGCAAAAAGGGAACTAAAAGTAAGTACAATAATCTTGAAATTAGTATTTTTTTTTCTTGATTTGAACGGCTAAATAACACAGTTTGCCAATGGAATGAGTATTTTTACCCCTAAAATAAGATAATTAGATATACTGCACTTGAAATAAGACGATGGAGATGAACTGGAAAATGTCATTCCATTGGCAAATAGTCTGATTTACCTTCTCAAATCTAGGAAAAACAAACAAATTTCAAGAAAAATGTACATACTTTGAGTTCCCTTTTTGCGGTGTTGGATTTACCAACTTCATCACCACCCCTCGCAATTTTCACGTTGCACATCCTGCGTGTTGCAGTCGGACTTTTTGGCGTATGAAGTTTGAAATGTTTCCAAATAGCGGACTACTCGGTCCGGCGCTTGTTCCATGTAGCTCTGTGTTTGCTCATCGCTAGCTGCTCTGCGTGACGACATAAACGCCGCTGTAAACGTAGAATTGAAGTGAATAGATCGGCGTGACTGTTTAGCTGTTATTGATACAAAAAGAAATTACAGAGTCGGAGTCATTCATCCGATATCCGATCTAGCTAATTAGTCGATATCGGAGCCGATACGTGATCCAGGTGTCGGATCGGTTCGTCTCTAGTAGGAGGACCTCCAGCCAGGCTTAAGCTAGTTTTTAAATTTGTGCATTTTGTACAGTAGTTGGTGGCTAAAGCTGTAGTCCTTTTCTACAAAATTGGTCCCTTTTTTTTGTTGCCGAACAATCGCGACACACATTTCTTCGTTTGGTAATGTCTTGTTTTACAATATCATTGCTGTGTAATTTAAATGTGTAATTTAAAGCAAAAAGTGTAATTTCACATTGCCTACACTGCAAAAAGGGAACCAAAATTAAGTAAAATTTTCTTGAAATTAGTGCATTTCTTCTTGATTTGAGCAGGTAAATAAGATTATTTGCCAATGGAAAAAGATTTTTGCCCTTAAAGTAGGAACAATTCATCTCCATCATCATTTTTCAAGTGCAGAATATCAAATTATCTTATTTTAGGAGTAGAACTACTAATCCCATTGTACGGCTGAACAATTAATCGCATTTTCAATATAATCGCGATTTTAAAAAACGCAATTTCCAAATCGCAGAGGGCAGCAATTTTTGGCTATGTAACAATTAGACGCGTCCATTAGGTGTCGGTAAAATGTTTAAAGTGGGTTTGCCTCCACATGGAAGGGAAGACAGTTGCAGCAGTGAGATATTCTAATTTTATTACTTGTTTTAGAATTTATATAATCATACATGGCATTCAATGGTCAATCAGTTTATTTCATAGACTTGTTTGTTGGTTGCACTTTATGTTCAACAAGGATTGATCAACTAAAAGCTGTTCTCTTGAATAATATTCTGATCAATAGAAACATTAAAAGTTCTTGTTTTAAACAGTCCTTGTTTACAAACATCTTTATTTAGAGGCCATTTTTGTTGCTTGTGGTTAAATGCAGAGAAAAGTCAAAATTGCAATTTTGGTTGAAATATATCGTAGGCAGAACGCAATCATTTCTGCTCCAATTTAGATGCTGTGGGCCTTTTAGCAACTAATCTGCACGGCGAGGAAACAAATTGATTTGTTTTTTGTATATGTTTAAATTAAACTGAGGAAAAAATTGCATTCAATCGCAATATTAAGAAAAAAAATCGCAATTAGATTATTTTCCAAAATCGTTCAGCCCTATCCCATTGGCAAATAGTCTTATTTACCAGCTCAAATCCATGAAAAATAGACTAATTTCTAGAAAATTTTACTTACTTTAAGTTCCCTTTTTGCCAGAATCCAGCACACGCTTGGCCACTGATGACAGAATATTTCCTCTAAATAGAAAATACACTTTTTATTTGACTGGCATCTCAGAATATTTACAGAATATAAATATTGGTAGTATTAATGCTGACAGTAATTGAACGTGGCGGGGCACAGTGATGCCTGTACGCTCACACTTCACGGTCTCCAGTAAAAGTACGAGCCATCAGGTGACGATGCGCCACCAGCATCCCAAATGAAATTGTTATTGTGCATCATTTCCCCCCTGAAAACCAGAGTCGCCGTGCTGTTTGTGTTTTCAACCACACGCAGTCCAACCAAGCGAACAAATGAGCTCCTCTGCACAAGCGCTGCGCTCAAATTTACGGTTTCATATCAACGCCTTTCACAGCGATCGTTACCTTTTTAGGAGGCATCAGACATTTGACTGAAGCGTGACTCACGACCATTCATTTCAGCGTGGTCCATTTTTTATTTTTTTTTATGTTCATTTTAATGGGGATCTGGTTCAGTTTGTCAAAACAGCTGCTGCTTTGTCAAACGATCGATGCCTGGTGAACTGAATACCATCTAATATGGAGAGAGAGACAGAAACAAGCACTTTCTAATGAAGTCTTTGGGAGACGTTTGATTGTGCCTGAAGGGGATGAACGTCACTTGGAAGTTTTTCGGCCTGTTTTTAGAATATCTGATGAAAGTAAAAGAAATAAGAATGATAAATTCTTTTGAGATTTGCTGCTACACTGCAAAAATGGAATAAAAATAAGTAAAATGTTCATAAAATGAGTGTATTTGTCCTTGATTTGAGCAGGTAAATAAGATGATTTGCCAATGGAATAAGATTTCTGCACTTAAAATGGGAACAACTCATCTCCATCATCTTATTTCAAGTGCAGGATGTCTAATCTTATTTTAGGGGTCAAAATACTTATTCCATTGGCAGATAATCTTATTTACCTGCTCAAATCAAGGACAAATACACTAACTTTAAGAACATTTTACTTATTTTTAGTTCCGTTTTTGCAGTGTACTTTTATTTGTACGGTTCAGATGTCACAATCCAGTGCAGACAACATGCATTTATCACATTTTACTAGCTCTGGGTTGAGCCCTGCACTGCAAAAAGGGAACTCAAAGTAGGTAAAATCCTCTTGAAATTAGCGTATTTTTCATTGATTTGAGCTGGTAAATCAGATTATTTGCCAATGGAATAAGAGTTTTGCACTTACAATAAGAACAACTCATTTCCATCACCTTATTCCAAGTGCAGGATGTCTAATTATCTTATTTTAGGGGTAGAAATTCTCATTCCATTAGCAAATAATCTTGTTTAGCTGCTAAAATCAAGGAAATATATACTAATTTTAAGAACATTTTACTTTTAGTTCCGTTTTTGCAGCGCGCCCCTTTTGCTCCAGGACTGCCTTAATTCTTTGCAGCGTGGATTTAACACGGTGTTTGAAACGGGTCCATATTGAGCTCATAGTGTCACACAGTTGATGCGGATTTGTTGGCTTTGCATCCATAATGTGAGTCTGCTGTTCTACTACACAGTAGATGGTCAGAGTCTAAAGTTAACTTCCTGATTCACCGGCCAAGTTGACTGGTAGATGTAAAAATCAACCGGCCCAGCATTTTTTTTTTTTACCGGCCAAAATATTCATTAATTCTCCTGCTAAATATCTCCACATAATCCCGCTACGTAATTAGCCTGAGCTAAACGCTAGCTGTTAGCAAACGGACGTGATTTATTTGCTGCGTTTGTTGTCTTACGAGCTTAACCCTTTAAAATCTGATACCGGCAATTGTGAAGAAACTTCACATTTTTCAAAAAGAAAAGATTTTTTGGTTGCTTTAAAAAAAAAGTAAAAAAAAACAAAAACGTCAGGCTTTCAAATTTTCTTTGTATCGTAGCTGATATGTTAGACCAGGGGTGTCCAAACTTTTCGGGACAGGGGCCAAAATTGTCCAGTTAAAGGAACTCGAGGGCCAAAAAAAGAAAAAACACAATTATTTATTTTTTTAAACCCAAAAAAAATTATGTCGATTTTTTTTTTTTACCTGCTCTACAAAATTTGATAATTTTAAAAGGTAAAAAAGGGTTTTTGCTCATTTGTCATATTAAAAGATTTTCGTCCAGCTTGCAAATTATTTTGAATAATTAAATTTGACTCTTATTGGTTTAGCCATTTAAGAACAATATTTGGCTCAGTTGCTCTTTGAAAACACTTGTTGTAATTAGTCAATTTTAATAATTGAATTAAAAGCAGATTTAAGGCACCAAAGTTTGCATTTCAGTAATTAAATGTCACTGAATAGATGTTACTATGAAATTAAAGAGAATGTCAAAAGTGTGTTTATTTAAAGATGAATACTTTGTGTTGAACTTAACATTTTCAATTGTAGGCTTTTTACTTTTCTGTCATAATTTTGCCCTAATTAAAAACTAAAAAACGTCCATCTGCATCAGCCACCTGGACCAAATCTTTCTTAAAATGCTGTTGGGGGTCACCCAGAATGAGTCCAGGGGCCACAAATGGCCCAAGGGCCGCACTTTGGACATGCCTGTGTTAGACCAAAAAATACATTTTCCTCATGTTTTCTGCATTTGTTTATAGAGTGTGTAAAATATATTCATTTGCATGTTGTTAATTGTATTTTCAAAAGAATCCTGATTTTGTTGAAGAGGTAGAAGTCTCAGAAATATTTGTTTAAAAAATGATACGTTTGGAGTTACAGGGTTAAAGCAGAGGAACATAAAGAAGCATCCACCCAGATGATGACTGAAAAACATGATTTATTTGGTGCAAACATTTACTACTCGCCATGTGGCAACTAGCCCTCTGAAATTTACTCACCAAATGGAAAATTTACGCGTTTGGCGTCTGGCGAGTGTTAATTTCAGACCCTGGTAGATGCATGTTTGAGATGATCTGACATTTGTGATATTTTGCATCATCTTTCTGGAGATGGGTGCAAACGACGCCCAAAGTGAGCCCTCAAACTGTCACAACAAACTTTGTAAACTATAAAGTAAATAAAAGTTCACAAAGCCAGTGTAATGTGATTTTTAACGAGCCTTTGCACCTGATTGTTTGTTAGAATTACCTTCATACAAATGATTTATTGGTGGAAAACTGAAGCAAATTGGTAAAAGTTGTAATTTGTTGCCCACAGCCAACACTAGATGGCGCTGCTTCATCTGTTTTGTGCAGTGAGTGCTCCTGTTGTGCCACTGTCACTTGTTTTTTTTTTTTTTTTGTTGCATTAGTAACCCTTGCAGGGCTTTCTGGGAAGAAGTTTGGTTAACGATCTAAAGCCGCCTGCGTAACGGAGCTAATGAACGTGTTTTTAATGCAGGTGTCGGTGCCGATGTCCCGTGAGAAGAAAGGTGTGATTTCACCGCAGCACTGCAGACCCGACAGCCACATCCACGTTTGGAGCAGATGGTAAAGCAATTATGAAATGTGTGATAACATCAGGGTGTATAATTGGTGCAGTGGGAAGTTTAAACGGCTCTCTGGTTCTAGAACGAACGCCCGAACAAATGTGTTTATGTATTTATTAGTCTAAAGATGATTGAACCTTTAAGTAAAATGGTTTTTATTTCTACCCGTGCAGCAATAAACCGCACAGGTTTATCTTCATAAAACAAAAATGCCTGTGGAGCCAAAAAACGATCACGCACATTTTGTTTTCTAACTTGTTTTCATGAATGTTATTTAATTTTTGGTCTGTTCTCTGTAACGACAACAGGAAGTGGGTCTCAGAGCGGGCTGCAGTCGTCCATAAAGTCGCTCAATAAACACAGCAAGACAAAACGAAGAAAAGAAAAAATCCAACGTATGGACTCGATAGGAGGAGGAAGCGTCAGTCACGTCTTTAATTGGTAAGTATTAATTAATTTCCTACTAGTTATAGAATACCGTTGGTGGGGGCCAATCAAAAATGATCTTGTCCGGGGCCCCCGAGGCTAGTGCCTGATGATGCACTGCAAAAACGGAACTTAAAATAAGTAAAATATTCTTAAAATTTGTGTATTTGTCCCTGATTTGAGCAGGTAAATAAGATTATTTGCCAATAAAATAAGATTTTTGGTCTTACAATAGCAACAACTCATCTCCATCATCTTGTTTCAAGTGCAGGATGTCTAATTATCTTATTTTAGGGGTCAAAATACTCATTCCATTGGCAAATAATCTTATTTACCTGCTCAAATCAAGGACAAATGCACTCACTTTAGGAACATTTTACTTATTTTAGATCCGTTTTTGCAGTGTGATGATGATGAAGCAGCAGAAGAAGAAGAAAGTTGTTGGTGCAAACTGGTAGCACTTAATTACACCGCAAAGAGGGAACTAAAAGTAAGTAAAATCTTCTTAAAATTTGTATATTTTTCCTTGATTTGAGCAGCTAAATAAGATTATTTGCCAATGGAATGAGAATTTCTAACCCTAAAATAAGATAATTAGCTTAACTGCACTTGAAATAAGATGATGGAGATGAGTTGTTTTTATTTTAAGTACAAAAATCTTATTCCATTGGCAAATAGTCTGATTTACCAGCTCAAATAAAAGGAAAATACACTTATTTCAAGAGGATTTTACCTACTTTTAGTTCCCTTTTTGCAGTGTAGCTGCATTCAGGGGTCAGAGAAGGCTGGGAAATGCTGACTTACTTTGGCCTATTAGTCCAAAAATCGGCTATTTTCTCGTTGCATATCTGGTCAAAACTATCTTTTTAATGTTAGGAGTTAGCAAAAAAAAATCTAGGCATCACTGTTGAACTCACTCAAGTTCTGCGCGAGGGGTTGCTGGTGCGGATCTCCAGCCGTCAATGTGCGAGAGGCGGGGGTTCACCCTGCACAGGTGTTCTGCTTATTTCTTCATAAAAATGGATTCCCCACAGAGGAACTTTGAAACCAAGATTGAAAAAAAAAAAAAAGTGTGTTTACTGACTGAAAAGCAGCAAATACAGCCTGGAATCGACTCTCCAAACATCAATTTAAGGCTAATTCTCCAGGTTATATCACTAGAGCAGGGGTGTCAAACTAATTTCTATATGGGGCCACTTTGGCATCATGAAGTCATTAAAAGGGCCGCTTGCATGTGTAGAGACGATACTTTTCATTTCATAATTTCATTCCAGTACACATAGTAGTATAAAAAAAATGCACAGTAACATAAAAGTAGCACCCTTAGGCCCAGTTTATACAGTTTATCTGCAAAAAAAGTTGATATTGGGGTGAGTTACACTTACAGGAGGCACAGTTTTAGCCACTTAGCACACTTTAAAATGATATATGCCTTTTTTTTTTTTGGCTCTCGAGGGCCGGATAATTTACCTTGACGGGCCGGATTTGGCCCGCGGGCCTTGAGTTTGACACCTGTGCACTAGAGGATGGCTGCTGCTCGCCCAGAGACGTGCCACATTCCAGCGCGTGGCACGGCGGCGGACGTCCCTCCCACCGGCAGATGGACGGGGTTAATATCATAATTAAGCACCTCTGCCGACGATTCCTGTTTATCACTCGGTTGCTAGGCAGTGACATCAGCTGATCCCTCCCTCCCTTCCTCCCTCCCTCCCTCTCTAATCCCTTCCCTCCGCCTCACACACACGCTCGCCAGTCTCTCTCGGCTGCGTGTCTCTCAGATAGGCGGCGCAGGCAGACGTGGGCCGAGCGTGGAGGTAGTAGCGTGTGAGAGACGGCATGGTGAGGGTCTGAGGAGACGCAGAGGAGCCCCATGTAGACCAACCCTTACCTGGACCTGTCCAGCCACAAAGAACCGCCGCCTCCTCCAGAGAAGCAGCAGGGAGGCACAGGGCACTTTGGCTGGGCTCTGTTTACCTTTATTTCCCTCTTTTTTTTTTTTTTTTTTTTTTTTTTTTTAAGTTTAATTTTTCCTTCTTCTTTCTTGGTTTTTTGGGAGTGAGCTCCGGGCTGGACCGCATGCATGACACAACGCAAAGGCGAGAAACCCACCATCAGCATCCAGGAGCACATGGCCATTGACGTGTGCCCCGGCCCCATCCAGCCCATCAAGCAGATCTCTGACTACTTCCCCCGTTACCCGCGGGGCCTCCCCCCCGCCGCGCCCCAGCAGGCGGGCCACGTCGGGCCCCCGCGCTCTGCCCTCGCCACCTCTGCGGCCGCCGCCTCCTCCTCCTCCACCTCCGCCGGCGCCGGCTCGGAAAGTGATCGCCCCAATGAGGAGAGCCCTGAACGGGCGTGTGCTGGAGCCTCCGCCTCCTCACAGGCGGCCCGGAGGGACGAGGAGCCGGACGTGGAGGGATACGACTCGGACGACTCCAGTGAGTGACGGCGTCCGTCTGTCGGCGTGTTTGTCTCCTTTTAATCCTGCGTCTCTCTTCCTGCCACCAGTTGCCAGGCATCCCTTCAGCCTTGTGGCTTTCTGGCTTTATCTGTAACCTTTTCTCCTCTCCGCTCTGCTCCTCTGGTCTTTCTCCCCCCCTTCTTCCCTTTTTACCTCCAGTCGTCTGATTTAAACACGGACGGCGGCAGATAACTCTTTTCCTCTCAGCCAACTGTTGCTGCTGCGAGGAACGCCGCCTCTCCTCTCCCCCCCCCCTCCTTCCTCCTCCTCCTCCTGCTGCCTCGGCTGACAGAACGATGCCTGCGATTTTTTTCACGGCTGTCGGCGTTCCTAAAATCACCCGTTTCTGTCCGCCGAGTCCTCGGTCTCGTCGGCAGGTTCTGCCGTCATGCACTGCAAAAACGGATCTAAAAATAAATAAAATATTCTTTTTTTTTTTTTTTTTTTTTTTTTCACCCCAGTGTCCTGTCTAGCTATGTGGCAATAGGAATTGATGTCTCAATGCCAGATAGAGCTCGACAGATTTTGCTTTTACAAGTGGAGCGAACAGCTTTCGCCATAATGCTCCGCTTGATTTATGCATGCACTGCAAAAACGGAACTAGAAATAAGTACAATTTTCTTAAAATGTGTGTATTTTTCCTTGATTTGAGCAGGAAAATAAGATGATTTGCCAATGGAATAAGATTTTTGCACTTAAAATAGGAACAATTCATCTCAATTATCTTATTTCAAGTGCAGGATGTCTAATTATCTTATTTTAGGGGTCAAAATACTCATTCCATTGGCAGATAATCTTATTTACCTGCTCAAATCAAGGACAAATACACTAACTTTAAGAACACTTTACTTATTTTAAGATCCGTTTTTGCAGTGTGTAAATAGCTTTATTATGATTCCTGCAAGGAGGATTTCAAATTATATGGACATGACAATGGGAGAGTAAAGGAAGAACAAAAAGTGAAAGAGAAAGAAAAGAAAAAAAAAAAGAGTAGAGGTGAAAGAAAGAGGAGATAAAAGGGATAGAATGATAAAAACCTTCTCCGTCTGCTCCATCACCTGGAAAGAGAGATGTAAAAAGAACAGCACAACCAATAGATAAAATAAAATATTCTTAAAATTAGTGTATTTATCCTTGATTTGAGCAGGTAAATAAGATTATCTGCCAATGGAATGAGTACTTTGACCCCTAAAATAAGATAATTAGACTTCCTGCACTTGAAATAAGATGATGAAGATGAATTGTTCCTATTTTAAATGTGCAAACATCTTATTCCATTGGCAAATCATCTTATTTACCTGCTCAAATCAAGGATAAATACATTCATTTTAGAGAATGTTTTACTTATTTCTAGTGTTTTTTTTGCAGTGTGATGTCTGATGTTGTTTTTGTTTGGGTTTCCAACACTTAAAGG
The DNA here is from genome assembly GCF_011125445.2 of Fundulus heteroclitus. NCBI lineage: Eukaryota > Metazoa > Chordata > Actinopteri > Cyprinodontiformes > Fundulidae > Fundulus > Fundulus heteroclitus. The sequence goes on along the minus strand of NC_046371.1, from coordinate 4,949,222 downwards.
TGTAAAGACGTGTGCGTGTGTTCCTCTCGCTCTCTTTGTGAAAGATTTCTGTGAATTTCAGTCCTTTTTAATCCGATGAAAAACATCAAAACGTCACAGAGGTAAAATCCAAATAAAGGGTTTTCTCTTCCACTAATTACCACAGAGACGATCCATACAGGAATCCCTTCATTTATCCATGCCGGCCGACGTCTGATCGATTTTTTTTTTTTTTTTTTTTTTTTTTTTTTTTTTTTTTTAAAACAGTGACGGTGTTTCTGTGTTTCAGCATCCGGCCCGGTTCCACCGGTTCTGAAGAACATGTTGCACAGAACCAGAATAGATGCATCACAACCCAACATTGCACTACAAAAAGAGAACTAAAAAAATAAAGTAAAATATTCTTGAAATGAATGTATTTGTCCTTGATTTGAGCAGGTAAATAAGATTTTTTGCCAATGGAATGAGTATTTTGACCCCTAAAATAAGATAACTAGATATACTGCACTTGAAATAAGATGACAGAGATGAATTGTTCCTATTTTAAGTGCAAAAATCTTATTCCATTGGCAAATAGTCTTATTTACCTGCTCAAATCAAGGAAAAATAGTTTCATTTCAAGAAAAAAAAATCTTTTTTTTTAGGTCTATTTTTGCAGTGTGTGTGCACCAGGCGTCCTTCGCTGCAAAATCAGAACAAAAAATAAATGAAAATGTCTTGAAATTGGTATGTTTGTCCTTTATTTGAGCAGCTAAATAGGATGAACTGCCAATGGAATGATGATTTTGACCCCTAAAATAAGATAATTGATATAATGCACTTGAAATAAGATGCTGGAGATGAGTTGTTCCTATTTTAAGTGCAGAAATCTTATTCCATTGGCAGATCGTCTTATTTAGCTGCACAAATGCACTCATTGAAATATTTTTTAGTTAATTTTAGTGCCGTTTTTGCAGTGTTTGCTCAAGGGCCTTGTGATTGCAGGTAATGTGTGACAGCAGTGCGCCTTCTGCAGGAGGAGTTAATCCAGCCAGAGTGGCATGCTGGGGGGCTCTAATCCAGAGCTGGACAGGAGGGTTGGAGGGCAGAGCTGGGGGATGGTAGGAGGTGGAAGGGATGGATTCTCCTGGCAGATGTTGCTTTATGACCTCCATTAGGCGGCCGGGATTTAACCCGGTGAAGGAGGACAGAGTTAATCAGGGCAGAATTTACTTTTCTGTGGAGAGACGCTGAGGATTTTTTTATTTTTTTTTTATTTTAGCTGCAAATCTTTTTTTTCCTGAAGCGAACTAAAACTGTTTTTCTGCCAAGTAATGCCGTGCTTCCCAGCCGTTAAGCATAGATGCTTATCGTAACGTGGAGCAGGCATGGATGATTATCGTATCATTAGATGTAGGGGGGAGAAAAAAAAATTACATTTTGTTGCACTATATGCTCCAAAATAAATGAAAAAAATGTTTTTTTTGTCTAATTCTGAGATTTCCCAAACAGTTGCAAACATTTTAAAATCCAGCGTTTCCTGCAACAGATAAATTGATGTGAGTAAAACGGAGCAACTTTGCAGCGCTCCGTCCAGCCTTCACTGCAAAAACGGAACTTAAAATGTTCTTAAAATGAATGTATTTGTCCTTGATTTGAGCAGGTAAATAAGATGATCTGCCAATGGAATAAGATTTTTGCACTTAAAATAGGAACAACTCATCTCCAGCATCTTATTTCAAGTGCAGGATGTCTATTTATCTTATTTTAGGGGTCAAAATACTCATTCCATTGGCAAATAACCTTATTTACCTGCTCAAATCAAGGACAAATACACTAATTTTAAAGAACATTTTACTTATTTTTAGATCCGTTTTTGCAGTGTTCCTGGTTTCTTCTGAGAATCGTGTTCTCTCTCATCCTCAGGGAACAACAGGGACGTCTCCACAAACGCACACAGTGCTGGTAAACAGCTTCCTGCATCGCTGTGCTTCATCTTTACTTTTAAATACTCCGCCTTTGTTCTCATTCGCGCAGTTGCAACTTCAACACTGAAGAGTGTTGTCAAGGCGTGCAGCCATTGTTTGATGGGAAAAGGACTTTATTTTTAATTCATTTTCTGGATTGATCAGACTGAAAAGCTTCTGATTCTGGTCATCTGTCAGTTTTTGTCACCATTTTAGATCAAAGTTAGTTTTTATAATAACGTCTGAGTAGTTTTGCTGTTGTGGGAAATCACATGAGGCTGGTTTCAAGGCGCCATTCCTCCTCCTCAGCATCACATATTTGGCCAGCGGGAACTTTTCCTGCTCTTTCCCACACCTGACGAACGGGTATGTTTAAAAAAAAAAAAAAAAAAACAAGAAAAAGAGAAGATTTGCACTGCAAAAACAGAGCTAAAAATAAGTAAAGATTTATTGAAATGAGTGTGTTTGTCCTTGATTTAAGGAGGTAAATAAGATGATTTGCCAATGGAATAAGAATTTTGCACTTAAAATAGGAACAATTCATCTCCGTCATCTTATTTTAAGTGCAGGATGTCTAATTATCTTATTTTAGGGGTAGAAATACTCATTCAAATGGCAGATAATCTTATTTACCTGCTCAAATCAAGGACAAATACACTAACTTTAAGCACATTTTACCTATTTTTAGATCTGTTTTTGCAGTGTACCAGATCGGTACTGGTTCTGTGGGTAAGCAATAAGGAGATGGAGGCAACTACACTGCAAAAACAGACCTTAAAATAAGTACAATGTTCTTAAAATGTGGGTTTTTGTCCTTGATTTGAGCAGGTAAATGAGATTATCTGCCAATGCAATGAGTATTTTGACCCCTAAAATAAGATAATTAGATATACTGCACTTGAAATAAGATGATGGAGATGAATTGTTCCTGTTTTAAGTGCTCAAATCTTAAAACATCAATTTACCTGCTCAAATCAAGGGTAAATGCACTCATTTCAAAAGAAATTTTGTTATTTTTAGTTCCATTTTTGTGTGGAAAACGTGTCTTAATGGCAAGAGAGATTTTCATTGCAGTTTTCAACAATATTATGTTATTAGTTTTTACTAACACCGCTCAGGGCTTGGTTTGCACCATTTATCTAAATCAAATGTTACTATAACCAAACCGCAGATGTGTATTTTAAAAGCACAGTTGACGTAACATGAGGACACCATGTTGCTCCAGGTGAAGCGGTAGAGAGGAGAGCTGCTTATGCATCAGGACGAGTGCCTCCCTGATCCTCTAAAGCTGCTAAAACATCTGAAACTGGAACACTGGAGGAAGAGCTTAGTCATTTATTGTGGAGGGGGGAAAATACCCAGCGCGGCATTTTAGAGCTGCGCGTTTCGCTGTCGCTCAGCATCACTGCACTTTGGTCGGCTGAGGGAACACTGCATGTGTTCCCTGTGTATATAACCGCTTTTTAACTGTGTATATGAGAACAAACTGATGAAATGTCAGGGCTGCTCGGCTGCGTCAGATCTCTGATTTAGTCGGCTACATCAACTGCTGAGCTGATAGCCGCTGTTTCCTGTTTGAGCCTAGCTCTAAACTCATTAACTACTCCAGATAAATGAATTAATCCAACGCTTCCGCTTAAATTGTCCATTGGAAGCCGTATTTGTTCTTGAAATCCCGCGCTGCATATTTTAGACAGACAAAAAAATCACACTGGGACGACTTTTACACTCAAAACGTAGCTGTGCCCCTTCTGGTCGAGCTTAATTTCACTCCTTCATTTTTTTATTTTATTTTTTTATTGGAGCCAAAAGAGGAAATAAAACAAAACAAATATATGGCAATATATATATATATATATATATGTGTGTGTGTGTGTGTAGATGTATGTGTGGGCATACATGATGCACCTCTTGCTGTGATCACACAGATCTATACAGTCAGTACAATACTGCCAAAGCTTCGTATCAAAGTAAAAATTCCCAAATTACAGTCCAGCAGTTTGAGCCCCTTTTTTGTATTTTTTTTTATTCCCAACAAGAAAGAAAAAGGGGAAAAAAAACAACAACAAAAAAACGATTTTGAAAAATAGGAAAGAAAGCATTGCTACTTTTGGTAAAACTTCTGTGTAGACCCCCGAAGGGTATATTTGATTTTCTCAAGCCTCACTCTTAGGAATTGAAAAAAATTCAAACTTACTTTGAAAAGACATTGAATTTGACAAGATTAAAATGGTTGTTTTCTTTCCTTCTCATAAAACCACTGTTCTTGTGGCCATATGCATCACTATGCTGCTCAGATATGAATCTGTTTTCTGGTAGAGACCACCAGATGTGTGCTGATGCCAGAAAGAGCTCATGTTGCCATGCTCCAGACCAGGCATCTGCAGCCTGTGGCTCTTAATAACTTTGGCTACAAATTATATTTTTATTATGGTATATAAATGTAATGATGCTAAAAGTGCCAGTGATATTTAATTTTAAATAAATATTTTTTCTTTATGTTGGAAACTATGATTTTTTTTTTTACATCATTATCCACAAATATCAACATCCCATCCATCCTCTTTTTTTTAAAACCTCAAAATAGACATAAAAGGGCGTTTTTTTTTTACGATGACAACATATTTCCTTCAGTAGATCTTTATCAAACATTATAACTTGTCTTTTTTCAAAAAGCCAGGCAACATTTGTGGCTCTGAACGAGTTTAATTCAACTGGACTGTAGGTAAAATATCTCTTTGGACTATAAAGGTGGCAGGTTCCTGGTCTAGAGAAACCTACAGCATCATACACTGCAAAAACAGAACTAAAAGTAAGTGAAATTTTCTTGAAATCATTGTAATTTTCCTTGATTAGAGCAGGTAAGTAAGACTATTTGCCAATGGAATAAGATTTTTGCACTTAAAATAGCAACAATTCATCTCCATCGTCTTATTTCAAGTGCAAGATGTCCAATTATGTTATTTTAGAGATGAATTGTTCCTATTTGAAGTGCAAAAATATTATTCCATTGGCAAATAGTCTTATCTACCTGCTCAAATCAAGGAAAAATACACTAATTTCAAGACATTTTTACTTATTTTAGTTCCCTTTTTGCAATGTAAGCCCTGCTCAATATTTAACTGTGGGGATGAGGTACTTTCCCACATATTCATCGTTTTGTTAACTGTACCTTTACGTTTGTGATGGTAGGACTGAGACGACATTTTCCTGTCCTAAATAATTTCACTATAAATGAATTTTTTCATGCACAGCAGTAGGTTCAACTTGTGTATTTTTTATAAAAAAAAGTCAGATTTCTGTTTAAAATAGCAAACGGCTGTAGATCTGAAAAAGGGTCTCAGGGGTTTACCTTAATTAATGTAAAAGTTTCCTGCCTTTTTTAATTGAATCTTTCATGGTTTAGATTTTTATTTTATTTTATTCCCAGCAACAAAATGAGAACTTTTCTTGAAAGCATTTGTTGTATTTATCCAAGTTTAATGAACCGGTGACTCCAAAGTCTGTTCCTAAGTAAAAAGTTAATGTAAGTGGCCTTATCCGTGAAATTAAAGCAAAAAAGTATCTTCAGAAAAGTAAATAAAAAAATGTATTTAAGAAAATAGAAGATGCAGTTGAATAATGATTCCTTTCTTTGTCAAAAAACATGCGTGTATTTTATTTTTACTAACTTTTTGTGGCTTTTCTTCTGTTGCAGTTGTCTCTTATGTTTTTTCAGGTATTAAAATGGAAATTCCAGACTTTACAATGAAAGTAAATGCTCCGTCTAATTTTACTAACTTTTTTAAGAGCACAACATATTTAAATTGTTTTAGCGTAACCCAAAAATTGTCAATACCTGACCAAGATAACACTTTTTCATGTTTTAATGGCTTTTTATTTGTCTTTCCCATTTTGGGGACCGATTGAGAGGAATATGCCCGTATACCAAGTTTACTTATTGCATCGTTAATCCGACGCTGATCAAGTGAAAAACTAAAGCATAAATAAAAAAAGGCATCAGTCATGTTGATTTTATAGGAAGCGGTTTTTGACAGCAGTGATTTTAATAATAATTTCTTCAGCAACAAGTAAACATGCTCTAAATAAAGGCTCTAAGGTTGTCGGTGTGACAATTTGGCACAAATGAATTTATTTTAAGGCTTTTGATGTGTCGTTATCAGGCGTGCTGATATTAGGAGGTAATAGCCCATGTGCTCCGTAACACAGCAGCCCTGCATCAGTAAGGATGCTGTTCATCCTTCTCAGATTAGCTTCCAGGAACCGACTGTTTTGTGTAATTTTCTCTCGTTCGAACGCATTTTCTAGCAGCACAATTTGCACTGCAAAAACGGAGCTAAAAATAAGTAAAATGTTCTTAAAATTTGTGTATTTTTCATTGATTTGAGCAGGTAAACAAGATAATCTGCCAATAGAATAAGATTTTTGCACTTAAAATAGAAACAATTCATCTCCATCATCTTATGTCAAGTGCAGTATATCTAATTACCTTATTTAAGGGTTCAAAATACTCATTCCATTGGCAGATAATCTTATTTACCTGCTCAAATCTGTGACAAAACCACTAATTTTAAGAACATTTTACTCATTTTTAGATCCGTTTTTGCAGTGTGGCTCTGGAGAAAACAACAGAAACAAGCCGCGTCTCTCTTGTCGGTCCGAACCGATTCCCTAAATGTCGAAAAACAAACTTGTGTCGGTGGCGCCAACGTAGTAAACGGTGTATCTGCTCGGAAACAAGGTTGCACAAGTTCAGAGACTTTAAACATCCCATAAGCCGCCCACACAAACATCCCATAACCCACACAAACATCCACCACCGTGTCACAATGCCTTCAGCTTCAGTCAATAGATAGAAAATACTGACTTCCCACACTTTCACGGCCGTGGATCACAGAACTAGCGTTTGTCTTTTTCATGTGAGGCTATGCAGACATGCCAGCTCAACATCGATCTCCCTGCTAGTTTATGCAAACATTAAACCAAAGTTCCTCTCTATCCTCCTGCTAATAAGACTATTAGACAGAAACATCTGCCAGAGGATCATCTTAATGACTTCGCAATCACCTGAAGAGTCATCAGTGTGGCAGGATAATTACGCCGCCGGCTCCGCTTCCCACAGGGAAAACAAATCCCAACCAGTAAAACAAGGACGCCTAAAAAAATATATAAATAAATAACCAAACTAGGAGACATTCCTTCGCTTGTTAGCAACTTAACGTAGGATCCAGAGAGAGCAGGCGATTTGAAAACATGATGTACAGTGAAAGAAATGAATAACAAGCGAGTGACTGAGTCTGATGCAACGTCCCAATAATCCCTGGCTGCTGCTGCTGCTGCCATGGGAGCCAAAAGGAGACGGAGAAACGGCTGCAGAAACAGAACCCTGATACTGCCTCACAGACGCTTTTATCAAGACCCGCTCTTCATTAAACCGCCTAAAGGTTAATGCTTGATATGTCGTAAGTCATACAGCTGCCATGCTTCCCTTAGAGGCTGGTTTAGATGTGGTTGCTTTCACAGGTGAAAGTTAGAAACTGTCCTGTTTTTTTCTTTTTTTTCTTTTTTTTTCTTTTTTTTCCCCCCTTTTTTCCCCTTTTTTCATTTTTTTCTTTTTTTCCCCTTTTTTCCCCTTTTTTCTTTTTTTTCCCCTTTTTTCTTTTTCTTTTTTTCTCTTTTTTTCCCTCTTTTCTTTTTTTCCCCTTTTTTTCTGGTCAGCTGATTTGAGTTGATAACATTGGTGGTATTCTCTAACCCCCAGTGGGTCGAGGCAGACGACCTATGCTGGTGAAGACTCCCAGTCATTCAGGTCATGGTCATTCCAAAAGAAAGTAAAAAAACAAAGCATCTGGACTTGTTTTCTGTAGTTGAAGACGTTTCGCTTCCTCTCCAGAAAGCTTTCTCAATTCAAAAAGTCTGGAGTAATGTGGAGTACCAAGCTTTATACTACTGCCCAAACAAAGGCCTTGTAATGACTTAGATAACATGCAAATTCAACAGAAACAGGTCCATCCCTTAGTAATGGGGGGCCGTTAAAGACATTAAGCCAGCAGATTGAACCGAAACTGGTCCACAAACTGGTTGTTGTTGGCCTGGCTTAAAGGAACAATGTTTTGATCACCCGTATGATGGTGATCAAAACATCGCACATTACTCCAGGTTTTTTGAATCGAGAAAGCTTCCTTGAGAGGAAGAGAAACGTCTTCTACTATGGAAAATAAGTCCAGTTGCTTTGTTTTTTACTTTTTTTGGAGAGGCAGATGAGCGTTCATACTGAGCCTGGTTCTGGTTCTGCTGGAGGTTCTCCTCCCTGTTAAAGGGGAGTTTTCCTCTCCACTGTCGCTTCATGTATGCTCAGTATGAGGGATTGCTGCAAAGCCATCACCAATGCAGACGACTGTCCACTGTGGCTCTACGCTCTTTCAGGAGGAGTGAATGCTGCTTGGAGAGACTTGATGCAACCTGCTGGGTTCCCTTATATAGGAAAATTTTAATCTTTTGGAATCTTATTTACCATAAAATAAAATAGAATTTGTGGTTATTAAAAGATAAACTTTATGTTGTACTTGACCATTTCAATTGTGAGATTATAACTTGTCAGTAATAATTTGGCCCAAATGACCCATGGGTCCCTCCTTGGACACTCCTGATCTAAAGTTTAGGGCTGGACGAAAATTTAACATCAATACAGTATATATCGATCGGCAGACGAATATCAATGATATAAAACAATGGGTCAATAACAAGTTCAATAGAATAAAAGTTTTCCTTCCTTTTGCATTCTAACCATGTAGGTTAATATTACAGTCATTACATCCTCCCAACCAATCACAACGCAGACCCAGGAAGCTCCGCCTCCTTTAAAGAGTTCAGAGAGCACGGGTTGTTTTTAATTTTATTTTTTTATTTGCAGTCTTGGTAAAAAGTTGGTTGAATAAAGGGTTGAGTTTGAATTCAGTGTTTGTTCTTTATCTAAAAATATGCCGCTAAGCAAACAGCTTAAAATGACCAAAGCTGCACTTATAATATATGTTTTGAAGTTTTTGATAATTATCAATATCCAACCATAAGATTTCTATTTTATCAATATGCTTTTTTTTCTATATCGTCTCCAGACAGGAAGGTAAAGCTTAGCCACAAAACTTCAGCAAACTATCGTGTTTAAAGATTCCCAAATAGGGCTGAACGATTTTGGAAAATAACCTAATTGCGATTTTTTTTTTCTTAATATTGCGATTTAATGCGATTTTTTTTCCCCCCAGTTTAATTTATCATGTCTTTTTAAACATATACAAACAACAAATCATTTTGTTTCCTCGCTGTGCGGATTAGTTGCTAAAAGACCCACAGCATCTAAACTCAGAGCAGAAATTATTGCGTTCTGCCTACAATATATTTCAACCAAAATTGCAATTTTGACTTTTCTCTGCGATAACCACAAGCAACAAAAATGTAAACAAGGACTATTCAAAACAAGAACTTTTAATGTTTCTATTAATCAGAATATTATTCAAGAGAACAGCTTTTAATTTATTAGACATCAATCCTTGTTGAAGATAAAGTGCAACCAACAAGCAAGTCTATGTATTAAACTGATTGACCTGTACTTAATGCTATGTATGATTATATAAACTCTAAAACAAGTAATAAAATTAGATTATCTCACTGCTGCAACTGTCTTCCCTTCCATGTGGAGTCAAACCCACTTTAAACATTTTACCAACACCTAACGGACGTGTCTAATTCACTTATTGTTACATAGCCAAAATTGCAGACTCTGCGATTTGGAAATTGCGTTTTTTTAAATCGCGATTATATTGAAAATGCGATTAATTGTTCAGCCCTATTCCCAAAGATTCCTTTAAAACGCAAATATATATATATATATATATATATATATATATATATATATATATATATATATATATATATATAAAAAATGTAAACCTCAGAATTGGAAAAATTATTACAAAAACCAACCAGAGTGTAAAGATTTGAGCAAGTATGACATAGTGTGGTGTTCCCAGTCTGCTTATGTCTCAAAAGGGTCATTGATGCTCATGAGGAGCAAAGGCTCACGCCGGTCATAATGTTATGCCTTATCAGGACATTTTATTTTTACAGTCTTGGGGTATATTGTGTTTTTGTAAAGAAGCAAGTCTGGGGATCGACCCTAACCTTTTAATCAGGAGACAGATGGACACAGCCCACAAATAATCAGCGGGTGTCTCCGACTCGGCTGTCAAAAAGCAGCCAAAACATTTTGCATCTGCAAGATGTCTTGCAGTTTGTGGCTAAAAGAAAAAATGATTCAGCTGAATGTGATTAAGAAGAAAAACTGACCTTTTCCTTTCTGGCTCCAAAAGCGGCTGTTGTTATTCATAATGCTCTTACAGGGAAACAAAAGAACAGAAATCTATTTCGAATGATTTGTGGCTTGAAAATGTTTGGTGGCTGTTTTGATGTCTGACATCAGGGATTTGAAAAGAAAACAAAAGGAAATAATAGAGGTAGTGTGAATAAATGTTTGCTCCTTTACAGATTTTATTCTGTTTTTGCCTTTTTTTTTTTGTCACACTTGAATGTTTCAGATCATCAAAGTTTTAAATTTTTTATGTGCCCCGGGTAAATATTAAAAGCCATTTATTCAGGGGTTAAAGCTTTTCACACCAACCTGCCCCTATCTTGAAATATGATGATGAATTAACTGCTTTTATTTAGTTTATTAACCACATTCAGACCTGCAGAATGGATAAAAAAAATCACTTGCATTGAACTTGACTGACAACATGAAGCAAGAGAGAAAGGAAAATGTCCTGATGTGAAGAAATTCAGTGTCTGTCAGTATGGAAAGGGTTTTCAAGCCACTTAGGCTACGTTCACACTGCAGGTCTTAATGCTCAATTCTGATGTTTTTGTGAAATCTGATTTTTTTTTTTTTTTTTTTTTTTTTTTTTTTTTTTTTTTTTTTTTTTTTTTTTTGTGTGGTTGTTCACATTTCCAAATATATGCGACTTGTATGTGATCTCCTGTGTGAACTGAATTAATTCAACTTAATTGTCCCACATGCGCGGTTGAGAACGCGATGACGTCACACGTAGCAAAGCGTCCTCAGTGTTCGGAAGTAAACATGGATTATAATGCTGGCGTGCATTTTACGATCTTTAATTTCTTTTCTAACCGCAGCTTTCCTAACCTGACGCCGCCAGATAGATTTGCTTCGCATATCCATCTGGAAACCTTCCGTTGAAGTAATTTTGGGAAGGGGCGAAAATACTGGTTAGCTGATTGGCCTATGTTGGTGATAGACGGGCCAAATAAACCAATCAGATTCGTCGTCACTCGTAACAGAGCGACGACGAAAACACAACCACAAGCCAAGCTACTCTTGCTGCTGCAGGTAAAGGCTCGTTAGCTCAGCAAAGAAATACTCTGTAATTCCGATAAAACTTGCTCGATAGCCACGCTTACGCTAGTTTCATCGGCTGAAGCCGCCATGTTCTTTAGAATGAACTGTCGCGCTTCTCGTTGCGTCACACCTCAACCCGCCTCAAAGCCAACGCTGATTGGACGTTCGTTTGGTGAACGGCTCCAAATTTTCTTTAACGGAAAGTAGCCAGACTGATCTGCGAGTGAAACCTTGAAAGCTCGCAAGATCAGGATGGTCTCACGAGGCTACAGCTTTCCCTCCATAGACTGCTCTCCTCATTGTTGTTCTCTAGGGATGTGCCGATACCAGATTTCTTCAAACCAAGTACGATTTCAAGTACTTCAACTTCAGTACTTGCCGATACCGAGTACCGATATGAGTACTAACAAATGCCATTAACTCCCCAGACTTAATTTTCCAATTAATTTTCCAATTAATTCGGAGGCCATGAGGAAACTCCTTGTGTTCGGCGTCGTGTTGTGTCTTAAGATGTTTTATCAGGTTACTTGTGTTGTAACTGCTAGGGTTTGTTCCTCCTTTTGATAACTTTGATTTACACATTTTACTAGCCTTACTTTTGTCGTCCTTGAAAATACTTCCAAATAACAGACATGGCTAACTCCTTCACCCGTTTTGTGTTTACTCCCTCCTTCTCTATGCTCTGGCTGGCGGGTTCTTGACGTCACATTACGTTCTTCTTCGCTGCTTTGGCTTCTTCTTCTCCGTTCTCCTCTTCAGTTTGATTTTATTTTATGTTGTTTTATAGCTGCATGTAGTATCTGATCGCAAACTAATGCTTTCTGTTAAAGAGAAAGGTATGCTAGTATCCGGTCCTGTAGTATCGGAACACATTTACGGATACAAGTACGAGTACAAACACGTGGTATCGGGCCCGATACCGATACCAGTATCAGTATCGGTATTGGTACATCCCTATTGTCCTCCATGGGTGTTGTTTTTCTTCCCACTTCTGCATAGCAGATGCAGATTAGTGACGTTTGTCAAGTATCGGTGACGTACAGTATCAGATTCAGGACCACATATCCAAGTGGCCTGAGTCAAATTTGAAAAAATCCAATCTGTGTTGTTCAGACTGTCATAAAAAGATCAGATACAGGTCGCATGTGGGCAAAACAATCTAAATTGGGTCACTTCAGGCTGCAGTGTGAACGTAGCCTCAATCTCCAGAACCACAGTGAGAACCACTATAGACGGAACAGTGGCCAGCCTACCAAAATTACTCCAAGAGCCCATCAGTGACTTACCACTGTGGTCACAAAAGAACCCAGAAAAAATGTTAAGTGTCAGAGCTTATGATTGACCAATAACAGACCGCGCTAAACTAAAAGACTACACGTGCAGACTTTGGGTCTCATTTTACTGTGAAACATCAATTTTATCATTACCTGCACACTGCAAAAAGGGAAATAAAAGTAAGTAAAATGTTCTTTAAATTAGTATGTTTTTCCTTAATTTCAGCAGCTAAATAAGACTATTTGCCAATGGAATGAGAATTTCTACCCCTAAAATAAGATAATTAGACATCCTGCACTTGGAATAAGGTGATGGAGATGAATTGTTCTTATTTTAAGTGCAAAAATCTTATAACATTGGCAAATTATCTGATTTACCAGCTCAAATCAATTAAAAATACGCTAATTCCAAGAGGATTTTACCTACTTTGAGATCCCTTTTTTGAAGTGTGCAGCTCCAAGCCATCAGAGGATTTCACTTGATACGCAACACTATGGACCACCATGTTAATTTTTATTTAAAGCGCACGCTACGATCCCCGCGTTATCCGAGTCCAAACGCACAAAACGCTCCCGCTGGAAAAGGTTGCCTGGCAGAAAGCCCCACCACGGTGCTCCGGCGCCACTTCCACATTCAGAGGAAAAGATCTGCTTGATCTGATCTTATTGATGTATTCATGAACCGTACTTTCTACCACAACATCTTGAAGGAGAATTTCTGCTGATCGGTTCACGACGGTGCGCTGAGGTCCTGGACAAGGAGAAAGTCCACCTCTGTTCGGATCAAAAACAAGGTTTTAGGGTGGCCTAGTCAAAGTCTTGACTGGAATTCAACCAGTTGTGCTTGGCACGATCTTAAACACACCATGGATGCTCATAAACCTTAAAACAATTCTGCAAAGACTCCTTAACAGTGATGTGACGAACCAAGAACCAGTTTCCACACACTGCAAAAAGGGAACTCAAAGTAAGTAATTTTTTCTTGAAATTTGTTTGTTTTTCCTTGATTTGAGCGGGTAAATCAGACTATTTGCCAATGGAATAATATTTTTGCACTTAAAGTAGGAATAATTCATCTCCATCATCTTATTTCAAGTGCAGTATATCTAATTATCTTATTTTAGGGGTAGAAATACTCATTCCATTGGCCATATGTGTTATTTAGCCGTTCAAATCAAGGAAAAATATACTCATTTGAAGAAAATTGTACTTACTTTTATTTCCCTTTTTGCAGCGCAAACTATTGATGGTAGTTGTTGACAAAGGAAGACAGGAAGTTGTCAGATTTAAGTAGCTGTTACTTTTTCACATAGGTTGTCTTGGATAGATTTTCTCTCCTTAGTTAATCAAATCCTCATGTTGGGTACTGAGGAAAATGTATTACTTTTGATCTTGTGTTTGATCTGAAAGATGTAAATTAAAAAAAATCCAAAACAAGAAATCTGTAAAGGGTGAATTGCACAACATTGTACATTTTGAAGATGCAAACATTACAGATGAACCTTTTCCATGGGTGTGAGAGGATATTTCCTCGGAAGGATGGCAACTTTTGCAAGGAACTTTTGCAGACGTAAAAAACCTGTTCTGGTCGGCGGCAGCCTTGTCACAATGAACCCGAGCAAATGGCGTTGACTTTAAAGCGTGCTCACACTGCAAAAACTGAACTAAAAACAAGTCACATTTTCTTGAACTTACTGTATTTGTCCTTGATTTGAGTAGGTAAATAAGATGATCTGCCAATGGAATGAGTATTTTGATCCCTAAAATAAGATAATTAGATTTCCTGCACTTGAAATAAGATGATGGAGATGAATTGTTTCTATATTAGGGGTGAAAATACTCATTCCACTGGCAAATAGTCTTATTTATCTGCTCAAATCAAGGAAAAATATGCTAATTTCAAGAGGATTTTACTTACTTTTAGGTCCCTTTTTGCACAGTAAATCAAGTCACTTCACTGCAAAAACAGATCTAAAAATTTGGAAATTGTTCTTAAAGTTAGTGTATTTGTCCTTTTATTTGTGCAGGTAAATAAGATTATTTGCCAAAGGACTGAGTATTTTGACCCCTAATATAAGATAATTAGACATCCTGCACTTGAAATAAGACGATGGAGATGAGTTGTTCCCATTTTAAGTGCAAAAATCTTATTCCATTGGCAAATCATCTTATTTCCATGCTCAAATCAAGGACAAATACACTCATTTTAAGAAAATTTAACTTATTTTTAGTTTCGTTTTTGCAGTGCAGTTATCAGTTTATCCTCCGTGTTCCTCCAGCTTGCAGAGTCGGGTACTTTTTTTAACACGCCGGCTGCGAGGCTGATCCGATCATTCTCGGACTCCTACATATGAATCACACACACCGAGGTGAAGTAATTCCTCCCTCCTGGCGGTGCAGCGAGCGCCGCTGCGGTGAAAATGAAAACGCCGCCTCAGTTTGAATTTGCCAGTCTATCAACAACCTGGTAGAGGGATCTTTCAGCTCGTTTTTTGCTGCTCCAGATCACTCACCTCCCTGTTTGTGATTTTAAAAAGCGCCTCTGCTGTTCCTGAATTGGCTCCTCGCCGTCCTGCGGGACGCGATCCAGTATCTGTACGCCTGTCCCTGGGCGGGGGGGCGTAACGCAGAGGCAGCGCGCTCCCCTATGAACCAAATCACACAGGGACATCTCAATCCTGGCTGAAAAACCTGCTGGCTAATCAGCATAACAGCAACATTTTCTAATTTATTGTGACTCAACCTTGAGTTTAATTGAAAGGGAAAAGTGCATCCCCCCACCAAGTGTCCCAGTCCCCCCCCCTCCCTCCCTTCCCATACGCACACGCCCGAAGGGGGGTAATCAAAAACCATTTGAACACGAGGATCTGTGCCACATTAATTAATGAAGGTTTGTAGTGCTTGTTGAGGGCCACATGCCAGCCGGGGCCCAGAGAAGTGACCGCTGCGACCCACATGGACCGAGCCGAGTCTTGTGTTTCCCACAGATAAGCTCCAGCGTTTTTTTTTTTTTTTTCCAGGAGGAGCGTCTCCTTCCACCAGCCGAGCGCCTCTGTTCGCTTGTAGCCGGCAGCCGGGGGAAAACAAGCGATCCGTGGAGGATCTGAGGAGAGCGAACGGCCGCGGTTCACATAAACACTGCAAAAAGGGAACTCAAAGTAAGTAAAATTTTCTTGAAATTTGTGTATTTTTCCTTAATTTGAGCAGTTTATAAGACTATTTGCCAATGGAATAAGATTTTTGCACTTAAAATAGGAACAATTCATCTCCACCGTCTTATTTCAAGTGCAGGATGTCTAATTATCTTATTTTAGGGATAAAAATACTATCCCATTGGCAAATAATCTTATTTAGCTGCTTAAATAAAAGAAAAATACACTAATTTTTAAGAAAATTCTACTTACTTTTAGTTCCTTTTTGCAGTGAACACGTTCTGTTTCACAGTCATCACAGGGACCTGTGTAGAAATGGCGTTATTTCTCAATAACAAAAAAAATTCCAGAGGTCCTAAATTAGTTAGTTAATAAAGACGTCTTGGAATCAGCGCTTGTACCAAAATAACCAACGGTTGATTAATTCCTTTCCCCACAAAGAGAAAAATTTAGCCTTTTTATATTCCAAAACTTCCTGATGAAGCAACAGCGACGTGTTTGTGCGCTCACAGAAAACAATAGAATCCTGGATAAAGACGAGCTTTTTGCTTTTCTTTTTTAATTTTTTTTTTTTTCATTTTCCAGTTAAATAAGGGTAAAATTGCTCTAAAACACATTGGGCATGGTTGGTAGCACTGCTGCTGCCTTGCACCAAGAAGGTTTGAATCCCAGCCTGGGGTCTTTCCTCATGCAAAAAGGCAGCATGTTCTCCCTGTGCATATGTGCACTGCAAAAAGGGAACTAAAAGTAAGTAAAATCTACTTAAAATTTGTATCTTTTTCCTTGATTTGAGCAGCTAAATAATATTATTTGCCAATGGAATGAGAATTTCTAACCCTAAAATAAGATGATTAGCTAAACTGCACTTGAAATAAGATGATAGAGATGAATTGGTTTTATTTTAATCTTATTAAAATAAAATCTTATTCCATTGGCAAATAGTCTGATTTACCAGCTAAAATCAAAGAAAAATACACTAATTTCAAGAGGATTTTACCTACTTTTAGTTCCCTTTTTGCAGTGTGGCTTCTCTCCGGGTACTCCGGCTTCCTCTGACAGTTACAAAACATGCCTGTTATGTTACCTGCACTGCAAAAAGTCAACTAAAAGTAAGTCAAATTTTCTTGAAATGAGTGTTTTTGTCCTTGATTTGAGCAATTAAACATGATTATTTGCCAATGGAATTAGTATTTTTACTCCTAATATAAGATAATTAGATATATTCACTTAAAAATAAGATGATGGAGATGAGTTGTTCCTACTTTAAGTCCAAAAATTGTATTCTATTGGCAGATCATCTTATTTACCTGCTCAAATCAAGCGCAAATACACTAATTTCAAGAAAATTTGTCTTACTTTTAGTTCTCTTTTTGCAGTGTGGTGTCTCTAAATTGCCCTTAGGTTGCCATTCCTCCTGTGGAATGGCAACCTAATCCCCGCTAGACGTAGGCACCAGGCCCCAGTGCAGGAACCGGCCGGTATAGATGAAGGATATTGGGTTTAAACAATAAAAAAATCTCATGGTATATCCAAAAAATCACGTGATTTATTTAACATTAACACATAGTAAGATGTCTGTGCCCAGATGTTATTAGTTGAAAAGGGAGTCGCCTCATTTGTAATCTGTCTGTTAAGATTAAAGCAATGTGTGATAAACGAAACATGCATATCTCCGGTTTAAAGTAGTGATTAGAGTTGCTTTCAAATTCATTGTTTTTATACTAGGGGTTGACAATAATTGAACATCAATATATATTATATAATTATATATAATATTATTAATATATAGTAAAGGTGATATGACATTTCCAGTATTTCAGTATACATCACAGTCTATGATTACAGCATTTGTCGCTCACTGACGTTATGTTTTTTTTTTTTTTGTAATTAAATGTTTGTATTTTTAACGCAAATCATTCTAAAATGTTACACTGGAGTTTTACAAACACGGCAAAATAATTGGGCATCTGTTGTGGGCATTCTTTGCAGTCTGAGGCTTTTATTTTGTCTAAATCGATATTGTAATTATATCGTATCGACAGAAATTAAGAAATGTATCGTAATATTTGGCCATATCGTCCAGCCCTAATTTAAACATTTTTATATTTTTACTTTGGAGGCCGACCTCATTTATAAACACTTTCAGGGTGATGCTTTCGCCGGCTGTTTATGAATTCACACCCGTTTAGAAATAGAAGATGGGAGCAGCTCTCCTATTTCCTGTTTTCATCTGAATGTATAATCACATCGTCTGTTTCCATTTACAGATACAAACATGTGTTTCGTTTATGATTTTCTGGCTCTAGTGGCTTTTATTGACTGCAAGAAGACAGGAAATGAGCAGAGAGAGAAGAGAAACGTTCATGAAGTCAGGACGGCCCACTCCGATAACCGCCACGTCTTTTAATCTCACCACTTAGACATGTCCAGATTATCCTTAAAACTACATACACTGCAAAAAGGGAACTAAAAGTTGGTAAAATCCTCTTGAAATTAGTGTATTTTTCATTAATTTGAGCTGGTAAATCAGACTATTTGCCAATTGAATAAGATTTTTGCACTTAAAATAAGAACAATTAATCTCTATCATCTTATTTCGAGCACAGGATGTCTAATTATTTTATTTTAGGGGTACAAATTCTCATTCAATTGGCAAATAGTCTTATTCAGCTGCTCAAATCAAGTAAAATATACTAATTTTAAGAAAATTGTGCTTATTTTTAGTTCCCTTTTTGCAGTGTAATAACAAATCATTGTTTTCAACTGTATTTATTGATGATCTTAATGCCAGAAGCACAGTTTTGGTCTTTTAATCTCGCCAGCTGCTGCCTCACTCCTGATGATAAATACAAATACGGGTTGGCCTTGTGAGAAGCATTTCCAGACTGACTGCTTTAAAACTGTATTCTTAAATCAAATATTGGAACATGAGTCTGCAGCGACAACAAAATAAGTACTGCTTTGTTTCCCTGTTAGGACATTTTTACAGAAATTCACAATACAACAGTTGAAAGATCATTTACTGAAGGAGAGATTTTAGGCAACTAACCAGTAAACTGGCTCTGGACATCATCTTTGTGCCTGGTGAAAAAAAATTAAGTCCCTTTGGAGCTACTTGAGTCATGCATTATTTGCTAAATCCTGTTCACTGCACCCTGAAGATAAATCGCTGCTGTGATCAGATGTTCAGACAACATATGGAGCTTTTCTTTTTAGGAAATAAATCTTCCAAAACGCTTCGTGTTTAACATTTTACACGTCGTCCCAGATCTTTTGAACAAAACAGTGGCAGTGTGATAATAAGCAGCAGTCGGGGGGGTTGTTTTGCGCTCTGTTTTGTAGTTAATTAGAATAATTTGGGGATGTGACTAAAACAAAGTGGCTAAAACCAAAGTAATTTTCCTTCTAAGCTTTTAGAAGCTTCTGAGTGGTCCAGCGAGAGCACTTTTTCCACAAAGCTTTGATAACGCCGGGAAAGGAAGTGGCAGCACAGCAGTTAGATGTAAGACAGGAATAATCTAATATTTTCCCAATGCACTGTCCTCATTTAGATTCAGAAAATGAGTAAAGCTCAAATATTTTTTCTCACTTTTTTCTCACCCGGGGTTACGTAAGTGGAAAGAAAACCTGGAGCACTAAATTGTGTTTCGAGTTGAGAACAGACATCTTTTAGCATGCATGTACCTCCTGATCAACAAGCTAGCGTTCGCCTTTAAAAAGAAAAGAATAAAGGAAACACTGAGCCATCTGTTGCTTCTCCCAGACCAGATATGCTTCTAGATCTCAGTGAAACAACAGGCTTCATCTCTCCTCCCGAAAACACACCCCCGAGCCTCATAACGCTCAGCTCAATGTAAAGAACGACTTCAGCGCTGCACAGAGGAATCCTATTAAGAGTCGTAACTGCAGGCTGTCACGCAGTAGTAATGAGTCACTGTAGTGTCCCGCGTTTTGTTTTCTTGTGAATGACCCAACAAAGCTGGATGGATTTCAGGCGAGGTCACATTATGGGTTATTATCCTGCCGCCTCTCCACAAAAAAAAAAAAAAAAATCAGCCGAGTGCTTTAAGTTGGCAGTCGCTCCGCTTCATCAGATGCAAACTCTCCCTCTGCCCCCACTTCATCCCGCTAAGCACATTATGCAATGATAATGCCGGCTATTATACGCAGCCGTTTGACGTCTGGGGCTGTCGTCGGCTGGGTGGAATGTCGTTTGGCTTTTAGATTCTCACACTTTATTTCCCGCACAGATGAAGAACATTGCAAAAAACAGATCTAAAAATAAGTAAAATGTTCTTAAAATTAGTGTATTTATCCTTGATTTGAGCAGATAAATAAGATTATCTGCCAATGGAATGAGTATTTTGACCCCTAAAATAAGATAATTAGACATCCTGCACTCGAAATAAGATGATTGAGATGAATTGTTCCTATTTTAAGTGCAAAATTCTTATTCCATTGGCAAATCATCTTATTTACCTGCTCAAATCAAGGACAAATACACAGATTTTAAGAACATTTTACTTATTTTTAGTTCCGTTTTTGCAGTGAAACGTTTCTGCAGTATTCAAAATGAAAAAAATGACCTGTTTTTTTTTTTTTTTTTTTAAGGCAGCGTAGTTACCCCCAGAGCGGTGCTTCATCCTCTTTACTGAGCTGGAGAGAGAAAAAAAAAAAAAAAAACGGTTACTCCATTTGCCGAAATTAACTCCCAACGTCTGATCACTTCTCCGCCCACGGAAAGAAGCGATGAATCAAAACTGAACTAATGTAACCACAACGACTCTGAGTGGGCACTCTGTCCGCAGAGAGCCCAGCGCACCGGTTTTTAACTTTTTAACTCCGCTTTTTGTCTGTTTTGCATCCTCTGGCTCCAAGCGCGAAGGTGCCGTGTACGATTTAATGAGGCACATTAGGGATATCTAACGAGCTAGTTCAAAGCTTTCATGTTTGTCTTACTTCCGAATGGCGAAGAGCTGCCTCATGCGCCTGATGGTCGTTCTGGCTGCAGAATGAGCAAACATGGAAGAAATTATAAGTAACTGAGAGAAAAACAGACTGCTAAATACAGTAAGTGAAGATTACACTGCAAAAAGGGAACTAAAAGTAAGTAAAATCTACTTAAAATTTGTATCTTTTTCCTTGATTTGAGCAGCTAAATAAGATTATTTGCCAATGGAATGAGAATTTCTAATTTCTAAAATAAGATAATTAGCTAAACTGCACTTGAAATAAGATGATAGAGATGACTTGTTTTTATTTTAAGTACAAAAATCTTATTCCATTGGCAAATAGTCTGATTTACCAGCTCAAATCAAGAAAAATACACTAATTTCAAGAGGATTTTACCTACTTTTAGTTCCCTTTTTGCAGTGTACACTGCCAGTGTGTCCTGACAAAACCTCTGTTTCCCTCTAAAAACACCTCTGCTGAATAGAGTTAAGCTTTCTCGTTCCTGAAACAAATAGCCATAAATCAACCATAGCGGTTTGCCTAAAATTATACCACAGCCTTCTGGATTCATTTGACAGCAGAAC
The DNA here is from genome assembly GCF_011125445.2 of Fundulus heteroclitus. NCBI lineage: Eukaryota > Metazoa > Chordata > Actinopteri > Cyprinodontiformes > Fundulidae > Fundulus > Fundulus heteroclitus. The sequence goes on along the minus strand of NC_046371.1, from coordinate 4,927,925 downwards.
AGTGAGATTTATTTACCTACTTCATCTTATTGCCTAAACGCACCACATAAAAACCTGCTTATCTTAGACCAGTGGAGTTCAAATGTTTTTGCCATAAGGGCCAAAACAGTCAAGTTGAAAGCTCTTCGGCGGCCACAAAACTTCAAGAATGCGTTTATGTGCCTATTTGTTTTTATCTCCTCAATAATAAACAAAACATATTATACTATAGGGCAGGATTGCAATCTCCTAGTTGTTTTGGTTTGATCGTTTTCAAGAATTTCTTTGTCTAAGCTCAGCAACTAGAATGGGACATGTGTCGCTCTTCTGAAGCGTTTCCATGTTAATAAGATTGTTTCTGGTATCCAAATCATCGCCATCTTTGATTTTATCTGCTGGAAAAATAACCAAACCGCTGAGTTTTTCTTTCAGTAGTTCAACAATACATTGATCCACATCGATATATATTGATTAAATGATTAGCGATCCAATTACACGGATGCGAAATGAAAACATCAATCCATATCGCAGTTGTTAAGATGCGCCTTTATTTTGAAATGGGACTATTTGTGGCAAGAGACTGTAGTGAACAGGCTATTATTGTTTATTTAATCGATAGAAGACTGTTTTTGATCTAAATACCTGAAGCCTGTAGGAGCTTAGAAATAAAATGGTATTTGGGTTTTTTTGAGAGTTGATATCAATGTAAATAATAGTGTTAGATAGGCAGATGATATCACAACATATCGACTGCAGACCTGTGAATTTAATCTAATGGAAATTGTATCGTAAGGATCTTTGTGATATCGGCAAACATTGTATTGTCATCCGAACAAATTGATAAAATTGGTGATTTCCACCTCTAATAGTGTGTTTTTAACAGAAGTCCGAATTCAAAGTCAACTTGTGCTGTTATTGGTGAGTCCCAGAGAAAGCAAAATTGACTGTTGATGGGAATTGGACAGTTTTCAGGTTGATTGGCCCCAAAATTCCACCAGCCAGTCAGAAACTCAAGAATCAAATCTTGTTCCAAACATTGACCGGGCTATTTTCAGATTCAGTGATCAGTCGATAATTAAAGGTAGAGTCTGCGATTTTTCAGACCGTCTTAACTGCTCTTCTGCTCCTCAGAGGGATCTCCCAAATCCACTCTTACAGTTTCTGCAGGCAGCAAAAGAGCAAGAGCGACACTTACAGCAGATGACAGATAACAGCTCTGTTTTATCCTTTTTTATTTTTTCAGTTTTTGCAGCTTCTAGTGGCTCGCTTTTATTGACAGTAGACTGACAGGAAGGGGGTGGAAGAAGGGGAGAGACATGCGGCAAAGGACCGTGGGTCGGACTCGAACCCGGGTCGACCGCGTCGAGGACTAAAGGCCTCCAAACATGATTCACGATACCCGCTACGCCACAAGCGCGCCCGGTTTTATCCTTTTTTTTTTTACCATTGAACCTGTTTGTTATAGAAGATGCTGCATTTCTAAAATATGTCGTCATTTTTAAATATCCAGATAAAGTTTAGAATCTACATTCTCTGGGCGTTACACTTGGAGACTGCTGCTTCAGTAATGCTAACCACGCCAACTGCCAATTGCTAATATAAGATGCTAAAAACTGTTTATAGTGTGAACTCCATACTTAAAATATGTTGAATCCTCCTTTGACATCTTCTTACATTATAATTACCGGGTAAAACTGACCCAGTAATTTACCGGGACCCCTCTGGTGTTAATGGTTAATCAGCTGTTTGACAGATGTAATTTCCAGCTGAAATTCTTCTTCAGAGGTTGGCTTGATCACTTAAAGCTTTATCTCTTGCATTGCTGCCACCTGCAGGTGATATTAGGTGCATCCAAGTGTGAAAAGAGCTGACCCGGTAATTGGTAATTACCCAAAAATTTGTCCCAGTTTACTGGGACTAATTTTACTGACATACACAGCTAACCTACGGCTCACAGCAACAGGTGCAGGAGGGGCAAGTCATGAAAGGGAATTTAAACCCAATGTTGGACAGTTTTTAATGTTTTATACCTGTGGTTCCATGGAACCTGGAAAGCTGCTCTTTGTAGCAATTTAGAGCTTTTTCATCCCTTGATTATAACATTTGAGAGTAAAAATAATCACTCGATATTTAAATATTTCCAGTCTGCTGTTGTGCCTCATCGTCATCACCTAGTTGTCATTAAAGGAACCACATCAAGCAACTGGGATTAGGGTTTTTAGCTACACTACATTTAGCTTAATGCATTTTTTCCTGGCTTCATCACAGATGAGATATTCTGATGATATTTAGAGAGATGGGTAACCTTTTTTCACACACCGTATTGCAACACTTAAGCAAATACACAGAAATATATAATAAAAAAAACATCCATATGGCAACAAAGTGGCATCTGTTCTGGTATCCTAAGTACTTGATGCTTTATAAATACAGCATTTTAATGTAAATGCTAAGTAGCCCCTAAGTATCTCCAGCTTCACCTCCTTTTAGAAAATTTTAAAATTAGCAACTGCTCGCACTTTCTTTGAGCTTTTTATGATGACTCCTGGTTATGTAACAGAGCAGAGAACCTCATGTGTTGCTGAAAGACATTTTTCTTTCCATAATAAATTATCACTCTAATATTCCAATAAGTTGGACTTTGGTTTCAACCTTTGACCTTTAGAGCATCTAAAGTTGTGTCCGTACTTCTAATGCAACTCATCTGTGTTGCTACTACTGGGTTGTCAGTTGAACAAAGGTTGAGATTAGCAATAATTAAAGGGTTTTTTTTTTTTCTTTTCGATCACTTGTTGTAAACTAGGGCTGGGCTATAAATCGATTTAATCGATTAATTCGAATTTACAATTCTTTAAGATTTCATTTTTGGAAAATCTAGATTTTATTTTGCCAATACAGTCATTGGGTTTCCATGAAGAGAACAGCATGTGATGCTGAATATATGTTTAGGCAAATGTATTGTCAAAATATTAAGTAGAAACTTTTTTTTACCATAATACGAGGTACTTCATTTACTTATTTCCTTTTTTTTTAACTTAGTATGAAGTTCACAAGTGCAGTGAAGCCTGTTCTTAGCTCAACGTGTAATACCACTAGCAGCAAATGTTTTGTTATATTTTCATTGTTTATAATGGCACGGCTGCCATCTTGTTTTACAAGCATGTTTCACAGCTTGCTTTTAGTTGCACTTTGAATTCAGGTCAACTCCCTGACGAAATGCTTGACATAAAAGCAAGGTTTTAAAATAATTTCTTTAATTTCTTTCTATGAAACAAAAAGGAGGAAAAAAATCGATTAATCGGATTTGGTATGATAAAATCGGAGATTTATTTTTTAATCCATATCGCCCAGCCCTATTGTAAACCCAGCTGCCCAAACAGGCTTTGCTCTCCAGGTTTATCTTTCCCATCAGGGACGAAACTCTGAACTCTGTTCTTTGAAAGTTTGCTTTATCTCGCCTCAGATGGATCATTAATGGACCTGTTCCCTACACTAGAAAGCTTTAGTATTTCCGGTTTTCAGGCGTTTCTCCCTGAGGAAGATAAAGGCGGTGAGTTTGGGACTGATACAAGTCAAACAACGACGGTCCTCCTGTGGCTGTGTTGTGTGATTTCCTCTCTTTCTGCTAAGGTGGATTTGATTTCCTCCCAGGGCGGGGGGGTGCCTGTCTTGCCAGATGGTCTCCTGACTACTGCGGGTTTAAAGATTATGTATGTAATCTATAATCTGACTGTACTGAAGTTGCAGAGGCATTAAATTTGCATGTAATCTATCTAAAGACGCTAAGCCATAGTACGGAAAGTAAAATACAGGAACTGTCAAAGCAAGAAGGGATTATTCCTTCTCTGTAACTTCTAGCAAATGTTACATTTTATTTTACATGTTTTGGCAGCACTGATAAACTTATACTGATGCCGGTTTCTCTGGACTGACATATTTGTTACCCATTTTATGACATCTGGTAGATAACACAGATCTTATCCACCCAACTGACATTTTTGGGTAAACATGACTAGGAACCAAGGTCACAAAATGGTGAAAGTAAAATATGCACATTCGATGGAAGATCCTTGGTTTATGCACTTATCAGAAGTAAGGATGCCAGTATTACTGTGTGTGATATCCATATCTCAAAGGGCTAAACTTTTATGGCTATTATACTTCAAGTGTTATGAACTTGCATTTTCCTTGCTAATGTTATCTCTAGCCAGCTGGTCAGAGTCTCACTCTAAACTAAAGGAATTCAAGGGTCTGCAGGAGTGCCGCTTTTCTTTAAACATGCAGAGACGTGACGAACATTTTCAACTAAGCTGTTAGAGATTATCTGACTGAATGAGTTTATGAAACATCCAGAAGCTTTTTGTTGAAACAATGTCAACAAAATGAAAATAAAGTAACACTAGGTCGAAATAGACATGAGGAAGGAGGACATTTATGGCAGGAAGATGATGCTGAAAGTTCATCAATGAAACATACACATTAAGATAATGTTTTATCATCAGTCATTGATTCATTTATCATCTGGATATTATGTTTGAAATAAAAGTTTCTGTAATGCCACTTACTTCCTACTTTATAAAGGCTCAGATAGACACTGAGGTCTTCATAGCCATTTATCTTTCTGTCAAGTTTGTTAATGATGGAGTAATTTATCAGGATGGTAATGTATCCTGTCTCAGAACAAAGAGCATTTAGACTTTTCTTTGGGACATCAGCTCTAACATATGCTTCAAAAAGTCATACATTTCAGTCGGATTGGAAAGTTGAGGTGGAAATTGAAAAGAAATGGTGCATGAAAAGTTTCCATCCTGCAGAGCTGATCTGTCAACTGCCGCAGCAGAAAGTTGAAGCTTGACTGATGGAGAATGTGAAGATCATGACTTTAAAATGTTTAGCTGCAAGAAAGGCACGGTTAGAGCAATCCAGAGTGTCTGATTTCACGTTTTCCCTGCTTTTATATACATTCTACATATTAATTTTGACCTTTTTAATGACATGTAAGATCAGAGTATCTCATCAGACCAATAAAAAGAATGTTAGTACGGAAATGTGGGCTTAATGAAAAGTATGTTGGATGCCTGCTTGAAGGTTGTTTTGTTTCAAAGGTACTTTTATTTCGACAAATAATCAAATTTACTGAACATGCCTGTAGAAGAGGCCTGATACCCGGCCCATCAGAAAGATCCAGGCATTATTATGGGTTAAAATAAAAACTCCTAGCAGAATTAGTAGAATAATTAAAATTGAGTTTTTTATCCATGACTCAGTTTTAAGCTGAGTTCGTAAATGTTCTATTGAACTGACTTCATAATATAACTTAAACTTGGGCGATGGTTTGTTGTTCTAAAAGGATGTTAATACCAAACCACATCAAAACTGTTGCATAAGGTTTGCTAGCATTAGTATCCTGGAAAAGCCTTTCCCATTTAATGGCAACAGCCTTAAATATTTGTGCCTGAAATTTTAGTTCAGTTGTTTTCAAATGTGTATTCCTGTCAGAAGTTATTCCTACATGTGTTCACAGATTAAATAATTTGTTTTATTACACCAGCTACCAGAGGTCATCTCTCTGTCACGACGGACCTAAAAACGGCAAAAATTATTTCACAATATTGTTAGAAAAAATGTTTTTTAACAATTAATTACCTTTGGCTCATCTTTTAAATTAGTACCATCAACAGTAGCAAAGTAATAACCATTAATTACCAAGTGAAACCTCATGTTTGAACGCAACACACTGCAAAAACAGACTAAACTAAAAATAAGTAATTTTCTTGAAATGAGTGTGTTTGTACTTTATTTGAGTAGGTAAATAAGATAATTCCAATGGAATGAGATTTTTGCACTTAAAATAGGAAGAACTCTTCTCTATCAACTTATTTCAAGTGCATTATATCTAATTATCTTATTTTAGGGAGATAATTGGCAGATAATCTTATTTACCTGCTCAGATCAAGGACGGATACACTCATTTCAAGAAAATTTTACTTTATTTAGTTCTGTTTTTGCAGTGCAATAAAGGATTTTTGATTCAATATTAAAAAAACGACATAGAAAATATTTTATCCTGTTTAAAATACTGAGGCTTTGTATTTGAATAAAACATTTGTAAATGTCATCAGATTTCTCTTAGTCATGGTTGTTCAGTCGAGACAGAAACATTTTTTGGGCATTGTTATTTACAAAACCAATGTTTCTCACGTTCAACATTCTAGAAGAAGGTTACTCCTGCCAGCTGTGTGGTTTTTATTTTCTCATAACTATGGTTCTTACTCTTTTATTTGCCCATCATCGATAGCTCTCCGAGACTTTAAAGTTGGGGCCAAGGACGTACTGAGTGTGTAATTATCTGTAGAGCTCATAGATGAAATTATATCGCGCCATATAGGCATCAAGCCCCAGGCTGTGACAGGCCATCTTCTCTGAAACAATTCTCCAGCACACTTTAAAGAGTGTCTGAATCTGTGTGCAATTAACAAGGAAATCTTAGAGGACTTCAACATGTCGCACTGATCATGCTCGACATCCTTAAGATCTTAATAGTTTCCACCGGGCTGCACGCCGGTTCTGCAGCTTCCTCCCAAAGCTTCTGACCCCCGTGCACGAAACTCCCAGGAAAGAAGAATAAAAGTTAAATCTATTATAATACTATTGAGATATATATACTATTCTATTGAGAATACCTCAAGGTTGCTGGTTAGATCGCGGAAGCAGGAATCTCTTATAACCACAGAGATCTACGCTGCAAAAACAGCACTAAAAATAAGCAAAATATTCTTGAAATGAGTGTATGTGTTCTTGATTTGAGCAGGTAAATAACATTATCTGCCAATGGAATAACATTTTTGCACTTAAAATAGGAGCAACTCATCTCTATCATCTTATTTCAAGTCCAGTATATCTAATTATCTTATTTTAGGGGTCAGAATACTCGTTCTGTTGGCAGATCATAGGGCTGGACTCAATAGAAAAGAAGCATATCGATAAAATAGAAATCATATTGATCGATATCGATAATTATCGACAAATTCAAAACGTACATGTTAAGTGCAGGCCTGGCCATTTTATGCTGTTGCTTAATGACTTATTTTTAGATACAGAACACTGCATTCAAACTTAACCTTTTTATTCAACCAACTTTTTACCAAAACTGCAAGTTTAAAAAATAAAATAAAACAAATAATAACGCATGCTCTCTTTGAAGTGGACGGAGCTTGGTTCCTGTGTCTGCGTTGTGATTGGTTGGGAGGATGTAATGACTGTAATATTAACCCACAGGGCATGACCCTTTTTTTTCTATCATCGATATAAGTCTATCGATCGATATATATTGTTTTTGAATTATCGTTTTGATTAGTAGTTCTACTTCTAAAATAAGATAATTAGATATTCTGCACTTGAAAAATTATGATGGAGATGAATTGTTCCTACTTTAAGGGCAAAAATCTTATTCCATTGGCAAATAATCTTATTTACCTGCTCAAATCAAGAACAAATACACTCATTTCAAGAAAATTGTACTTTCAGTGTAGGAGACACAAGGAACCAACTAGGAGCAATACACAAAGGGCCAGCGGTACCACATTGGTTGACACTCAGGCGTTGAATGACCAGCGGCGAGCCCTTCTTAAGCTCCAGCTGATAAGCTTGATTAGATGCAGGAGGCACTTCTCAGCTCCGCCCTGCGGGGAAACCTGCAGCTCTCAGAGAGAGAGAGAGAGAGAGACAGACACAACACACCCAGATCCCTGGCACCTTAGGAATGAGTGCGTGTTTGTCTCACTGTCTTCTCACTGGAACATGGTGGAGCGCACAGTTGGTTGTTAACATAGAATCTCCTCAGAAAGACTCGACACTGATCAGTCAAACAAGGAATAGATTTGAACACTGAAGTACTTTTGCAGAAACTGCTCAACAGGGATGCACCGGTCAGCTGTTTGTGCACTGCAAACAGGGAACCAAAATTTAGTACAATTTTCTTGAAATTAGTGCATTTCTTCTTGATTTGAGCAGGTAAATAAGATTATTTGCCAATGGAATAATATTTTTGCCCCTAAAGTAGGAACAATTCATCTCCATCATCATTTTTCAAGTGCAGAATATCTAATTATCTTATTTTAGAAGTAGAACTACTAATCCCATTGGCAAATAGTCTTATTTACCAGCTCAAATTAATGAAAAATAGACTAATTTCTAGAAAAGTTTACTTACTTTTAGTTCCCTTTTTGCAGTGTGGCCAATTTGTGATCCTTAGTTTCTGTAAAGTTTTGACCTGAAAATACAGACTTTGGATTATTATATAAGAACATAAAAGAACAGTCCTGGTAATTTATATATTTATCTTCCCTCTTACAGTGGGAGGTCAAATGTATGAGAGAGAGTGAGAGTGAGAGAGAGGGATCTGTCATTTGAAATTCACAAAATGCTAATAGAGTTGACATTTTAAACTGCCTTTATGATGTTTTATTAGTGATTACAGCTGCTTGCATAACTTAAACCGTAGCTTTTGTGAATATTGCCTGAATATAGATGCTTACCTTAACCCTGAGAGCATTTCCAAATCCAGCATGTTTGATAACAGAGGCTCAAAAGGATTAAAGCAGGAAACTATTTTCTTCCTTCCTGTTTTCTACTAAAGGTCTTGCTCCCTTTCGCAGCTAAAATGAACCATAAACGTATCAACATGTAGAAAACGCTTTTTCCTGTTAACTCTGTGCTTTGTCTGACTTTACTTTTTATACATCTCGCTGATACTGAAAATGAACAAGCTTTCGCCGCTTAGAAACGACACAGGATATTGTTGCAATTACAAAATCCGCTGAATAATATGGAACATATATGGCAGGTAAATTAGCATAACAAGCCAGCAGCTCCAGCCAGGTAAGTTATTTCCAGCAGCTTTCAGCTGAACGCGGCGATACGGTGAAAGTTGTCAGAATCACGCTGAAATTAGACTGTGAGTGTAGAGGTGCTACATGCTAAGCTAACAGTTCGACACGGATGTTTGAGAGCGACATAGAAAGGTCAGTAAAGCTCTTGAACGTGGATCAGTGAAGTTTTTAAACAGCCTGTAAGCTAACGCTAGCTGCTATTAGCTTCATTGACAGCCCAGTAACAAGTTCTGTCGCGGTCTGGTTCCTTCGAGCTGCACCAAGCAACGCTTCGCTGCGTGAATACAGACTGAAACAGCGAGACAACATATGTACATGTGTTCAGTCTGTTGCCTATAAGTTAATGTTTCAATAAATTTTAAAGTGGTACAGGAGTAGGATATAGTTTTCACAAGCCTAGATCACCCTCTTGTGGCTATAGACGGTAATGTTTAGTTCTTGGTTCATGTTTGGTCAGTATGAATTACCATTTATAGTTGATATATAATTCGCATCTGACTATAAGTTGCAGGATCAGCCAAACTATGAAAAAAGTGTGACTAATAGTCAGAAAAATATGATAATTATACAGTTTAGGGATGGACCGATATCGATTTCTGATACTAATATTGCAGTTATGTCCGATAAACGATATTTACCGATGTGCTTGCACACATTTATGTTTCTGTGAATGTCACATTTTGTACAGTTTTGAACCAACTGAAGACTATGCTGATTTTTTTATGTGTTATAGTCTAGAGACTTACTTACTTTTTGTACGTCTGCTTTCGACACTATGAAAAACGTCCACACTGCTGACGTTCAATCTCTGCTTCAGTTAAAAAAAACATAATCCTGGCTGCAATGCATCACCTTCACATGATCAAACAAAAAACATACGACCAGCTCCCTCCTTTCCCCCTCTTGAAACACTGGCACAAAGGGCAACTAAAAGGAAATAAACACTGGTCGTTGGTAATATTGGTTACCAATGTTAATGTCGATATATTGTTTATCCCTAATATAGTTGTTCAAGTTTCCAGCACCTGAAAAGTATCTGATGCACATTAGCCTGTAGTACTTTATCCAGACGCAATACAATCCTGCCTTTTTCTGTCAAATACGTTACGTTGGTGTTTTAATTTACTCTGTTAAACAGGCAAAATGTATATAATAATTCTTTTGTTATAATTCTCTGTCATTCCTCCATTAGGACGGATCAGCAATGTTTTATTTATTGTTTTTAGGCAGCGTAGCTTTCAACACTTTAATTTCCATAACAACAACTAGGCTTGAGGGTAGAGATGGGCAATCATCGTGGCGTTTATCGTTATTGTGGATTTTCTTTAATCATTGTGAGAATTTTGATTTATAAATTTGATTTATTCTACAATAAACTTTAAGTGTTTACATCATCACAATGTGACTGGTGTCCTGAAGTAGCTGATTCAATCATAGGTAAGTTATTTTTTATTTTTTTATTTTTGTGGTTTCTTTTAATAGCAGTATTTTTGACTGCACTGACCTGCTACTCCAATAAATCTATTTCCCAACCAAAAAATTCAAATCTAAATAAAGTCGGATTTAAATGGATCACTAAACTTATAGATGTTATGAATTAGGGGTATATCTTACCAAAGTACTCTGTAAATAAACACCCACCTCTGTTCAGAGGGGAAAACGCCCACAGCGCTCTGCTCGTCCCACCAGCTGGAGCGCTGGGTGTTACTGAGGAGAACAGAAGAACAAAATTCCCACACAGAGATCCAAAGTCTGCTTCATCATACCTTTTTAAAATTTTATTTTATGTTATTTTTCTCCTAGAAACTGATGCTGTGTTTTTCATAGCTTTGGTCCCAGCAGGCTCCCCTCTTTCCATCTGGCTCTCTGCAAGACTTATTGCTAATTTTCAATATCTTTATCAGCATGCAAGTGTTTTTAATGTCCAATTGTGAGAGTTTTTAAAAAGTGTAAACATTTTTAAAAAGAGAGGGTTGAGTTATTGACTTTTTTTTTCTAAGATTAAAATAACTTTTAGGCAAAAGAAAAGTGATTTAACAAAGGATTTGATTTTTAATAACTTAACCTATCAGAGAAACAAGCAAAGGGCTGAACAGGCGTGCGCTGTGTGATTGAGGCTGGAAAGATGAAAACAAAGCATATTTGTGTTTTTAAAAAGATTAGTTAGAAACACGAATAAAGCTTTGGCTTTGATTTATTTACCTGCTACATTATAGTTGTGGTGCTCCCAAATAGTCTTTTATAAACCTCATTGTTCAGCAGATCAGTACTAAAGACTTAACAGAACCAAAAGGATTATTTTCCTCCTACATGCTGAGCCATTAGTGAATGAACTCTGGACATAAAGTACAGGACAGGCTACAGCTTGGATAGCCTGAGGCAAGCGGTATACTCTTTATGGTGTTTAATGCCTTTGAAAGGACACAAAACTCAGCCATGATAAACAGAACTTCAGGCTTTCAACAGATCATCTGTTTGTTCCATCTCATTTTCCATTTACCTGTAGGATAAAGAAATGTTGTGGAGCAGAAGGAAGTCTTTTCCGAAGTTTTTAACATTAAGTACAAATGTTCAAATGTTCAAATTCATTCCAAAAAAAATTAAAAAAACAAAACAACTGGACTTTTGTTCCGATGTTTGAAGACGTTTCACCTCAATCCTCGCCTCCATGCAGGTGATCACATCTCCCCTGTAAACCAGGCCAACAATGACCCTAACGACTCCCCATTACTAAGGAGTGGACCAATTTCGGGTTAATTTGCATGTTATCTAAGCCATAACAAGGCCTTTGTTGGGCAATAATATAAAGCTTGGAGTTCCACATTACTCAAGACATTTGAATTGAGAAAGCTTTCTGGATGGGAAGCGAAACGTCTTCAAACTTCAGAAAAAAAGTCCAGTTGTTTTGTTTTTTTACTTTTTTTGGAATTATCATGACCTGTTTGACTGAGAATCTTCACCAGTATTGTTCAAATTACAATTATGCTATACTTGTGTTCTTAATTTGAACTTGAAGGAATTTATTAGGTTCCTACAGTGATCACTACCGTAATTAGGCTAATGAGGATGCTGTAATTTGCTGAGATAATCAGTGTCAACTGTAATAATCCATTATCAATACTTTCAGTCGCTACGTGTTCTTAATGATTTCATCGTTTTTATTTTCTTAATGTTCCTGACAAAGGTTATGCCTGTTTGTCTTGTGAACACGTGTGTGTGTTGTCCTTTAACGGTTGGGCTCTAATCATCGCCCATTTAAAAAAAATAAATAAAAAAAACTGCTGGAGAAAGAGTCTGATTACTCTCTAATGAGCCACGTTCCAAATGTTCATTTTGCTGTTCCCGCTCTGTAGCTGAAGGTCGCTGATCGACATTCTTTTGCTTTTCCTCTTCCTCAATGGCTAAATAACTCTGAGGCTCTCTGGCTTCCCTGGAGATACTTGTCATGAAACCGAACTTCCAGCTGCAGCTCACCTTTCCCATCATCAGTCAACCTTGTTTAGGTGTGAGAATCTGTAGGGAAGGGTTGCTTTATGCTTGATGCACGTGGGTTCGTGCATCAAGCATAAAGCAACAGGATATGAAACGTGCGGACACCACGTCTGCAGCATTTATGCTCTGTGCGGCTCTTCCTCTGAAGTAACGCTTTGCTCCTTGTCACTAGAGGGCAACGTTGCGCTCCTACGCCAAGTGTTCTACACCCAACTACACGTAGAAGTAGAAAACACAATTGTTTCCATCATTCAAGTCTGTTACCTTCTTCCAAGAACGACGCCGATTTCTTTCCAGGGATTGATAACAATTTGTTGATTACAGTGATCTTTTTGTGCCGAATTTTAAAGATGTCTAAATTTACAAAACTACGCCATATTGGGCACTTAGCCTCGTAAGACCATCCTGATCTCGCGAGCTTTCAAGGTTTCACTCGCAGATCAGTCTGGCTACTTTCCGTTAAAGAAAATTTGGAGCCGTTCACCAAACGAACGTCCAATCAGCGTTGGCTTTGAGGCGGGTTGAGGTGTGACGCAACGAGAAGCGCGACAGTTCAGTCTAAAGAACATGGCGGCTTCAGCCGATGAAACTAGCGTTAGCGTGGCTATCGAGCGAGTTTTATCGGCATTACAGAGTATTTCTTTGCTGAGCTAATGAGCCTTTACCTGCAGCAGCAAGAGTAGCTTGGCTTGTGGTTGTTGACGAGTACGTCATATGCTTCGTTGATCTGATTGGTTTATTTGGCCCGTCTATCACCAACATAGGCCAATCAGCTAACCAGTATTTTCGCACCTTCCCAAAATTACTTCAACGGAAGGTTTCCAGATGGACATGCGGAGCAAATCCATCTGGCGGAGTCAGGTAAGGGGGCACTTGCTCTACCGCCATGTTTTTTGCGCGGGACTGTACGTGGGAATCTCGCGGATGCATCAAGCATAAACCAGGGTTGAGGCTCCATCCAAATACCCTTAATAATAGCTTCTAGCTGCTGTTCCTTGCCGATTTCGGACATTAACTCAGGCGTCATTACATGACAGAAACACACATGGACGATGCGAGTCAAATCCGGGTCTACAGCCTTCCAAAAATTAGCTACAAAGTGCAATCTCTTATCTCCAGACATTTTCATTGATTTGCTGTGCTTATACATCATGTGGGACACCTTAAGGGTTCTTAGTGTCCGTAATTAGTGTCCTGTATATTATATTCGGTACATATCCAGCTGTAAATTTAGTTCACAATACTAGTTATCTATATATTATACTCATAGGACAAATCTATCAGTAAAATTCTGTTTATAATAGTATCCATCTCTATATTTATTCAGTAAAAAACCATGTGCTGTACTTATGGAACCATTATTTATCCTGCACTTGCTGCTATTGCACTTCTGGTTAGACCTAAACTGCATTTTGTTGCCTTGTACCTGTACCTGTGTAATGACAATAAAGTTAAATCTAATCTAATCTAAAAGGCCGTTCCAGGGTTCCTAGGCAAAACTAGCCGTGAGAGGAAGCATACAGGTTCCTTTTCCTACCTCCTTCCTTACTGACTGCACTATTCTGACAGCACTTATCATGGTGACCGCTGACACACTTCCGCTTTGGCTAAAGAGTCCTTAATCTATAAGAATATTCAGATTGAGCCCTATGGCGAGCATACACTGTATGATATTTTCAATCGCTGTACTCAGCTGCAGCTCAAACTGTACGATGAAACCGCAGGGTTTAAAAGTTCACAGCTCTCCATCTCTGTTCTGTACGGTCCGACGCTCTGATGCGATCTGACCGCTCACACTGTACGTCTAGAAACCACGTCGGACTCAGCCCCGTAGAGAGATGGCGCTTGTTGTCTATCCGGAAGCCATAAACAGTAGAAGAAGAAAAAGGCGGAAGTGTCGATGCTCTCTGCTAAATATGAGGCTCTCTGGAACGAAACGCGCTGCCTTGGTAATTCTACGAGTTGCTTCTCCGTAGTTTGACTCCATGCTTCTCTCCACTCCTATGTTTACGTCTGAGAAGAAGAAGAATTCCCTTGTTTGCACATGCTCAGTGCGCGAGGTTGGGGGAAATCAGCTCGTAGCTGTTCTTCAACAACCCACATTTTTCCCTCTGTTGTCTCTTTCCTTTCAGTCGTCATAAATAAAGATAAAGATTTAGTTCTTTCACAGTCACAATTCCCACAATTATTCATACCCCTGACAGATATAAGTTTAAATTGTTATTGTAAGTTTTTCAACATGTTTCCAGGGAGTTAAAAATGAGGCTGCTGGCAAGGAGGCCTTCCAACCTCCAAAACTTGGAGCTCATCACCAATCACTAGAGGAAACATACAGTTAACAGTTATAAGAAGGATTTTATTGCTTTAACAGCAATAAAAAGTTTAACACTGATAACGTTTTTTTGATCAGATTTTTTTATGTAAGGTAAATAAAACCATTAATATTTAATCTTGTACTCCTTTATATTGTTTTAACATCTTTTGAAATATTCATTTCTTTTCATATCAGAAACGAGTATGTTCAGATTGAAAGTAATTGCAAATCTAAATCTGCTGGGGGTATGAATAATTTTAGTTTCAAATCTGGGCTTTCCTTTACCTGACATTTACATTTACTGCAATATGAGTGCTGCTGTCAGCCTGTGTTACATTTTATTCATATTCAACTCAAGTCCCAAGTTTTCTCCAAAAGTCATAAGCAAGCTGACGGTAGAGAAGGATCAGCAGACGGGCCAACTCATGGCACCGACATTTTGTGAATGAAAGAACAATTTCACATTTCAAAGGATGCCAAACAATCTGTGTGAAAATGTGCTCGGCCTCAACGATTTTCATACTTTGCTCAGTTTGTGATACCAGGCACTGATTCCCGGCTCTGACTGCCAGTCAGAAAGCTTCCTAACATACTTCATCTGTCACCATTTCAACATGAATGAGGCCAGTCAGTTCTGAACAGCCTGCCAGCTGAGAGTCAATCAGGCACTATTTAGGTTTAGCTACTAAAAAAAAATCCACTTTGGCAAATCAAAATGTTAGAAGGGCTCGTTTTTATGTGACTTCTGTTTGAACTGCGGAGCAATTATACCAGCAGTTACTCAACAGGAGATGACTTGGGCGTCACGCTGCAAACGGGAGGAGTTATGATCGATTTCTCCTTCAACTTGTGGTGATTGTCAGGAAAAAACCTGAAGGGTACCAGGTTGGAAAACGACTTTACTTTATGCTGGAAATATGTAATCTCCGGAGTGAGAATGCCCGGTGCCTTCACCTTTCAGTTTTTTATTAATAAGCTTTACCTAAATCTTATAACAAATACATTGGAAAAAAAGTAGGAGCAAACATGGAGGGAGTTTATTCCCCTTTCAGGGCAGTATATTGGGTTTTAAAAGTGAGTAGCTTTGATTTCTCTTTAAACTCAGACTAAGACATGAAATTATGTACAATCGCTACTATGTTTTTGCTTTAATTACACAGTTTTATTGTGGTGATAGTTCATTTAATGATGTCAATTGAATTTTCTTTAAGCCAGCAAGCCACAATAATTCTTTGCTATAGCTGCCTTCATGGCTGAATGTCGTTTAATGTTTATAAAGACTCCAGGTTTGTTTTTTCCTCTGAATCTGTGGGGCACTACTCAATTTTTCATAAGGGTAGGTTAGAAATCCAACTTCCTCTGGTACAACATGTGGGCTGCTGACAGGAGCTACCGCTGCCGTTTCATTTTTACTTTTCTCTCACATAGAAAGTACTCCTGAGTTCAGTGCTTCTGTCTGCGCTAACCTCCAGTCCTCCTTGATAGATGGCCGTTCACACTGAGCCTGGTTCTGGTTCTGCTGGAGGTTTCTTCCTGTTAAAGGGGAGTTTTCCTCTCCACTGTCGCTACATGCATGCTCGGTGTGAGGGATTGTCGCAAATTCAACGACTGTCCACGCTGGCTCTAAGCCTTTTCAGGAGGAGTGAATGCTGCAAGTCAACACTGCAAAAACAGAACTAAAAATAAGTAGAACTTTCTTGAAATGAGTGTATTGACCATGGTTTGAGCAGGTAAATAAGATTATCTGCCAATGGAATGAGTATTTTGACCCCTAACATAAGATAATTAGACATCCTGCACTTGAAATAAGATGATGGAGATGAATTGTTCCTATTTTAAGTGAAAAAATCTTATTCCATTGGCAGATAATCTTATTTACCCACTCAAATTAAGGACAGATACACTCATTTTAAGAAAATCTAACTTATTTTTAGTTCCATTTTTGCATTGAACAACTCCATGCAACCTGTTGGGTTTCCTTAGAAAACTTTTAACCAACTTGTCTGGAGGATTTGATATACCATATTTTTCGGACTACAAGGTGCACTTAAAATCCTTAAATCTTCTCAAAAATTGATGGTGCACTTTATCTATGATCACCGTTGTGCTTACTGACTAATTTTATGTGGTACAATGCTCTCAAAAATGTGTTAAAATGTGTAAGAACGACTTTGGTTAGCAACAAAGCCGCTCCGCTCAATGGATATTAGGAGCAGTACGGTACACTGTGTCACTACCTGATAGGACCCCTGAGCTGTCTGGCAGACTGCCTGACTGTAATGTCTAAATTAGAAGTGCATTCATGTAAGGCAGCCTGGAGTACGCGCTAACAACAATAAACCTAGTAAGTTAATTCAATATAAAAGTTACATTTATTTTGGCCTTTTGTTAGAAACAGGGCAGTGTAGTCCAGCTACTCTGTCTTCCTGATAGAGACGGATAGAGAGCTGTTGACGTGAAGGAGTGATATTACACACTTGGGAAGAATATTCAGTGCGCCTTATGGTCCGAAAAATACGGTAATTGACTTTGTAAAGTGCTTCGACATGGCGTCTGAGGTGAATTGGTGCTCTATAAATAAACTGAATTGAATTGGCATTCTCTTGTTTAAATGTACATCTGGAACATGGGTGTTTTGTAGCTTACAAGCCAAAGACATGTGACTGTCAGATCAGCTGCTCCGGCATGATTGTTTGGATAAACTTTGTTTGTGCTCATCAGTCCCGACTCCTGCAATCCTGGAGAAGCAAACAGCTGTTTTTCATTTAGGTGTGGAGAAGATTTTACAAAAAAAAAAAACAACCTCTTGCAGGTAGCCTCATTAGCAAAAGCACGGCCTGCAGACACCCATCGGTTATCTAAACCCTGCTTATCCCTGCGAGGTCTATCTCCAGCGGTCATTGGGCAGGAGGTGGGGTGTAGTTCACAGCCAAGAACACCTATGCTGAAAGACAGATAAAGCCCTCTTTGAAACGATCCCCAGGGCTGACTGAAAGAGCGTTGTGCCAGTGCTTCACAGCCTCCACACTGCCAGCATTTGACCCCTTTATGAGACACTGAAGTCTTCTGCCACCCAGGTGGGAAAGTTGTTTTATTTCTGATCACAGTGAAATCCCCCTTTACACATCCTTAGAGAGCTACATAGAAAATCCAAGAAGATGAAGCGACTTCCCCGAGCAGAGTTGAGACAAAAAATGTAGTCTTACAGCTCTTAGAGCTTAATTGGCTGGATGAAAAGTAGCCAAAGGTTCCTTTATTATTCCGGCCAAATCCCTTTAATATCTGATCAGTGGAGGTTGGTTTTTGTTATTGGAAACCTCAGTGTTGTGACGTCTCCTCTGCTTCCTGTGGAAATTACAATTAACTGTTCATAACAGTTGGGCTTGTTTTGAATGCTCTTCTTATATCTTTGAATTTAACAGTTCTTAAGCAGAAATAGCTATCAGCTAAGATCTGGTTCTGCATATTAGAGCTTTACAGAAAACGGAGATTGATTGCTGTATAATAAAATGGTCTGCAAAATAAACCATGTAATACAAGAGAAGTCAAAAAGTTACTTTAAAGAAAAACAAAGCAATACTCCAAAAGAAACCCTCTAGTTGGTAGAACCCAGCCAGACAATCAGTGACATCATTCAGACATTTAAGCAGGAAGTACTGGGCCGGCCCCTCCCATACTCCTGCCCTGCTGCAGATCTACAAGGGACAAACAATGGTGAGTAAAAAGGAAAACAAATATCATGAATATACTTTGAAACCAAATAAACAAGTTCAACCAATAATCCAGTAGTAGCTTTAACCTAAACATATAGATGGAAACTGCAACCTAATGCTAACACAAACAAACCCAGGGTGGAGCAGAGCTGCAAACTAATGTTTAAACTTAAGCAATATGGCCAGCTACAGAAAGTAAATGAATCAGAAATAAGAATAAGGGACAAATGGTGAACACAAACTGAACTACTTTGTCACATGGTGCACTGCCGTTTTTAAGGTGTTTACAGCTCAGTCCTCGTGTTGATTTCTGGTCTAAAGTATTTTTTTCAACCTTTCCAAAGCTATAAATAGAATAACTTATTTTGTTTAATTGTTTCCATTCGTAAAGCTACAGCTTGAGGTCTCGGATGTGACCTTTCTGACGCTATATCTAAAAGAGAAAGCAGCAGAGTAAGAGAAGAAAGCACAGTAGAGGCGGTGTGTGTGTGTGCCCATGTGTTTTAGTGTAATCATGTGTGTGTTTGTCTGAACTGTGGCAGATTACTCTTGCATACAAACGTGTTAAGTCATTGTTGTCTATAAGTTAATGTTTCAATACATTTTAAAGGGGTCAGGAGCAGCATAGTTTTCACAAACCACGGTAATGTTTACCCCATGGTTCATGTTGGTCAGTATGAATTAACATTTAAAAATGTTATATACGTCGCACCTGAATATATGTCGCAGGATGAGCCCAACTATGAAAAAAAGTGATTTATAGTCTGAAATATACGTTAAATTAAATCCCTTTATATTTTGCCATACATGACCAAGAGTTAAGGATTTCTTGACCGAGTCTCAAGCCGTACAGCATTAGCATTATTTAATGCTAATGCTGTACTTAATATAAGTATATTATGCGGTTTGTCCCTTTAGCAGACTTGTTAATTGTCATTTATGTGAATCACATTGAGCATACACACATTTCCACTGTAAAGATTGTGGTTTCTTTGAAACAGACCCAGTTTATATTTAATCTGACCCAGTTTATATAGATCCTGCTGGCACTAATGAGTTAGGTAACACCTGGGTAAGCTGCCCCTTGATCCCGTTCTCCCTCCATTTACACCAAACTAGGTCCAGAAGCGACATAAAGGGCTCAGAGACAGAGGTTTTAGACTTACTGCAGGCATCCACTCACTTTCATTCATTCACAAGCAGGAATTTTCTGTTCTATTGAAACATCATTTCCAGGTTGTTTACCATGACCCTGCAAGACTGCTTGAGTTTGTGTTGTGTGTTCAATAAAAACAGAATAATAAGGGCATTCTTTTAAATGTTTTTCTTTCTAAATGTGTTAAGTTGAAGGTAGGATATAAATGTGAAATAATTTTCTTGGTATTTCAGAAGAGTTTTCATACAGCATGTTATATGACGTCCTTTAAGGCCATTCGGGGGTTAAATAGCTTGGTAGCAGACTTATAATAAGTCACAGAGGTGTTCTATACCCTATTCATGTGGCAGGTGAACAGGCCGCCTCTCTCTGGGAGGCTTGGATACAAGCAAAGTGAAAGCCGGTGGAAAGCCTCCTACCTGCTCCCTGACATTTATAATCAAAGCAAACTTCATATCACAACAGCTCACCACAGCGCCTGTTTATTTGATAAATGTTACACTGATTTTCCAGAAAAGCAATTTTACAGTTTTTATGCTTTTCAACAGAATTCCCCGCCTGATTTATCTCCCTAAGATTCAACTGTCTATTAATTGAACTTTTTCATAATTCTTCCCCACAGTGTTGGCCTCTGTTGCGTTGTTGTTCAGAAACCAAACCCCCAACAGCGCTTCATCAGTCAGTGCTCACTTCTTCAACTTTGTCACACCTTAACTGATTAACTCCATTGACTGACAAACCAGTTAAGGACCAAGTTGTTCACCCAGAATGAATGATCATTTGGTACCCATGCTGACCTGTGCATGAATATATGAAAACCATTCCTTTTGGACGCACCTTCCACCTCCAGAGCAGGAACTAGCCGGTGGAAGTGTTTGCATAATTAGGCAAACTGCTGCAGTTGCCAGAGTGTCTGACAAGCAATCAGAACAGTGGTTATATTTTGGATTTGGGGTTTACTCTTTAAAACATTATGTTGAATGACACATTGTGTGTTTGCGTTGGAAATGCATAGAACAGGAACTTCAAGTCATACGTGATAGTACCATAAAGTGATGAGTTACAGTTAGGGATGCTAACAAATAATCGACTTATGATTAATGGTGGACAACAATTCAATATTAGTGCTGTCAAACGATTAAAAATTTTAATCGCGATTAATCGCATAATGTGGATAGTTATCTCGAGATTAATCGCAAATTAATTGCATATTTTGTCCTTTTATTTCTAAAAGTGTAATAGCATGTTTGGGCATTTTAATATGCAATTTTGCAATAAATGACACTAATAAAATACATGCTTGTACAAAAAATATTTTTATTTTGTTATTTTTCAAGCATTTTTCAGAATTGGAATGAAAACATCCTGGTGCCAAATGTTAAACTCTGGACTATAATGGCTAAATGACTAATCATGACGCCCTGATGTTTACACAGTGTGTAAACAAATGTGTAAATAAATACCTGTTTTAATGCCGATATATTTTTTTTGCCTCTTAAACAAAGATAGACATGGTATTCTGCACCATGTAATCTACTTTCAGCAGTTATCACCAGTTATTGCACCGTAAACTGCAGAAAATACGGGCAGAGTTGCTCTCTCTGCCTTTACTACCGTCGGCTCCTATGGCGGAGGGATATTTCAGCTGGATACACTCAAATGTAGTGCAGGCAGGTTTCATAATAACCCCGATTTCATCACCTATTTTCCAGCCCAAATAAGCAATTTCACTTTCAGAAACCTGCCCAAAAAAACCGCAACCCGTGACTTATGAAATTTAGAAGCGCTTTTAGAAAAAAGCCCAAAGTCGCATGTGTCCGAGGGTAAAAGAAACTTTGCGCTCACGCGCAGCGCGGGTCTGTTTTGCTACAGTTTTCTAGCACTCTTGAAACTACGGAAAGCGCCGAGGGTAAAAGAAACACAGTCCGGAGAGCGCGGCGGGGGGAAAAACATTAGGGAACGGTGTGTGTGTTTTGACGCGCGATTAACGGCGACAAAAAAATTGTCGGCGTTAAAATGGGTTTACGTTAACGCCGTTAATAACGCGTTTAACTGACAGCACTATTCAATATCAATATATATCTCCATATAAGTTTATTCAATAAAGGTGATATGACATCTCCAATATTTCAATATACATCACAGTCCATGAATACAGTGTTTGACACCGACTGACATTCCGGGTTTTATGTAATTTTATGTGTTACTTTTTAAAGCAAATAATTCTAAAATGTTAGGTTGGAGGAGTTTTATAAACATGGCAAAATAATTGTCATAAATTTGTATACGCATCTGTCGTGGGTATTCTTGGCAGTCTTACTGAGGCTTGTATTTTGTTATATCGATATTGTAATTATATCGCATCGACCAAAATTAAGAAATGTATCGTGATAGAAGTTTTGGCCATATGGTCCAGCCCTACTTATGATTAATTGTCATTTAATGGTTAAGTAGATTAAAGTTTGTTCCATCCGATTGATTGATGACATCTACTTACACCTTCTTTCAGTGGTGTAGTATGGCCACCGTCCAGAAGAGGGCGCTGCTGGTCATTCTAAAGTGGAGCCAGGCTGTCATTGCGGAGGCGTGAAGCAGTACAAACAGAGTGCAGCGTAGGATTATTTTTGCACTGTTAATTGCAAATAATAAACACTCAAGCTTCTTAAGTCGTCAGTTAAATAGCTCCCATTCAGCCAGGCTGCCTGGCAGAGCAGAGTTAACTTTTCAACCAATACTCACTGATGTGATCAGAAGGCGAGGATTTGATGACAGAAAGGTGGACGGCATTACGGTAAAAAATGGTACAATGATAGAAAAAGCACTGTTGATGGTGAGGGCTCTTGTGGGGGTTATTAGTGTTTCATATATTTTATTCTGTTAAATTAATTCGTTTCTAATCAATGACCTAATAGGGTCCTGTTTTGTTATATTTTATAAATATGTTCAAGTTTAATAATGTGTGAGAGAACCACAATTTGCTGTTGACTCAGTATTTAATACAGGTGGCACAATAAACTGTTAAAATATAATATAAAATAAAATGTTCCTCTTTTAAATCAGCATATTATAAATAAATTAGCCCCCAATGTTATGGAAAGACCATATTGATACATACAAGAAAAAATGAGGGGTTTTAAGTAAATGGCCACTTTCAAATAATTTAGTCCATGAATAAGAGCATTCAACTTTAGATTATTATTAATTGATAACTTACATTCCTAGTTACAGTCATTTCCAGCTCCTTGCTGTTTCAATAATTTACTCATCACTGATACCAAATTACATCTAAATTGGACTATATGTTCTGGGTGATCATTGTGTACTGGACAGGATTGAGAGTATCTGTTATAGATTCTCAGTTAGATTTAGGGTCTAGACTTTGAGCAGGCTATTCTTACGAGTGCGCTGATCTAAATTAGATATATTCCCTGGTCAGTTCCCAAAAGCCACATCCGGCCCACAAAACAATAGTATCCGGCTTGCGAGATAATTTCATATATTTTGTATTAATGGCCCACAGGTATTGTGCTCTTGGGAGAGTCAAAGGCACTTTCTGTGTTGCCAAGCAATGAAAATCCAAGTAAACTCCACAGGCGTGCCAAATCCGCTGTTGGCACCATGAAAACACCCACTTCGCTGCCTCTAATGCACAAAAAAATGTCTGCAACTGTTTTATTCTACATTCGACGCAGAGAGTGCAACAGCTCACATCCAGGAGTTTATAGAATTGCAATGTACCAGCAGCACACTCAGGGAAAAATATGTCTCTGTATCCCTCATGATCTTCCTGCTATTATATCTTTGCAATGAAGGTAACATTCTGCCGCCAAGCTGCTCAGATGCTGAACATGTATATAGTAAATTTGTGTGCATTGTGTGAGCAGTTATCTTTTGAAAAACCTGGTAGCGTATTTGTGCTTCCACCAGTTCGCTTTAGAAGTGTGAACATGCGGAGCGAAAGGGAGCAGGAAGAGAAGCATGTTAGATGACATGTTGGACGGAGCCTTGGGTCCAACCCAACGGATTGTTGCTAGTTTTATGGTTGTATGGTGAAATATGCAAGCCCTAGTGCTTCCCATTATGACGTTGGCTGTGTGTTTGGGGTTGTTGTCCAGAAAGGTGAAGTTTCACTCAAGTCTCGTGTTTTTGGGGTGGATAAACGGTTTGCTTCCAGGATTGTCTAATATTTTGCTTGTTGGAGAGTTTGGAGCGACACCAGAAAGCTTTCAAATAATCAAGCAGACACCGGTTCCCTCTTCCTTCAAAGCCAACTGGGGATTTAATCAGGGTAAAGTTCATGCACTTCTCAAAACAGCATGAAATCCTGATATTCTAATACATACGGGGTAATAGAGAGTTACATCATTGATGGAAAATGTTCTGTACTTGTATAGTGCTTTATTAACTCCAGAGGACTACAAAGCGCTTCACTTTATATTCGGTCATTCACCTTTGCATGCACACATTCATGTAGAAATCCTAACCAATCCAAACCAAGCCCTGCTTTATGTTTACCGTATTTGTTTGGACTATAATCACCTATTTTTTCATAGTTTGACCAATCCTTATAGTCAGTTGCAACTTATATCAATATCAATTTTGAAAGGTAAATCATACTGACCAACATGCACCAAGTAGTAAACATTACCCTTTATAGCTGCGAGAGGGCGCTCTAGGCTTGTGAAAACTATATGCCCCTCCTGTACCACTTAAAAATGTATTGAAACATTAAGTTATTAAAAACAAAGACTGAACACATGTACATATTTTGTTTCGCAGTTTCAGTCTGCATTCATGCAGCGGAGCGATGCGTGGTGTAACCCGTTATTGGGCTGTCTGTGAGGCTAATAACAGCTAGCGCTAGCTTACAGGTCTGTTGTCCGGGCGGTTTTACAGCTTCACTAATGCGCATGAGTTTTATGTTGCTCTGAAACATCCGTGTCATACTGTTAGCTTAGCATGTAGTACCGTTACGCTCACGGCCTAATCTTAGCGTAATTTTAACGGGACGTTATGCTGAAATGCGCTAACGAGAACCTGCCGGCACCAGGAGCTAACAGCTCCTCGCGCTTAGCTAATAAGCTAATTACAAATAGCGCACATGCATCTCCCGCAAGCCACCAGACCACTACAGCCAGGATTACCCAATTTTCTGTGGGAAACCCTGGTAAAACCTGGTAGGGGTGAGCAAACACCAATGCAGTGTACTGAAAACGTTTTGCTATCCCGCCGTCTTGGAGAGAGGACACGAAATTAAGCACGCATGCCTACGCAAATTATCACATTTTAATTAATCATGTGATTAAAATGTATCGTGGGATTAATTGATTTATTGATTATCGCAACAGGCTTACATGTGGAAGCATTGCTCTAGTCGTACTTGTCGGACAGACAACTTCAATCAACTTGACTGGACAGTAATTATCTTTACACCAGGAACATTTTACTATCTAAGCTGTACTTTGGCCAAACCTACGTGTTGTTTTTGAAGCCTTTTGGGGGCTGCTGCCAGGAACATTTCCTTCCCTTACAAACTACATCCACCTTCCCATCAACTCTGAGCAGTTTACCTGTGGCTACTGAAGAAACGCATCCTCACACCTTGATGCTGCCACTGACATGTTTAATAGTCAGGATGGGATTTCCAGCCCGATGTGCCCTTTCTTCCACATGTCCCCTTCAAAAGGCTTGTAGCTGTAAAAGCAATATTTCTGTCTTTTTCCTTGCCACTCTACAATAAAGGCCAGATTTTGTGGAGTGCTCATAGTTGTCCTGTCAACACATTATCCCTTCTACGTGATGTTTTGGGACCCTGCAGCTCCCCCATATATACGCTGGGATTTTTGGCTGCAGTTGTGGTTATTTTGGTCCATGTCTTGCAGGTCTGCAGGTGGTCCATCTTCTCCAGGTCCAGATGATGGATTGATCAGAGCTCTGAGAGATGTTCAAAGCTTGATATGTTGTTGTAGAGCCTGACCCTGCTTTAAACAGGACCAGAACCTTCTCCCTGACCCATTTGCTGGGTTGCTTGGTGTTCATGACGCTGTTTTGTCTCCAACAATCCTCTGAGGCCTTCACAGAACATCTGGATTTAAAGGTATACTAGGCAACCGGGGTTGATTTTCCAGCGAGGCTCCCCCCAGAGGGCGAAAGTAAAAGTGCACTGTCATAAAGATGCTCAGCTGTTCTGGTTTCTCCGTCAAGCCAGGTGCAGTTGTTTTGAGCTTAGCAGACAGGCGAACGCAACGAAAAGTGGAAAAAACGGCAGTACAAACAATGACTAACACAGTGAAAGTATGAATATGCACAGAGAGAGAGAGAAAACATTCCAATGTTACTTACAATCGCATCAGCAGAAACGCGAGGTCCGCGTCAGCCTTGCAGCCTTCTTTTTCTTTTAGTTCTCGCCATTCTGAAAAAGCTTCCCTGATGTTCACCCAAGTACGACTCCTCTCTCTGTCCAGAACCCTTTTCCTCTTTCTTGCCTGCTCCGACATGGGCTTTCGCTGTTTTCTCGCTGGTTCCTCCATGATAACTGCACAAATATCGCCACTGCGCTAGCAACGTGCATGCCTTTCACTGGGGGCGTGTAGCAGTTCTCGCCGTAAATCAAGACCGACTCTCGCGGTCTTGCACCACACTTCTGAGCCTGTGGGTGCGGGCCGAGGGCTCCTGCAATTGCAGGTACGGTATTTCCCCTACAGACCACCAGGGCGGCCGAGAAAACCTTTGTTCGACCTGAAATGACTAATTTAATCATCCAAAACGGTATGGAACACATTAATTAACTGAAAAATGTTGCATAGTATGCCTTTAAACACATATTTACATTAGATGCGTATAGGTGGAGTCTGTTTATTGGTAGATTACTTCTTAAAGCACTTGGCTGCAAAAGATGTCCATTATGGATGCATGCATTACTTTTTACTGGCCAATCGCATGAAATGCCAATGCAACACTTAGGTTTGTGGTTGGAAAATGATAAAATATAAAAAAAGGGGGATAGAAATATTTTAGCCGAGGCATGTCTCTTGGTGCTCGTTGGTTTTCCAGCGATAGTAGATAGTAGACACGATCAATGCCTGATTATTGGATCCTCATCTGGCTTTATAGCCACAGACTCAGAGGTTTGTTGTAGATGTCTGTTGATAAACATTTTTTAAAATGTGATTATGTACATGCCAATATACTCTAGAGATTAACTTTCTACTATTGCCGATGCGTTTGTGCACATTATCCATTCCTCAGCCTTCTGGCCAAAGCTGTAGAAATCCCATGTGATTTGTAGAGACGGCTTTTAAATCAGAAAACGGCCTGTGCATCTCCAGCTGCTCGGCGGTATTACTCTGGAGACTCCAACAAGATGCTGTGATGTGCTCTCTGTGCCGGCCGGCCTTATTCTGTGCAGAGCCTCCATGTTGAAAATCAATTATTCTGCCAGGAGTGGAGCTATAATGAACTGCGGTCTACTGTAGTGCTCCCAGGTTAAATACGCCCCAATTGGAGAAGAGTGAAAAAGATTCAAAGCTTTGGGAATCAGACACTGTTGAAATCTTGTCACATCACCAGGTTTTCCATTTCACTTTTGTGTAACAAATCATTATTGAATAAAAATTCATAGAAGCAAATATTAGGAGCATATTTGATGGCCAATATCTAAAGATGTGTAACTTGGTGTGGGATTAGAATAAAGAGAGGATGTGCTCACATTATGATAATCTCAGTACTATCCGCTGCTTTGACATCTTGCAGCGTTGGTTTGCTCTTTAATCACACCGTTGTTCAGTAAAGTGATTAAGGTGGGGGCCGTTTACGCTCGGAGCAGATGCTGGAGGTGCAGGAAGGGTCACTGTCAGCAGGTCTGCTCAAGCTAACGACTGTAAATCTTAAAGGAGGCGTTTTAAAATAAGATGAATGGTTATTATTTATAAGAGTTGCTCGGTTAATCAAAATGCACATGCTATCACAATTTCAATGGGTGTGATATCACAATCACAGAGTAGTTGTAATATCTGGTAGGCGTTAATATGTCTGCATCTATGCATTCAGACTGAGGAGTCTCGCCAGCTAAATGGACTCTTAATGTGTTTTAAGCTAGCAGCTGATAATGCATCTAAGTGACCAAAGTGCTAAAGTCTGGTAGATTACTTTAGGGCATGTTGATGTTGGACAAGAAAGTGGTTGGTGAGTAATATTCGTTTTAAAGGTGCATAGCCATGTTATTAGACTTTTTAGTTGTTTATACATTTGTTGCATACAAACTTCTTATGAAAGATTATCACATGCTGCTGACTTATTAGTTGGTGTTTTACGCTTTGTTTTTGCTCAATTTGTTACTAAATAAAGCTTATTTACGATTTTAACGGAAGTACGTACTGCACATGCACAGCGGGAGTTAAAACAAGGAAGCAGCTAACCGCTATTAGCATCTCCATGCAAAACAATGACGAAAGGTCCAAGATCCAGTTGAGAAAAAAAAAACACCAAAAAAATATGATTCCAAGAGGAAAAAGCCTTGAATGTCTTTGGGAATACAGTCTGAACGTTGGTGTTCACTGAAGGGGACACTAAACCTGCCTATAGGTTACCTCGTTTGATCTTAGGCATTTATTTATGCGCTGCACTGTTGCCGTCAGCCAGTGTTGTAGTCAAGTCACTATGCCTCGAGTCCGAGTCCAGGTTCGAGTCACCAGTGTTCAAGTCCGAGTCAAGTCCAAGTCATTAAAAAAAAAATCCGAGTCGAGTCCGAGTCGAGTCCACTACTCATCCGAGTCGAGTCCGAGTCGAGTCACTATTGACGTGTGATGTATGACATGAAGCAGTAACATTCCATTGCACTAATAACTCTTTCGCTGTAGTTACCCTTGGTTTTACTCGGTAAAACTACTGCTTTTTCCAAGTCTAAGACGTCTCCTAACCATGGTTTTTAAACATTGTTGTTATGGAACGTGCAACAGCGACTCGAGGTACGCTGATAGGCCGCATATGAAGGATGTTAAAGCCGCAAGCGGCGTCGATCGGCCCTCGCAGCCCAGCGCACGGTGGCCTATTGGCCACCGCCGCGGCTCCGGCCGGCGGGCGGGGTTCGCACACCGCCGCGGTGCCGGCCGGCCGGCCGGCCGGCGGGGTTCGCACACCGCCGCGGCTCAGGGCGGCCGGCGGGGTTCGCGCACCGCTGCGGTGCCGGCCGGCGGGCGGGGTCCGCCCTCCACCGCAGATGCTGTTACGCATTTTCCTCGCCCGTCCACCGGGCGATTCCCACAAACGCGTTCGGCAGCGTTCCCCCATGACTCACAACAAATCTGGTGTGGATCGGTCGATGCAGCGAGGAGATACAGCCGTTGGATAATGATAATGCATTTGGCCACCGGGCCGGACTAAATTGTTCGGCGGGCCGGAAAATGTATACCGATTCCTGGACGGTGACTACAAACAGAAAAAAAACTGCAAATGACGCCATGAACGCCGAGCAGGAGAAAAACAACAACTTACCTTCCTATCAACTTGGCCAGTTTTCCAGTCTTTCTAAGCCCTCGACACTCAATCCATCGTTTGAACTGAACGTTGGTATGTTGTTCCACAGTTCTACCAGTAAAATGGGCGCCTGGACATCCTTTTGTGAAAGTTTAACAGCGGAAAAGTCGGTCATATCGTTGTGTCTGTTGCACGTGTAACGGCTGGTTGCTACTTGCGCTCTCACACTGTTTGCCCAACCTTAGCAGCAAGGGGCGTTGCTCATGAGATGGTGACGTCACGTGCGCAGTACGACATTTAGATATTAAAATCATACACCAAATAATATTCTAATGACATATTAAAATTATAGCCTAATGATATAAAAAAAGTCGAGTCTTTTTCTCAATTTCCGAGTCAGAATGATCTGAATGTAGGAGTCCGAGTCCAAGTTCGAGTCATTAGTGCTTAAGTCCAAGTCAAGTCACGAGTCTCTAAATTTAGCTAATGACTCGGACTCGAGTACTACAACACTGCCGTCAGCAGCTCAGGATGCAACAAAAATATTGCATTTGCATGATTTCCTAATATCACGCAGGCCTGCTCTAAACCAGGGGTTCACAAACTTTTTAGTCTGTGACCCCCAAAATAACGATGCCAGACACTAGTGACCCCCTTTTGGTGGGTGATAAATGGTAAATGGACTAAACTTATATAGCGCTTTTCCAGTCATACTGACTGTACACTACAGCCACATTCACCCAATCGCACACATTCATACACCGATACGCAGCTCGGTAGGCAACTTGGGGTTGGTCAAGCCAAAGTCCCCCAATGGGATTTCTTTTTCTTTTTGGTGGGGAAATTATGAGACTTAAGTCCTAATATTTTGAAAATAAAGTGTAAAATTACGAGTAAAAAAAGCAGTGTTTTTATGATTCTTTAAAAAAGTGCAGCCTTCCTCCTGCTTACAAATGAGGTAATTGGTTAATCCTGGCAGGGGGGGAATGACCCTGAAGAATCTTGAGCATCTTGTAAAGTGATGCTTTAGTATCGGTTTTACAATAAAAGAAATATAAAATCTTATTAGTACATCAGTTTCAAATCGTCTCGCAGACCCCACTTTGGGAATCCCTATTCTAGACCATGCAAATGCATCTAAAAGTTGAGGTATTAACTAGGCAGTTTGACACAAACATTTTAGAAATGCTTAGTAACCGACGCCCATCTTATAGACAATGCAGAGTCCTCCACTGAAAACTCAGCCAGTTTATGAACCGGTCATCTCTGTCTGCATTTAGTTTGACCGAAGACCAGATATAATATCTAGAAAATCTGATAAATAAACCACGAGTTATCCAGGTCATCGCATCAGCAAACGGCAAGCATTTATTTAAGCCTGTTTCCTGAAATCACAATGAGCTTTTTCAATGTTTTTGAATTGGTTATTTAAAAAAAAAAAAAAAAAAATTATTTATCGTTTCTGACATGTGACTTTTTGCTATTGAAGTGAATGACAGACAGACGGGGCTCACCACAGAGCGCTTTTCAGTTTCTGGGTTGGGAGCCGGTGTGTTAGGTCTCCAAGTTGTCACGCAACAATTGTTTTGAATTCCTTCATCTCTTTGGAGAAATGGCCAAATAAATCTCCCCTACATAATGTTCCTAAAAAAGGCTGATATGGGCCGTGTGATTAATTTGCAGCCTTTGCTCCTGTTGTGACTGACAGGATCGTTACTGTTCTGGCTGTTTATCTGTATATCTAAGAGCAGACGATTCGCTCTCCTGTGTAGACGTTGGACTTTGTTCTATACCATAATGCATGAAAGACACAGACCTCTATCCATGTGGTGATTCTCACAGGGGGAAAGTGAGGATTCAGACTGTGTAATGTAACTTAAATGATCTGTGGCCACCCTTCCACCAGAGAGGGGTCCATCTTGTTTTTGTGTTTAAACCTCGGTGCCGCCTGAGGGGAAGTAAACACGACGTCCACGGTTTGTTCCCAGACCACAACCTCCCTGCAGGCTCGCCTGTTTTACTTCTCTCGCTCAGTGTAATAACATTCCCTTGGTTTCTGAGAAGCATCGAGCACAAATGAAATGCTACATACAGGAGGGGGGGGGGGGTTGAAACTCATTTAAAATGGGCCAGGAACAAATTGGGTATAGATTTTAAAAATGTGTAGTTTTCGCTTGAAGGAGGGGGGGGGGGAATCCATCCACCTGGGGGGTATCAAGCATGAACTGTGGCCCCAGCAATGACAGAAAACACGGGCGGAGAGACAAAGCCTTCATTGATAAAAACACATGAAATGAAGCAGAGAACAGCAGCAGCAGCGACCGCAAGACAACGCTTTCATTAGGCGACGGCACACACACACACACACACACACCAACCCAGCCAGAGTGTTTAGAGGCTGTGCTTCATCATGAAGTGCATTCAGGCAAAACAAGTCAGCTGCAGACTGTGACATGTTCAGTCAGTCAATTCATGTTCCTGATTGAAGAGACTGCAGCGACGGTAGACTGTGATTTTCTATTCTCCGTTCCCTCCTGGAGCCGAGGGGAGGAGGAGCAGCAGGAGCGCTGCTTCAGCTGCTAAAAGTCCACACATGGTGGTTTCACACTATTGATATAAACCATGCAGGTTTCTGAGCGGCTAAAACGTCTGGATGTCATGTGACGTAAACGTATCTCCCCCTTTAGACACGATCTGATCTCAGAACATCGCTTCTCTTTTTCTGTATAATTTCAGCTCATTTCAGCGTTCATTGACTTCATGTTTAAGATGCTTCCAGCACTTTCTGCACACACTAATACAATGATAACATTAAAAACTATTAGCAACACAGTGCTGCTAATAAGTCTTAAAATGTACCTTTTCTGGGTCCAGCAGATGCTGATACGTCAAGCATATGTTGGATATTTTTATTTCAGAGAGGAATAAGTGAACACTTTTCAGTTTTGTTAGATTTTCTAATCCACACAAAGTCAAAATTATACATATGAGCTCAAAATAAATTAAAAACAACATTTTTATCGATTGTCTTGCCGTGAAATTCACAACAGAAGTTGGTAACAACCCAAGAAATGCACTCATACAAAGAAAGTCTAGAAAAGAAGTTATGGATAAATCAAGAGATCAATTACTAAACACACTTACAGAGGTGTATGAAATACTCTGGAGAGCAGTGTAAAGGTCTTTTTAAATGTATTTTGTTGTTGGTAATGACAACTTCAAGACGTCTCCTGGGTGTAGAAACTCGTCACAGACGTCCACTCATGAAATCTACCCACTCAGGTGGGATTTTATCCCGTTCCTCCACACCCTGGACGGGTTGCCCCTCCATCACAGGATGCAGCTTAATTTAATTCTGCTTTACTCATTTCAACACCAGTTTACTTCTGGTTGCACCCACAACCATTGCAAAGTCGCTCAAGACATCTTGCTTAAAGCAAAACTTGATGCGTTGAGTATATTTGAGATGTTGTCTTCAAGTTTTCTTATAGATTATAAGAAAACAAAACCAATACATATTTGCATTAATCCGTACAGGTGGACAGTAATCAAATCTCATAAAAATTGGGTGGAAAACTTAGATTTCCAGACATGATTTTAGTTGTAAGTACAGTATCTCTTTGGTGAATAGTAGACTTAGACTTAGACAACTTTATTGTCTAAGTCTGTATTTCATTGCATACAGCTTTACGACAATGTAATGAGATTGCAATTGAAATAAGATAACATTACAATATAAAGTGCAGCAGTGACAAGAATGTAACAATGCAGGAAAAAAAACAGCTTTTAAAAAAGTATGCAGAAGAATGTTTAACAATGTTTGTAGTGCAAAATAATAATGGTGCAAAAATGCAGTAAACGTTCAGATGTGTGCTTTTAAAATTTAAATGGGTTATAAAAGTTCAGCAATGTTGGCAGTACAAAATAATAATAAGTAAGAAATGGCCATAAAGTTCAGATTGTGCTTGTGTGATGCAGAGTCCAGTTTAGAGTTCAACAGTCTGATGGCAGCGGGGGAAAAGCTGCTGCAGAACCTGGTGGACCTAGTATGGTGCGCTTGTAGGTTTTATATGATAAACCTTTTCTAAAACAGTATAATTTCTCCTTCCTTGCTGGGAGCAAATGAAAATGTTTTTGAACTTTAAAATCACACGTTAGCTGGTATCTCTTTTACGTTTTGCAGTTTCATCTTAAACATGTGTGATATGCTGATGGAGCTGCTGGTTGGTGTCTGCCTCGGGCCTGAGTGCACCCAGGGAGGTGCGGCCTCTGCTCATTACCCCCGTATTACATCTCTTCAAGTCCAAACCAGCCAGAGGCAGAGATCTACTGACATCATACATGCTGTTTCACATCCTACACATTTGCTTCAGCTGATCAAATCGTTTACACCAGTCCACTTAAAGAACTCCTCTCTTTGTGTTGTTTCTGAAAGAAATTTCAACGTTTGCCGTATTTTCTGGACTATAAGGCGCACTTTAAATCCTTAAATCTTCTCAAAAATTTATGGTGCGTCTTATACATATATGATTACCCTTGTGCTTACCGACAAACCATATTTTTTGGACCATAAGGCGCATTAACCCTGCCCTGTTTCTAACATAAGGCCAAAATAAACTTTATATTTAATTAACTTACTAGATTTATTGTTGTTAGCTCGTACTCCAGGCTGCCTTACCTGAATGCACTTCTAGTTTAGACATTACAGTCAGGCAGTCTGGTAGACAGCTCAGGGGTCCTCAGGTAGAGACACAGTGTACCGTAATGCTCCTAATATCCACTGAGTGAAGCGGCTTCGTTTCTAACCAAAGTCATGTTTACACATTTTAACAGATTTTTGAGCGCATTGTACCACATAAAATTAGTCAGTAAGCACAACAGTGATCATAGATAAGGCGCACCATACATTTCTGAGAAAATTAAGGATTAAGTGCACCTTATAGTCCGAAATTTACGGTAAATGTAAGTCGGTTGGCCGACAAATTAGGCCAATAACAGCCCTTTCTTTATATATATATATATATATATATATATATATATATATATATATATATATATATATATATATATATATATATATATATATATATATAAAATATGACATTTACCGATAACCAGGAAGGCATGTCGGTGAGCAGTTCAGTGCGTCTCTGTGGCTCAGTAGACGGTGACGTGTGAAGGATGCTACGCTGCACTCCTGTTCTGGCCTCAGAGGACTTTCGGCGGAGCTTCAGTCTCTGTGTGGGTTCTGGATTAATAGCAAACCTCCAATCAGCTGCAGCTTAGTGAGCAGTGAGTAACCTCAATGTTATCATCCGTACCGGGGAATCTCTCTCCCTCGGAGGTTGTATGTGAGCCGGAGCAGATCTGCATGCATGATGCACCAATCGCATGTTTGACTTTGGTCAAATAGCACACAGGTGGTTCGTGCCTAAAGAGATATTGAACGTTCAAACCATCAAAAACATATTGACCGAATGAAATGCAGATAACTGGGATGGATAATCACCTATTGGTCGCCTCAGTTGTTAAATATTGCTCTTGTGCAGTGATAGAAAAACTCAAATTGGTCATCCATGCTGGTTTGCATGTAGGGCTGTCCTGGTTACCTGTTACCTGTGTCAGGGTGTATTAGGATTTTAGAAAGTTAAAGTATTAAAGCCACTAATATTTTTCATCATACCTGGTGGTTCAAAGATTAAACAACTAGCCACAAATCAACTTTTTTTTTTTTTTTGTCTTTTAGTGCAATTTACATGCCCTGGTGATTATTTTGACAATTTACTGCACATTTATTGTGTGGCGCCCTCTTCATGTTGAACCAGTGTACTGCATTTTAAGTTTGAATCAGTATTTGTGTTGGCTCAAAAGATATTGTGAAAAACTGATGTCAGTAGCTCTTAGCTATAAAAGCGGCTTCGTTCCTTCATTGCAAGTTGGAATAGTGAGCTTGACGATCCTTCTACAGATTTTCAGGTAAGCGGTTTGTTAGCTCAGTATTCAGTTAGTATGTTTAGCATTTATTTACTTTGTTCCAGCAGACCACCACATGTTCCCTGGTCCGCCGGGCACCGTCTTCTTAGTCAGGCTCTGGTACGGCAGGTTAGTCGTTCTTTAAAGGCACGCCAGAGAAAGTGTTTCTTCAACTTCAAAAAGTAACACAATGCTAGCTCTCCCTCTGTTTTGCTGCTCCCTGCCTGTCAGCTGACTGAAAGAAGGCATCTACACCTTCCCTCGCTTTAAAGAAGAATAAATCAATTTGGAAAAGTATCTGTTGACAGCAAAACACCATCGTTAAGGACGTTGAAAAGATTGAAGCACCGCCCGTCACTGTTTTAAATCGACAGTTAACGAGCTACGATTGGCCCGTCTGTGAAGCAGCAGGTTGGCTACCAGAGCAGATAATCCAACTAATTAACCAGCCAATGTCAGCTGCTCGCTCAACACAAGCAGAGTTCATATTACTAAATTTAGCGAGTGTTGATTAGAAGTTTTTAGAAGTCCATTTATTAACAATGAGGGAAATTATTATAACGTTAATAATAAATATTTTAGATTATATTTTGCACCAATAGAAACAACTTTGTTGTTTTTGGGTTACCTTTCTGATGGCATTGCAGCTACAGGCATCTTTTTAACCTTTTAATTCCAGTTTAGCAGGAGTATTAGCTTGTTTTTATTAATAGGTGT
Source organism: Fundulus heteroclitus (assembly GCF_011125445.2). Taxonomy (NCBI): domain Eukaryota; kingdom Metazoa; phylum Chordata; class Actinopteri; order Cyprinodontiformes; family Fundulidae; genus Fundulus; species Fundulus heteroclitus. The sequence continues at coordinate 4,892,216 of NC_046371.1, read as the reverse complement.
TTTATTTTAAATTTTTTTATTGTTTTAATTGCTTATTGTAATGTTTTTCACAGCAATTTGGTCACTTTGGGGTTGTAAAGCGCTCTATAAATAAGGCTATATTGAATAATTGATTTTTTTCAGGTTGTTTTGCGGGAATTTCGCTAACCAAAAATGCACAGAGCTCCTACAAGTGTAGTTTATTGTTTGTTTTAAATGTTTAAAATACGTTCTTTTGGAAGGTGGGTTGTTCAGGTCAGCCGGTGCGGCGTTTGTTTTCCTCCCGTGTTGTCAGAGATTGCATCTCCTGCAGGACGGTGCCGGACCGCTGCTGATTCAATAAGATGTAGCGCTGATGGCTCCTTCTTCCCTGTGTGAGCCGTCTCCGTTCGCCCGCTTCCACAAATGTCAAAACTGCACAGAGAAGAGAAGAGAAGCAGGATAAATGTAATTAGAGAATTAGAGTTTTTTTTTTCTTCCTTTGTGGCTGTTTCTCATTTGCTCTGTTGTTCACAGTCTAAATCCCTCTTTGATTTCTCACTTTCTGGGAGATGAATTGTGTTATTAATTGGAATTGAAATGCTGAACATTTTAATGAGGCCCTGCATACATTGTCTTGCTTGTGCTCAATTTTCATGAGCCAGAGCACTTTTTGCATCCAGCCCAAGGGGTCATTTTCAATTAATCCCAAGGCTCTGTGTAATTGGCTCCTAAATTCAGACTTTTTAGAATAAGAAAATCCATTATTTATTTGCTTTTCTCACATACTGTTCGCTTGGAGGCTTTCTTTCACCCACTTCCTCCCAATAAAAAGCCTCCCATGGCTTTATTTATTAAAAGTGGGCTGAAAGGCATTAATAATCATGAGTCATGTCCCTATCCACCCCCCCCCCCCCCCCCCCCTCCTAGGCTGTGGCCACCAGCGGACGGATTAAGCCTTATGTGCAACAGGGACTCAAACAATGATCCAACATTTACTTTTAATGTGACTTTCATCCTCAACAAGTCAACTGAAAAACAAATTAGTTAAGAAATACAAGTTAAAACTTCAAATTGCAAAAGTATGCACACCCCTACACTAAGACTTTATTGAAGAAACCTTGTTTTGCACACGCCTGGCAACAGTTATAGTGAGTCAGACGAACCAGGAATAAAGTTCTGCTGTCGTGGTTGAACCTTGTTGCCATTCGCTCAGTTACCTTTAGTTACAGCAACAGTTTGCAGACAGACAACAAAGGCTTCAAATGATCTTATTGTACAAATGCATCAATTAGCAGACGAGCATAAAGAAAATCTTCTGCTCACGGCGTAGTAAAATTATTTGAGATGATTTGGGAGAATTTAGGACAACAGAGAGGTTAGAGAAACTGGTGGTTTGTCCAAAATGATTGAAAAGACAAAAATAGGAACTGGTCAGGAAGCTGACGGCAGCGATGAAGGAGCTGAGGAGTTTCAGCTCAGTGGAAGTTTTGTTCTGCATGTGGCAACAAACATGTAGAACAGGGGTGCCAAACTCATTTTGGTTTAGGGGCCGCATTCAGCTTAATCTGATCTCAAGAGGGCCACACGAGTAAACTCATTGCAATATTAAATAGAACTAATAAATGTGGACTTGTTGTTGATTTTTAAAATTAAATTAATTTCACTTTTACACAATAAATTATTAATAACCTCAGCGTTTTTAAGAAAAGTATGTGCAATTTCAACAATACTTTTACTCAGTTAAACATTTACTGCAGTGCATTATGCATAAGAACTGATCACAGTGATTGTACAATGTTGAAAAACATTTATTCACATTTTTTAGAACTTAAAAACACTGTCCTGCATGACAAATTACATCAAACAGATAAAAATTAAGAAATGATTTAAATTTTTCCACACCTGAAGCTTAGTCTGCTAATTAAAACACAGCGCCCCTCATGGACAATATAGGAACTGCAGATTTTTAATTAAATGAAGTACATGTTTTTTTTCAATAATTGTTTTATCATTCTCTTCCTTTTATCTCCTCTTTCTTTCACCTTTTCTTTTTCTTCTTGTTCTTCCTTTCCTCTCCTACTTTCCCATTGTAGTGTCCATATCATTTGAGATATTCCCTGCATGAATCATAATAAAACTATTCACATTCATAAATCAAGCGGAGCACTATGGCAAAAGCAGTACTGCTCCACGTGTGAAAGTCAAATCTGATGAGCTCTTTTTGGCATTAAGACAACAATTCTTATTGCCACATTGCCAGACAGGACACTGAAAAAAAAAATTTCTTTTTTTTTTCTTCTTTTGTTTTTTAATAATGATAATGCATTTAGCCACCGGGCCGGACTAAATTGTTCGGCTGGCCGGATCCGGCCCGCAGGCCGTATGTTTGACACCCCTGATGTAGAACAAAGGCGTAGGGTTGTAAAACAGAAGCTTTCCGTCGACGAGAGCATGCAGACCCAGCCCTATAAAACCTTGAGGAAAAATTTATTATTGTCTGATGGAACCAAACCTAAACTTTGGGCCACAATCTAACACCTTTTTTTGGCCCAAAAATAAAACTGAACGTTAAGAACCGATAGGCAGAAGGGTGGCCGGTCTCAGCTTTAGCGCTGTTACCTGGGCGGAGCTCAAAGTGGAGCCACTGCTTCTCCGCATCGAAAGGAGCCAGGTAAGGTGGTTTGGTGACTGATTTGGAGCCACGTCCCACTGGGAAGGAAGACCAAGAACTCGCTGGAGGGACTATAAATCCCCTCTGGCCTGGGAACGCCTTGGGGTCCCTCAGAATGAGCTTTATGTGGTTAGAGCGATGCCGGGGTTTCTCTCCTGGACCTGATCCCAGATAAGCGGAAGACGTCATGGTGGCAGCTTCATGATCTGGAGTTACTCTACTTCTCTACTTACAGATGTGAAAGGATCAGTTTATTTTGTATCTTATTCTGTATCTTTGAATAATTCATATTTTAGGATTGATTATATTGAGGCAGCGAATAATTTGAAAACCTGCTATATACCATCTTTAGTATCACTGTTACTAGTGTAGAAAATGTATTTAAAATAAACAAACACTTAGGCTGGCGGGACCCGCCAGGACTATAATGCCACTAATAACAACAATGATCAGGAAGGTCGGGTCAGAGACCTTAAGTTGTTGCTTAAAGGCTGGGGTGTCAAACTCATTTCTATTTTGGGCCACTTTGGCATCATTAAGTCATTAAAAGGGGCGGTTGCACGTGTATAAACAATATTTTTGATATCATTTCAGTTCACATAGAGGTTTGAAAAAATGCACAGTAATATAAGAATAGATCCCTTAGGCCCAGGTTGTACATTTTATATGCAAAAAAAGTTGATATTGGGGTGAGTTAAACTTTAAATTCATCATTCTGCATCACTTTTTCTCTTTTTGGACATTTCTGGGTTGTTTTAATGTGTGGAAAACTGACATCTAGTGGCAGGATACTGTTACTACACATTTTAAAAAAAAGTCAACATTCGCTACAGGAGGTTTTACAGTTTTAACCACTTTATACAATGTAAAAGGATATATGCCTCTATTTTATGACATGATACGCCTTTTTTTTGGCTCTGGAGGGCCGGATAAATTACCTTGATGGGCCAGATTCGGCCCGCAGACCTTGAGTTTGACACATGTGCTTTCAGGATTTTGTTAATATATAAATACAAACAATTAAGCTTTGAATGTTAGTGATGACGCTTGTTCCAGTGAAACTATGAAAAAAGTTACTCTAGTTGTAGCTTTAGAAATCTGGACGAAATTACTTTAGATCAGAAACCCCCGAGTATTTAGTTTATTTCTTATTATGAATAGAAACAGTTAGGTTCTGTGATTTTAAAGCTTTCTGAATGCCTGTTAATGTATGAAAGAAGTCTAGTCAAGGATTTACTTAGCTTATTCCTTTGTTCATGTAATGTTTTTCTGTTCATGTTCAGCACTTTGAATCTTGTTACTGAAAAGTGTTTTACAAATAAACTTGCCTTGTAGATGAAACCCTGATGGTGGTAATGTTAAGGTCTGGACCGTAATGGCTTCCCGTAATTAATGGAACCATGAAATATACTCTACATTAAAGTCCTGAAGGAAAACTTCTGACAATCAGTTTGTGAGTTAAACTCAAGCCCACTTGGGTTATGAAGAAAGACAATAAATGAAACCACACCAGCATGCAAACCTTTAGAATGGCTGAAAAAACAACAACTAAATTATAGATTTGGAGTGGTCTAGTCAAAGTCTTGCCTGAAACCTAAACCCAATCAGACTTTCTTACTCAACAAAACCACCCATGTGAGTGGAAGAGTGGGCCAAAATTCCTCCACATTGCTTTAAAAGATCTTATTTCAGGTTAAACGCTTGATGACCATCGTCACCAGCACCGATCCAACCATTGCACCCTTAAATGAAATCACTATTTGACAGCTACATTTTGAATTACTTTAGGTTGTCTTTGCTTGGTATCAACATTTATTTGAGAAGCTGAATTGTTTAAATGTGACAAAATATTAAAAACAGCAGAAAACATGTTGGAGTGTAAATACCTTCTATTGGCTCGGCACATAGAAACGCTGTAAAATACTCTTGATTTAGAGCAGGGGTGTCAAACTCATTTTGGTTGAGGGGACGCATTCAGCTTAATCTGATCTCAAGAGGGCCACACGAGTAAACTCATTGCAAGATTAAATAGAACTAATAAATGTGGACTTGTTGTTGCTTTTTATATTAGGTTAATTTCACTTTTACACAATATATTATGAATAACCTCAGCGTTTTTAAGAAAAGTATGTGCAATTTCAACAATACTTTTACTCAGTAAAACATTTATTTTTGCATTATGCATAAGAACTGATCACAGTGATTATACAATGTTGAAAAACATTTATTCACATTTTTTGGAACTTAAACCCACTGTCCTGCATGACAAAATACATCAAACAGATAAAAATTAAGAAATGATTTGAATTTTTCCACACCTGAAGCTTAATCTGCTAATTAGAACACAGCGCCCCTCGTGGACAATATAGGAACTGCATATTTTCAATTAAACAAAGTACATGTTTTTTTCAATAATTGTTTTATCATTCTCTTCCTTTTATCTTGTCCACTTGTGAAAGTCAAATCTGATGAGCTCTTTGTGGCATCTTATTGCCACATTGCCAGACAGGACACTGGGGTGGGAGGAAAAAAAAAAAAATTTTTTTTTTTTTTTTTTATAATGATAATTAATGCATTTAGCCACAGGGCCGGACTAAATTGTTCGGCGGGCCGGATTCGGCCCGCGGGCCGTATGTTTGACACCCCTGATTTAGAGTGTTTTGGGCATTTTTGCAGGTTTTATAGGTGAAGAAGTTAATTGAATTAAGTGAATTTTCATTATTTTAATGGGAATACTCAGGTTTCACTGTACTTCACTGCACGCTACCTCTTTATAAGCAGTCCACACGAATCCACCTGAATTAACTACAGTGTTTCACCACCTCTACATGACCAAACACTCGTACAAAATATAACTTAAGACGAATGCCATTACACTGTTGCTATTAGTGGTAAGACGCGTGAGGAAAATAATAGATTGCAGTGGGTGTATCTCTAGTGAAAATCTGTTAAAGCCCCGCTGAAGCACTCAGCAGGCATTTTCCTGCTGGCTTGTACAACACAGTATCTGACCACACACTCCTGCTGGCAAACATAATGTAATCCGTCTGTCTCCTCCTCTAAACACACTCAGTGCTCGCAAATCCTTTCCCCCCTTCAATTTAATCAGGAAAAAAACTGCATCGACAAGCTTTGCGTTACATTATTTGTTTTTAAAATCACTCCTTAACACGAGAAACAGGCAGCATTAACACACCGTTTTTCCCCTTTTCCTGAGCCCATAGTTAGGAATTACCGTGGATAGTTATCATTAAAGTCAACTCCGCTGGTTGGTATAGCAACAGGCTCACAAGGTGCTTTAAAATAAATTCAGTTCTTAGTCATCCTCTTTTGGTGCAAGATGAGGCCTCTCTTTTTTCATTATTTTTTTATAAAACTCTCCTCATTAGATGTTGTGCTACCCCTCAGTAAAAAAAAAAAAAAAAAAAAAAACATGAGTGAAAAGCACATCTGGACACTAGTGTTGTTTTTTCCTCCTGGTTACAAGATCGGAGATCCTTCTCCAGAGCTGTTGGCGGCGAGCCGCGTGCGTCACCCATCTCTCTCGCGGCTCAATGTGTGACTGAAGGAGATGTGCTTCAATTAAATCAAATGAAAATGAATTGTGGGAAATAAGCTTTATAATAAGTTAGTTTCAACGGAGATTTACAGTTGGGACCTGAAATGTAATTTCAGAGGGCTGCAGTCAGGCTCGGAGTTAATCTTATTTGTTTCTCTGTAATTGTCACTGAGGACCTCACAGCTATGATGTTTGTATCTAATAATTCTCAATGTTGAGTTTGTAAAGTCACTATGGAAAGTATTTTATTCACATCTATAATAGAGTTAGAGATTATGCCTGTGTTTTCAGATTCACTCTAAACCTCAGCAGCCCCTGGAAAAAGCGGAGAGTTGATTTAAAATTGTCTAGATGGGTTATAAACTCTTAATTTTAGGAGCATGAGCCCTGTTGGCTTTTCTATTATACTTATAAAAAATTTAAGGAGTAATTTAAAAGTAATCCTAAGCAATGCGAGAGGGAACAGAAATGTGAAACATGTTGTCCCCAGTGGTCCAAAGAAAAATTACCCTCACCACCGCGCCCCAGCTCCAGTATCAAAGTACTAAAAATGAATCTAGTAAATAAAGAGTGAATGCACCAGAAAACGTATGGAAAAATTTGATAGTTGGATTAATGCCTCACACTGGTGAAGATTCTCAGTCATCCAGGTCATGATCAGGGTTCAGTCTTAGGCCCATTGCTTTTTTCGCTTTATCTGCTCCCTTTGGGTTCAGTAATCAGGAAGTATTGACTCTTTCTTCATTGTTACACTGATGACATATATATATATATGCCACTTAAAAAAGGAAGCCCTTTGAATCAAACCGCTTATCTTCCACTGTCACTTCATGCATGCTCAGTATGAGGGATTGCTGCAAAGCCATCAACAATGCAGACGACTGTCCACTGTGGCTCTACGCTCTTTCAGGAGGAGTGAATGCTGCTTGGAGAGACTTGATGCAACCTGCTGGGTTTCCTTAGAGAGGAAACTTTCTCACCAATCGGTATAATATTATTTAATTTGACTTTGGAAAGAGCCTTGAGATGACATGTTTCATGAATTGGCGGTTTATAGTTAAAATTGAATTGAATTATTTTGAGTATCGAAGACATTAATGCCTGGATGGCCTTAAACTTCTTAAACTTCAACGATAACACAAGTCATGGTGTTTGGGCCAACCGGCTCCTGTGGACCTCCCCTTTTGATTTGGTTTCATTGATGTCATATTTAAAATGGTCAGTGATTTTAAATTCTTACAATTTTAGACAACTCGCAAAGGTAAAGCCCATTCTTTCAAAATAACACTTTGAAACATCCGTTCCTGCCTTTATTACATCCCAACTTGACTACTGAAATGGTCTTTACCTTGGAGTCAGCCAGTCCTCCCTGAAACATCTCCAGCTGGACCAAAATGCTGCCGCCAGCCTTCTAACGAGTAGCTAAGACGGGGTGCAACAACCCCACCTCCACTGGCTGCCTGTGCAATTTAGAGTCCATTTTAAGATCTTTTCATTGGTATTTAAAAGTTTACATGGTCTTGCCCCGTCTCATCTCTCTGAGCTGCCCCAGGCCTGCTGATCGGCTGCTCCTGGAGGCGGCGAGGTGTAAACAGAAGCTCCCAGGGTAAAAAAAACAAACGCATATTTATCCGTCGGCTTTCAGCCCATGAGCAGACTTTGTGTTTTTATTGTTTTATTGAGTCTATTTTGTTTTTAAACTGTTTGTTCTAATTGTTCTTCTTTTGTGTTTTATTTGTTTTTTAACATGTGCAGCACTTTGTTGCAGCCGTGGTTGTTTTACAGTACTACATGAATAGATTAAGTAATAGTGCCATGTCATCTGCTGATGTTGCTCTGCTGTGTTTTATCAAGTCCAATGTCAGCTCAGAATCATTAGAGCAGATCCTGCATCACTGGACCTAATAGACAAATTTGCAGAAAAGAGCACAAAATATCATCAAAGACAGTAACCATCCGGGCTCCACACTTTTCAGACACAAGCAATCAGCATGCAGTCTGAGATGCAGCAGAGCAGACAGTCTTATCCCACACACAACACACAACTAAAATAGCTTGTTTCCTGCCACAGTCACACTGATGGCCAGAACAAATACAAACAATAACTGCCTTATTTCTAAGCACAACATGCTATTACAAATCAACCTTTCCTGTAGATTATCAGTCAGTTTCAATAACAGCAAGCAGTGTAACAATAGCCACATGCAAATAAAACTTTAACTGCTACCGTTTAGGACTGATAAAATTCCTCGAGGCAAATTATTTGCCTTGAAGCTTCGTTAAATTCTGTTTAGCCATTCAGCGCACCGTGTTGCAGCCGGTGGTTATTTGTGTTGCACAACGCTCTCACTTCTGCTAATGATCGTCTATACTGCTGAAACCTGGATGCATAGTGTGGTTATCAGCTATGGAGGGAGACGGCGACGGGCAAAAAGAAGCGCAGAGAAAACGACAGAAACTGTCCAAACTTTAAACTTGAGCAAAAAGAAAACTGCGCTATGCATTTACTGCCAAATACTGAATTAGCATCCCATGACAGCATGTCCTCGATGCTGCAGCTTCCCAGCCCCACCCAAGATGCCAGTTCACGTCTAACTCCCATGTTTATTATCAACTCGTGCTACAAAAGTACATCATAAAGATGTATATTACTGATGGAGCCCTTCTGAAAACAACAGATGTCGGCAAATACTTATTTCATACACAAAAGATGCGAGACGAAACTTTGTAGTAAACCAGAAAAGTTGGCTCCCTGTGCTCCGCCACAACTCTGCTTAGGGCTGGACGATATAGAAAAAAAGTATATTGATAAAATAGAAATCATATTAATCGATATTGACAACAAATTCAAATTCAAAACTTAAAATATATTTTAAGTGCAGCCCTGGCCATTGTGTGCTGTTGCTTAATGCCCTATTTGTAGATACAGAACACACAAACACTGAATTCAAATTCAACCCCTTTAATCAACCAACTTTTTAAAAAAGGAAAAAGAACGCTCACTCTCTGAACTCTTTGAAGGGGGCGGAGCTTCCTGGGTCTGTGTTGTGATTGGTTGGTTTAATAACTAATATTAACCTGCATCGCTAGAATGTAAAAGGAAGGAAAAATGTTAAATGGGACGTAATGTGGCGGGTATACTTATTCATTGCTCATAAGAAATTGCTTTTTTTTCCCAGAATTTCCTATAAATTCTTCTTTTTTTAATTTTTTTTTCATTATGTTAATTTAATTTTTCATAATTCTTAAATTTTATGTTTAAAATATCAATATGTCCAAATAATAGAAAAACACAGATGGTTTAGAATTTTGTTTTACTATATGTTACATTTTTAAATGTTTTTTTAAGGACAGTATTTGTGGTTATTGGGATATAATTGACATGCAGTCACAGTCACACAGTTACCTGAAAATGGGTCAGTCTTTTATCATCACTTTTATTGTTACCACATCACCACAATATGTGGTGATAAAATTTAAAGTCCATATCGCCCTTGGGGCTATAAAACATCCACCCTGCTTTATAGTTTATGATCTTTTAACTGTTTTCTCTTAATCACTGAAATTCTGATGTCATCTTAACCTGTTGAGGTTGTTCTGTATGAATGTGAGACCCGTTGACCTTATATGAACCACTGAAGTCTTGACATAGTTTGACCGTTTTCAAGACACTGTGAAGCGGTAAAAAAAAGGGATTTAGCGAAATAGCAAAAGGCTGACAGAGGACACAGACCATGAGTTCAGCTGTCACTCTGTAACACATACTGTTCAAGTGTTGAACAGGAAGGTTCACTGGCTGCTATGTGTCTGGGGGCTGTGATCACAACTCAGCTAAGCCTGTGACTGGAGATGCTCAACAAACTGAAGAAGGATGGCAGTATTTTAGAGCCTTTCCCCGTGGAAACAAGCAAGAATCTGGTCAGCAATTTATAAGAAAGGTAATGGTAATAAAGATTTTCTATACATTTATTGCAAAGGGTATGAATATTTACTAACATGCTAGTAATAAAATCTAAATAAAAACGGCTAAACTATTTCCCCCATATTTGATACGTATTTTACATTGTTTGGTTTTCTTTTGAGAAATCCCTGTCTCATATTGCATCAGAAACAGCCTTCTTCCCTGAATGGAAATTTAACAACTCTTCTTCCGTCAGGAACTGAGACAGAGGACCCAGTATTCAGCCAGACAATGGTGTTTAAGATTTAAGAAGGTTTATTAAAGGACAGGTTGTGGGTTGGAACCAGGATGACATACCGGTAGTAATGATAGACAGGACAAAAAAGAACTTGTGGTCGATAACAGTACGTAGTCAAAAACCAGGTAATCACAAGTGCAGGCTAGTCCAGAGCAGAATCCGAGTGCAGAGTCGGGAAACTGATCCTAGGTCAGTAAACGGGCAGGCTTAATATACAGGGGTCAGGCTGGCTCAGAATATCCAGGGGCAAATCGAGTCAGTATCAACAGGTTAATCAAAAACTAGAATGCTGGATAAGACACACCAAAATGGCTCGTAATAATCCGGCTCCAAACAGAGGAGTGAGTCAGGTATAAATAGAGGGGTGCACAGGTGACCGGAGTGAAAACTAATTACAAATAACAGGTGAGACTGATTAGAGGAAGGGTGGTGGCAAGAGGATGAACGAACTGATTGGTTGGTGATTGTTGACAGACAAATTGATTGGATAATGACTGAACTGGTTGAGTAGTGGCTGGTAACTGAGAGAAGAAGTGAGCTGACTGAATACTGGCTAATGAACTGAGCGGACTGAACCGGTTAAATAAAAAGGAATATAAAACTATACCAAAACAAAATCCAAATCATAACATCTTCGATGCTTTCAACTCAAATACAGCAAATCATTTTATTTTTCTTCCTCTTTCATTCATAATCTATGTAAAATCCAGATTAAGGTATGGTTAAGGGGTACCATACTTCTTCATTACCTGACTGTCTACTCTGGGGATAGCTGCGGAGCATGGCGGCTGATGCAGTCTGAGCGTTTGAACCATATTTCAGACTGACAGAGCACAGACTGAAAGCAAAGTCTCATCAGCTACAGAGAAAACAGGAGGTAAAGGGGCCAATCAAACGCTGAAAGAGACCACTTTTATGATTTAATATTTCCTGGCCATCGTCACACGACAGTATGCCTTCTGGGTACGTCAGATGAAAAGAAAACCCTTTTTATTCTATAAAAGCGTCCTTGCGGCAAAAACACAGCCTGCAAAGCTGCGATCTCTGCTTTAAGGGATGTTTTGAAGTGGTTGGACGTTCAGACTTCAGTATTCACCGGGCTCGTTTCTTTCTCCAGTCAGAAGTCACTGACGCAGATGATGCTCTTTGTTAAGGCTGGGTGGGTGAAAGATGAGAGGACTTCCGTCTTCCCAGTTAATTGGAGTCTTTCGTAAAGCCAAAGCAAAATTTCGCTTTACATCAATGTAAAGTGATAATATCAGAGCATTGGTGTTGCTGAAATTCTAACCAGTCAGACAAACACAAGAGTATTTTTCATTTTGAACTGGGTGACCCTACAGTGTGGTTTTCTATGAAAGAAATGCACTTGAATAACTACATCTTCAATAGACTCATGACTTACTATCCTTGAGAGTTTGACTGTGTGCTGAAAGTGCGTCATTTCTATTTGCAACAGAGTCCTTGGTGAACCCGTGTTTCTAAAGATTTGTCCAATTATCTGAAGCCAAACTTAGATAGGCAAGGGGCAATCAAATAATCATTTTGAAGGACACTTATTCACTTTAATTTTGCCTGAGGATCACACCTGGGTGTTATTACCTTTTCAATGCTGGAGCCCCTCTGAGTCACTTTGACAGTTTGCATCAGTGGCCTTGAGACAGAAAATCGTTTCAGTCGATGGGTTCTTTTCAAAGCATGGGGAGCTGGTTGCTCAGTGTGGAGCAGAAGATGTTGGGCTCTTTCTGTTGATGACTTTATCAAAAAATACTATTTTCTGTATTTACAGCATGCCATTTTACATGATATATGTGCATAAACCCTGTTTAAACATAACTCTAACCCCATCTTCTCACTGCATCCAGAGCTACTTATATAGGTCCATAATTTTTTTTTTTTAAACCAAGGTTATGTATGACCTCATCTTCTTTCATCTTCATCATATTAAGTTAATGTGTGCAATATTAACCCTCAGAGTCCTTCTATCAAGATGTAAGAGGTGGTACAGGACAAGTTCCAGTAGCTCTGATTTTCTAACGTAGCAGTCAGAGAGTCATTGTCATGTTTGTGGTTGTAAAGGACCCAAATCCAGTGTTGCTGTAGCAAAAGTAGAGTTTGAAGTAATTAAAAAAAAGCAAACTTACAGGAGCAACAGTTTATGAAGCACAGGTGGAGAATCAGACATGGTAAAGGAGGAATTCAGCAGAGAACAATGAGAAATCAGGAGCTTAAATATTCAGGGAACATGACAGAGAAAAGCAGATGAGCTGACCAGAGGAAATGCGGAGAAGCTGTCTGTGGCGGCTGGAAAGCAGGGAAGCTGAGGGAGAGAAACTAATTAACACAAAGGGAGACAGAAACTATCAACCAAGGGAAAAAGAGATCTAAAATAAATCCAGTACCGCAAGAGGTCAAAACACAAGAACGAACTAAGAAACTAAACACAAAATAACTAATATGACAAGACCTTAAAGGGCAAACATTAAATATGGCAAGACCTTTTCGAACATAAACAATTTGGAAAGCATAAACACAAAAGAAAACCAAAACCCAACCACATGAAGAATGTGAAACATTCTCGCTGTCCTGTCTCGCTTTATTACATACGGGCTTTGAATTTATCATTACGGTTTATGCTACTAATTGGTCAGCGATGTAAATTGGCAATTATCCGTTGATTGACTCTGGCCAACAATCATAAAATTAAATCCTGGAAAATCAGAATTTTTTTTGTTCGATAAATTAATAAATCGAATTGCAAAGCTTTATTTTTACTGTGAACATATTGACAATCAGTATGATCATTGATTTTTTTTTTTTAGATTAGAAAATACTGGAAGTATCTGCACCTCATCCATCATTTTCAGCTCTACTGTAGGAAATAGTATCAGCATGAAATAACTGATCCCTTCGACTGACAGGTATGATTAATTAATCTGATTGGATGAAGAATGACACAAAAAGTGTTGATTAAAATATGATCTTTTACTCTTTAGAATTTATCTCAACCTCATATTTCCTGTTTTCGTTTAGCTTCAACTTGATATTCAGTTAATATTTTCCTCATTTCTGTTGTAATCTGTACATCCCCGGCCCTTTCCCTTGTACATCGCATAGTTGTTGGTTCCTGTTATACCTTAGTTGTCATCATAGCAGCCCTCGTTACTGTTCCGATTCTTGGAGGATCTACTGCCATTTGTACATGGGCACAAAATAATTTCATCCAATTGGTTAATTAATTAATTTATTTTTTTGGGGGAGGGTGCATGTTGTCCAGTTTTTTTTACACAATGCTCACTAAATTTTTGTGAGACATTTGAAAATAAACTGAGCCTGTTTTTATATCAGATTGATGATTGATTGCAGAACAGAAGAGAGAGAGAGCAAAAAGTATCAAAGAACGGGAGAGATGACCAGGTGACAGGCCTATAAATTATCCATGTTAACATTTTTACTTTTAGTCCGCTCTTGTCTAATTTCTTATGGCTGGATTTGTTTCATCATGTTATAGTTTTTACCAACCAAATTGCACCATGTAAAGAAATGGGCCTGGAAAATTAAGTCATCTTGGTATGTGGTAGAATACAGTCTACATATTTTGTACAGAATGAGGAAAAAAAGATGACAAACGTAAGCCTTTTATTAATTGTCGAGCTGACATGAAACAGAAAAGATTTGCAGTAGATACTAAGCAAACAGGAAAGTTAAGTAAATCACAGTACATTTAAAATATATGTATGCAGGATTACAATATATTTCTAATACAGGAATGTTTAAGTAGTCTGAATCCTTTTACAAACGGAAATTATTTAATAAATAAATTTATTAAATAAATGGTAGACCCAAAGTTGCTCCTTGCTCACCACAGGGGTATTTTGCTCTTCACAACCACTATTGAGCATTTGTCTCATGGACAAACCTTACAGACACAAGCTCACTCTCACAAACACCTACAGGTGGATCCAGATGCTTACAGACTCACTTCTATACAGAAAACCCCATTATTATCTTCAGCTGTCACTTTATAGATGTCATATGAAATAATACTGTATATTCTTCAGTGATTGTACCAAGGCGTTGGTTGTTTGTACCTTTAATACTTTATCAGTTGGTTTTGCTTTTTTTATATATATATATCTTTGCAGGTGTAGAAGCAGACTCAGAGGATGTTGCATTGCTCTCTCCCTTTCCTCTTTCACCTTTTCTCCCTTTCAAGCATTTTGTCTCATTTGTTTCTCTCCTTTTTTCCTCTTCAATTCAATTCAGTTTTATTTATATAGCGGCAATTCATGAAACATGTCATCTTAAGGCTCTTTCCAAAGTCAAATTCAATCAGATCTTCCAGGTTGGTCAGAAAGTTTCCTCTCTAAGGAAACCCAGCAGGTTGCATCAAGTCTCTCCAAGCAGCATTCACTCCTCCTGAAAGAGCGTAGAGCCACAGTGGACAGTCGTCTGCATTGTTGATGGCTTTGCAGCAATCCCTCATACAAGAAGTCACAGCCCTCTACCTTCCTGTTTCAGTGTCCATTTAAAAAAAAAATACATGCACTGTGGCTTATTCAGAATAAAAGCTTTCTGACACTTGCAAAGATTTCCCTTAAAAACCACAAAAGAAGTTACGCTTCAGTCTGTGCTAAAAAAAACAAACAAAAGTGGAAGTTTGTTTGTTCTGCGTCTCCTGAGTGCCCAGAATGGTACGGCGTTATATTAATGTCACCAACGCGCAGTGAGACTGGTGTGCGTGTTTAAATCTCACACACCGATCGCTTAAACCACCTCTCTAATTCGGAATTCAATTTCATTGCAATTTAGCTTAATCCGATCACAATATTACAGTTGCCTTGATTACATGATGCATTTTTATTTCAATCGGCCCCTTATTCCGATTACTTAAGTCCGTGTGAAGATGGTTACCGTTTAAATAGCCTTAACGCCCTACTTTAATACTATTGACTAACTGCTCCTCTGCCTGACCTGAAGCAGGAGCTGTAATTTATGTCTACCTTCAACTTCGTGCTTTTTGGGTTTGTACAAGATTGTTTTTTTTATTCTTTTCACTGTAAAAAAGAAAAAAAAGAAAAAAGTCCACCAGAACCCCTTTTTTTATCTTTTTTTCTGTTTGTAGAGGTCATTGTGACACCTTTTTCTCAGCTTTACTTCTGTTTGATGCCCATAAGCATTAGCTGCAACCCTTTCGTTGGTGACAGCCATTTACCCTGCAGTACAGCATTTTAAAGTTGACAGTAAAAGCAAGCTGCTGCACCGCTTACTGCAATGTGTGTAACTTTTTGCTTTGTACTACAGAGACCCACCACTATTTAATGGTAGCAGGCCTGCTCATAGAGATAAATATGGGCATTTTTTATTGTGGGTAATTCTCTGTTACTTTGGACCTCTTCAATAACTTGGTTGCAGCAGCTGTGGTATTGTTGTGAATGTGGTTTCCAGATGAAAAACAATCCAACAGAGCCAATCTGAGTTCTGCACACAGGAAAAGAGGGACGCCTTGATAATGAGCTGCTCCGCTGCCTAAAAATATCACCCCCTAGTAGTGTTGGGACTGATAATTTCAACTGTAAAAACACTGATAGGATGAAATAAACTAAAGTGACGTATTGATAGAATGTAAGAAAACAAGTGATGCAGCTTCTTGGCAACCTTTGTAGAGAAGGTGTAGTTGGCAATGTCTTCTCTTCTAAAGATCTGTACAGGAAAGACTTGTTGACATGTCTCTACCAACTCTAACAAGGAACATGGTTTGAAGTAGCGATGCGCGACTGCTGTATCTTACAAGTTCTCACAGTTTGAATACTTGCTAATAACCAAATATCAAAATGAGCACTAATTATCCAAAACACATTTGTTTGAAAATGTTCTATTTTCAGCCACACTTTACTTCGCTTTGTGTAATATGGATGTAAAGAGGCCCACCATTAATGCAACACATTATTATTATATTTTAACATTTGTTGCAAACTATCCTTAACAATCAGTCATTTAAATGCTCACCCCCTCTGGCTTGTTCTGTGTGCAAACCCTGAAACCGTTTTGCAAGCAGGATGACGTTAGTAAGTAAGAAAAAATCTTCATCTATCCCCGTGGATTTAGCCTGATGAGGGACACCAGGCTAACACTTGTTGTTTAAACATATCAGCGTTGAACTTAAGGGCCAAAAACGCTTTCCAACAGGTGGTGGATGTACCTCTTCACTAAGTCGGGTAGTTTCCGTAGCGCTTGTCAAAGGGGTAGTTGAAAGTAATACTCAGGGCTCTCAACTCTCACGCAATAGCTGTGTGACACGCTTTTCCCTGACCGCACACACGCCACACATGGCATTCCTCACGCAAAAAAATAACAAAGCCCATCTGGGCCGCTCACAGCTCTGTCCGTTCACAGCTCAGTTTAAAACACGCCTTCTGCGGAGCTGTTTCAGCTTCTTTCACAGCTTGAGGCCATCAGTAATTCCTGCTGCAGTTCGTGTTAACAGCATGAAGAGTTATCAGTGTTATGAATAATTTTGGTTTTAATTTAATTCAGTGATTATTTGTACATTTGCGGTCTGTTTCATTTGATCCATTGAAGCGGGTCGATTTAGAAACAAAATATGTTTTACACAAATAAAACAGAAAGCTCCAATGGACTCAGGAAGGTGGAGTTTCTGTAGATGAGCGACAAATCAGAGCAAATAGTATTTTCGTCAGAAATGTGGAAACGACCGCAGAGCTATTTACTCGTTGAAAAGGTGCAATACTCTGAGAAAACCTCCCAAATCCACTTTGGTCTTATTTATTTCTACTGAGGTCTTCCTCTTCTTCTCATAAACTTCAACGCAGTTCGCTTCTTGTGACTCTCAGCAGCGGAGCTACAGTGAACGGCTAACACCGAAGCTAACCGCTAAGCTAACTCGATACATAAACACTAGAAGTGTGCAGCCAGCAACCGGAAACTAAAAAGTAAGGAACACATTGGCGTTATGTGAGCGCGTCACAATGATTGGGACAACTAATAGATAAGGTGATACCCATGAAACCTGAGGGACAGATGGGAGCGAGAGCAGGAGAGATTACATTTTCTAATCTCCTTTTCCTGAACTTATAATGTATTAACTACTTTCAGTATGGAATGACCATTATACCCAGTATAACAAAAAGTGTTTCTGAACAAGATTACCAACTATAGCTTTGGGTTTAAAGCAACAGAAAGAGGAAAAAAGAAAGTATTGAAAAAATATTTATAATACGGCATATTCAGATAGAAAAGGCAATATTCAAGTTAAACAGGACCCGATTTACACAACATTGTGAGAAAAATATGCAATAATCATGATTTTACTGCAACATCCCATATACAAATAGCTTAAAGTTAGGTAGTTTCAAAAATTAGTAGGTGGGTAGTGTCCCAAAACATGCCCATGTGTTTAATGATGGAAACGTGAAGCTAACAAGCTAATTGCTAACTTGGAATACATTTACTTTTGATATTGTCTAAAATTTAAAGCATTTTGAGCTTTTTCATAAATTCTCTTATTGCTATTTGCTGTTTTCCTTCTTCACCCTAATGTGCACAGAAGCAAGCATGGAGCAGGATTATAATCACTATAACTTGTGAAACATACAACTACAGAGTAATATGCTGTTATTTGCCTTGAGGACTTTTCTTAACTGAGTCATTAGGGTCAGTGTCAAAAGGAGCTAGGAAATTAATTTTGTTTACCATTTAAATCTGTCATAATGCAAAAAAAATTACTAAAAGGCTTAAATATTTGTAAGCTTGATTGTTTAATTGTTGTTAGTCTGCCCATTTAATTATGAAATGTAAATTCCTTTGTTGTCAATGCAATACCTATGTATGCATTTTTAGTAAGGGGTCTGACATTTCATAAAGATGATTGAGTCGCCAGCACAGACGATGATATCCAGGTACATAAATATCTCTATAAAACCACCCGATCAGAACTGTGTAAACTCCACCAACTAAGAACATTTCAGGTTGTCTTTGCCTTTCTTTTTATTGACGAGCCTAATGAGCGAGTGGGCAAGCAAGATAATCAACATGCAAATGAGAAGCATCAGTGCGACAGCTTCTGGAAGGATGAGCTTTATTAAACACACAGATTTATAAATAACAATAACACATTTCTATGGTTACGCAAACAGTTTTATTTTTTGGGGGAGCTGTGATATTTACATTCATTACCTGCCTGAGTAGTCTAATCCACATGTGCAGCAATAAAACCTGATTATACAAACCTGTGAAATTTTCCAGTCTTTACCAACAGAACAGACATCTTTCTGCTGTGCAGCGCTTACAGTGTACAGGTATTTTCATATGTTAAGGATTACATAAGCAACAATAAAACAGGGACAACTGGGAAGGAATTTGCCTTCATGAAAGTTTTCAGTATCACCTTTTTTTTTAAATTAATTTTAATCCTTGTGTGTTTGCACATATATATATATATATATATATATATATATATATATATATATATATATATATATATATATATATATATATATATATATATACACTTTTTTCCTATGTTCAGTTAGGATCATTACAAGTGCTTTTATTGCCTTTCTCTCTTTTGTTTGTACTATTTAGTTTTCTTTCACAGTATTTTTCACTATTAAAACCACAATGTTGTAGAATAAAGTGTTCTATCTAATGTCAGAACAAGAGACCTAATAGCATATGGAAGTTTGTAAAATTAGCCTATTTCTTAAGAAATTATTACTCACAACATGATCAAAACCAGACTAAAGGTTTTGATTGTGTGGGTGGTATTTTCTCCCTGCAGTTGCTCAGTGTTAATCAGTGTTATGAATCTACAACTTAAATCAAGCACAGCTGAAAGAAGTGCTGCATGTAACTGTACACTAAAACGTACAATAAAAGTAAGGCCAAACTTATGTTTCAGTGTGGTTGAAAACTAGGGAATAAAAATAGATTCTAAGACAAATGTTTAAAGCAGGCAGTAAAGAAGCTCACTACCTTAAATGATAAAAGCGGGACTTTACATCTGCTCTAATTTAAAATCAGTGTCTAACTTAAAACCCAAGATGGTAACAGTAGGTTCATTCCAGTGGTTCTCAAATGTTTTCTGTTGTGCCCCCCTTTGAAGAATAAAAAAATGCTGGGCCCCCCATCCCAATAAAATAGGTAAAAAAAAAAAACTACATTAGATTTTTCTTTCATGCTTTTAAGCTGTCTCTCTTTTGATTACCCAGAATCCCTTTTACATCCTATAACAGGTAAAACCTTTTATCGCCACTGTTTTAACAATTGCGATTATTTTCTAATATTTACACTTTTTAAAAACAAAAACAAAACTATATATTATTAACAACAGTATAAAAGGTTTTTAGTCTGACCCGTCCCTGCAATGAAAACAAAGGATAAAATCAAACAATATTCACTGTCTGCAGACACAGCATGTTTTCTTTCTGGAAAAAGAGCATGTTGCTTTTAGCTAGAGATGAACCTCATCATCAATAAATGAGCTCAAAATATGATGAAAGTAATAAAACAATATGTCTATAACAAAATATAAAAAACAAAATATTGTTACATAAATCTTTATGTTTATTAGTAGTATTTGTTCAGTAATTCATAGCTAAGCGGTTGCTCTGAGGATTATAGAGAATCCCTGCCTACCGTCATACTACTGATTGCAGTTACAGACCAAGCAGCAGATGGTGCCGTTGTCCAATTTAACAGGATTTAGTGTCCCCACAGACATTTTTAACTGAAACACTGGTATTTTCTGGACAAAAAAAGGCAAGACTGTTCTTGTGCTCCCCTTGTCCTGCTATTGAGAATCGCTGGCTTAAGATATGCTTTCAGGAGTCCTGATGGTCCTGAATATAGATCGGTCCACTTGGTCCAAAACACCATCACCTCTGTTTTCTTTCATTAGGATTCAAGAGGCGTAGGACCAGCCAAGCTTTAATATCCTCCAAGCAATCCAAGAGCGATTTCATTGAAAAGCTGTCCTTCTGTTTTAAGGACACATAAACCTAGCAATCATCGGCATAGAAGTGTAATGCATTACGACACCTTCTAAATGTGGAAACTGGAGGCAATAAATGCAGGGGGGGAAACAGTGGGCCTAATACTGAGCCTTGTGGGACCCCACAGGACAGAGGAGTGCAGGATGCAGGTTTACTGTAAAGACCAATCAGCCAGATAAGATCTAAACCAATCAAGTGCTCTGTTACTAATGTCCACTCATTGATTTATGCAGAAAATGCTGTGGTGTTAAAAGTTGTTGAAAAGGTTTTAGGGAAAAAAATTATTAATAGAAAAAGAAAAATCTGCTGACATTATTCCACTTCACACAACCTGGAGAAAAGGCATGCCACAAAATATCACATGTACATGTGTTTCTATTGAGAAAAGCATCCCATTACAGTTGGCAATACATGCAGCAATATTTGTTGCATTGCAATGTGTCAAGTGCCATGTAATAAAACTCTGCCTGTCAATCATATATTTGGCCCACTGATTAAACTTTAATGATGCAAGTCTTACTAATTACAATGCTAAAGCTCACACAGAGTGGAAGGGGCATTTTTATTAATAGAAAAAAGTGAAGAAAATGTTAATAAATAGCACAGTACTAAACAAGAATACCACAATTTCATGATTTCCTCTAACCTGTGCTGCCCTACTTGCTATGAAATTTTCTAAAAGTTCAAGACTAGCATTTCCCAAATCCTATGGTTAAAATTAAAATTCATTAACAAGTCATATTGAGCTATCCCTGAAACACTACAGACTAGGGTTGGGAATTGAAAAGATTTTGACGATTCCGATTCCTTTATCGATTCTGTGAAACGATTCGATTCCTTTTCGATTCTCTTTTCGATTCCAATTTGGGGAAAAAGGGAGAACAAACAGTTTGATGATGAGCATCAACTATGTTTACTTAACTATTACACGACCTTACAAACTAACAAGGTCAAGATGTCCACAGCAAATGTGCAACTGGAGTAACATTTATTTGCTTATTAATCTCTCTTTAGATAACCTCAGTCATCTAAATCTAACAGAAGGCATCCGTTTAATAAAAAAGCATTACTGTACAATTTTGGGAAATAAATTCGTCTCCCCCTGATTTAAATAAACGAGCGTCACCTTTCTCTGGCTCCCTGAACTGCGGAGCAACTTTGTACCATGTTTTCGTTACATCCACTGCAATAGCTAGAATCATGTAAGAATTCCAGCTACTAGTAGTTCTAATTAAACATGCTACCAATGAAGGGCTGGATTAACGATAAAGGCACACTCCCTTAATAACCCCAAAGAGAGGTATGAATTTGGTTTATTTCCAGAAATGGCATATGATTTACTAGGAACCAGCCAGTGATGTAAAACTAGCTACTTACCACCAGAGTTGCCTTCCATGCTGGTCGTAACTTTAGCTTTTGTCCGGTAAGAATCAAAAACACGGCATTCATTAAATTGTATGCCATATTGTGTGCGCAGATGTTTCTGCCTGTTGGATCTATTTCCTCCCGCGGATGTATATGCCATTTTGCAATGATTGCAAAGCGCCTTGTTGCCATCTTTCGCTTCCTTAAAATGAAACCAAACTTTTGACTGCTTCCCCCGATGGGGCGGCATTTTTTTTGTTTTGCTTTAAGCCTGGTCACGTTGTGCGCAAGTTACGCACACGTGCTTACTGAACGCCGTGTGCGTAACTTGCGTATAAAACGTGACGTAACTTGCGTAAAAACGTGACGTAACTTGCGTAACTTGCTCAGAGCCGCGGCACGACGGAATCAAAAAGAGAATCGTTAAGTGAGCTGCCAAACGGTGCCACGGAATTGGAAAACACGGAACCGGTTCTGAACAGGAACCGGTTTTCGATTCCCATCCCTACAACAGACACACAAAAAGTGTTTGTTTTATTGTCATTAAGCATCTGAGATGTGCTGGCGAGAACCCTGCTTTACAGGTGAAACAAAGTCCCAGACTATTGGACTTTGACTAGATCGGCACTTTCACAATTTTCACATAAACCGGTTTACATTTTATGGGTTTTTGGGTTTTTTGGGTGATGTTTCTAGTATAAAGTGTGAGAATGTCACACTCTTCATGTTCTGAAACGTCTATTTCTGCTTTGAATTATTTATTAAAATACAGAAGTTGAAATTTTCTTTAACCAGTCTAAATAAAACACACACACACAATTCGGCCAATTTCTCAGCGCATCTGTTTGTTTTGAGTTTTGCCCTGAGGAAAAGAGCGGTGGTGTGGACTCCTCCCCTAGCCAACTATAAAAAAGGCGGAAATCACCATAGCAACTGGTGACTTCACAGGCCAGACTAAAAAAGGCCAGGTACACCCTGAACAGGCATTCTCCAAAAGCCCAGACATTTCATGTTTGTCACTCTTCAAATAGTTTTTGAGGAAAAATGAAACATCACTTCTTATCATCAAAAACAAATGCATTTAATGTTTTTTCCAGTTTATTGACATTTTATTCTTTACTGTACATTCAGTACAATCCCCCCCCCCCCCCGAACTGACCACAATGTGTCCAAAAAGAGGAATCCACAGCTCAGTGTAGCTTCTGTATTCAACCCAGGTATAAGAACAAAATCATTTAAGTCATGTCTGACAGCAGGCTATTGATCGAGAGGTAATTTTTTTCTCTGTTGCCTGGAGAAACCAACAGCCCCCCTTCGAGTTTCTTTCAGTGACCGAGTCGTATCACCTCTGCACATCTCTAATCTGCAGAATGTCTCATTAGGGCGTTTGACACGTGATCACGGAGGTTGGTATTCATCCCCACAACTGGGTGTATCACTCACTAAAAGCCACATTCATTCATCGTGCCACACATACAGAACATGGATTTATACGTCTGGAGTCACTCCAGGAAGTCTAATTGTGTTTTTCCCACCTCAGTCTTTTAAGCACAACCTGTTCACATTGTTTTACTTTAACACAGATTCAGGAAACCCTCAAGACAATTAAAGTCTGTCCTTTTTAAAGGACACTTTTTAAAAGGTTTTTTGAGCATGTTTGATAAAATACATGTCCAGTTCTAGAAACCTGTTTATTTGTAATATACTCAATGTTTATTTATTTTAGAACTTAGAGATGTTTCAATTAGGGCTGGACGATACTTCAATAACGATATACTGTATATCAATGATAGAAAAAAAGGGTCATTAAAAGTTCAATAGAATAAAAGTTTTCCTTCCTGATGCATTTTAGCCATGTAGGTTAATATTACATCATTACATCCTCCCGACCAATCACAACGCAGATCCAGGAACCAAGCTCCGCCCCCTTCAAAGAGTTAGGAGAGCACATGTTCTTTTTTCTTTTTACTAAAACTTGCAGTTTTGGTAAAAAGCTGGTTGAATAAAAGATTGAGTTTGAATTCAGTGTTTGTTCTTTATCTAAAAATATGTCGCTAAGCAACAGCATAAGATGGCCAGGGCTGCTTGAATTTGTTGATAATTATCGATATCGATCAATATGATTTCTATTTTATCAATAAGCTTTTTTTTCTCTATATCATCCAGCCCTAGTTTCCAACTGAATGACATGTTCCCATTGATCAGCTTTAATGAATTACTGAAAAAACAGATTTTTTTCCCCCCGATTAATTGAATGAAACTGACATGTTTCATTCAATTAATGTTTCATACGGCGATCGCTCCTTAACGACTCAAATATTCTTTAATACCGTCCCGCCCGATGGGAGCATTCAGGCTTCTCTCTGATGAGAACCATCAACTAGAAAATGTACAAAATATATCTTAAAAGGCTCCTGAATATATGTTTTGTGCAGTTTATTTTTAGATTTTTAAAAACATCTTTAAAAACTCTTTAAAATTAGGAATGGCTTTCCATTCAGAGTTACATCCCCGAATCAATTTAGCCTTACGTCATGTTAATATTTTTACACAGAACATGTTTTAACCAAGGTAGATTTTACATATTCAGGTCTACAGAAAAGATAAATAACATCAGATAAAAGAGAGAAAGAGATGGTGCATTAATTTTTTTCATATTTTAGTGTCTTTATCAGTTCCTAATAAAACCATTTTATTTGGATTCCTGTCATATTTAAATTATTTTAAATATTTTATTTAAAAAACCTGCTAAAAGCTGCTTAAAAAACATCTCCCCTTCTGTATCCACCTTCATATTTCCACCCGTTGGACTTGGTATCACCCCCAATGAGAACCCCCCCCCCACTTGTTTGTGGCTGTTTACAGCTGCGTGATTCTGAATAAAATGAACTGTAAAGGTGAGAGAGTATCAAGAGAAAGGCTAACAGGGCGGGAAGTACAGTAAATAAGCCAGAGGATGATCACAGCTGAGACCCAGGGAAGATAGGTACACAGAGGCCACACGTGTTTCAGCTGGATGAGGTGGGAGTTAATTTGATTTTTCTGGTCCGAATAAAATGATCCTCCTGTGGAGTTGGTGTCAGAGGGTGGGAAGGGGCTCGTTGGAGGGGTTATCTAAAAAAAAAATCCAATTGAAAGTGTCATTCATGAGAGGGATCCTGAATCTGGATGCCGTGGAGGTGGAATAGATTAGCGGTTAGCTTAGGTGTTAGCCATTCATTGTCGCTCCGTTGCTCTTTGCGGACCGCAGGTCGATATGGTGTGTGCCAACCAGGACACTTGACTTATTTCCAGCAGGTTTGATGTCTTCTTGCTCCTCTTCCCTAAAGGTCAGATTTGTAGAGTAAAAGTAAAAGACGTCCACGCGGCTCTTTGCTGATTCTTGCTCAGCCTCTTGTCAGCGATGGGTTTGCATTTGTTTCCATGTCCAGATGAAGGATAAATCAGGGTTCTGGGAGATTTTCAGAAATTGGGATATTGTTGTACAACCTCTCAGCTTTAAACTGAGTCATCTGCTGGGTTCCTTGGTCTTCACTCCATACTGAGGTTAAATTGAACACCAGTGAAATATTTTTACTAATTGGGTGACTTCTGATTGCAGTTGGTTGATCAGGATTCTACTTGGAGGTAGTCGAGTAAAGGGGTCTGAATACATACACATGTCACAAAATCTGACCTGGGAAATTGTTTTATAACCTAACATTTCTTTAAACTTCTTCACAGCTTTATCCCAGACGTCCGACCGTGTATTGTAGTTGGAACCTGACAGAATAGGGAAAGGTTTAAACTGTAGAAGCAGTTCTTCTGAGCCCTCGTACGCACGGTTCTCTGCTAGAGTCCTTATAATCTTTCATAAATGAACCGAAATCCCACACAATACTCACAGAGATGACTTAATGAATCCATGAAAATGGATGAATGTAATTTTCTCTTGCCAAGCTTCTGCCGTGGATAAAACCTTTGCTCATTTCCATGCATCTCTTGACCTCAGCCTACCCTAATCACCCAGCCACACAGTGACCACATGTAGCCACAATGCATTGTCTAATATGATTCTTTCCAGCCAAATGCATATCCCCCGTCCACAGCCACCCATTTGTCCCCCCTTTGATATTAGATCAAGTCGAGCCCAATGTGGTAAGCTATTTGATGGAGATACAAAATCGTCTGCCTCGTCCATTCCCCAGCTTGGCCAGTTCCTAGCAACCAACGAGATTAGACTGTCTGTTTCTGTGTGGTTTGGAAAGAACCGGAGTGCAGGCAGATACCGTAATCACATTATACAGACCTAATGCATGCATGCAAGCACACCAGATAAACACATATGTGCCTGTGAGGACACGCACTGCTACAACCACACACTCTCTCACCCTCAGCCAGTGATTCCTGACATCATGTGCATGTAGTGAAAACGAAATCCTAGCAGATTACTTAGACTTGCTGTTTCTTTTTATTTCATCTTCAGATTGATACATTTTGCCGTCTGAGCCCCCTGTGGAGAACCGTGAAAAAAAAAAAACAACAAAACTGAATGAAACTCTGGGCTAAGTAGCCGTTTAGTCATTTGTTTGATCAACGGCGGCCCTTATCAAAGATCATATTGTTCAGGAGAGCAAGCAAGGAAAACATGGAGGATCGACAACAGGAGAAACTGCAGGGACACAAACACACAATGCATAACGGCATGAAGGCAACAAGGCGTGAAATGCATGATTGGTAGATGAGACCGATGCAAAACGGGCTAATCTGTGACAAGGTATAATTACTGTGTGACAGACAACAGACAGATTCACATTTGAGGTGCTGAGAAAAGGTTTTAAATCAATCCTTTCTTTCATTTCTTTAGATTCTTCTTATAAGGAGCTAGAATGTCTTATCCTAAAAAGATCTGGATCAGTGGTTTCCCTGATTTTAACTGCTTTTTCGCTCATTTTTCACCTCCCTCTATTTCTTTGTCATATTTTCTGCCGACTTCCAGACCCACATCCAGAAAATGCACAAGAGTCGGTGTAAAAGTTTAGCAGTTTATTATTTACGGTAATCTAAAAGGTTTCAGGTACGAGAGTTACTGAGGGAAAGCCAAAGAGCCATCCAGGCCTGAGGTAAGTCTAGGGGAGTGTGTTTGTGTGGAGGAGCAGGTAGTAGTGTGATCGGTGGAGGGCAGACGGGTTTTACGCTGAGCGGAGCCAGTGGAGGAAGCATCAAGGTTTGCCAGTCGTGGGAGCTGAGATCCAGAAGGTTATTATGCACATGAGTTTGAGCCAGGTTAACCGGAGTCCAGGTAACAGCCCGGGAGGTAAAAAACTTTAGAATATATATATAAGAGGCGCTGCTAAAGTTGACACTCCGCCCATCGGGTAAACCTGCAGCTCCAGTGGTGAGAGAGAGAGAGAAAAAGACCACAAAAACACAACAAAGCCAGATCCTTTCATTAGTAACATAATATTATGATAAAGCCTAAAAAGAACTTTATTTTATTGTATGTTTAATGTTCATTCTTCATCATCTCTGACCAGCTTTCCTGTCCCTGCTGGATAAAATAAAAAGCATTCCCCACAGCATGATGCGGCCACTGCCAGGTTTCACAGAGAGGGTGGATTGTTGAGTGATGTCCTGTGTTAGCTTTACTGCATACGTACGGTTTTACACGTTTTACACACCGAAGGTTCAGTTATGGTCTCATCTGACCCGAACACCTTCGAGAAGTAAGAATCTTTATTGTCATTATACCACTATCATGAAGTTGTGGTGAAACAGTGGCTCAAAATTCACACAGGTTCACAAATAAAAGACACAAACAACACATAATGCTGTGAATTCTGTATTATTGGCCTAATCCTGCTTCGCTACAAAAGGCCCATTTTTACCCCGAGTTAAGATTTGACAGTAAATGAGGAATCATTGATCAGAGGTAGAACAGTTTAAATACATATTTAATTCATAGAAATTAAATATGGAGACAGAGTACATACCATTACAAGATGTTTTCTCGCGCGGTGGATAAGTCTGTCTGTCTGAAGTAAGTTTTACCAAGACATTCCTTTTATCAACTTTAAACTCCTCCTGCATGGCTCAGAGGGAGGATGACTGATCTCCTCTCCTTCTGACCACCCTCCTCAGGGCAATAAACCGCCCTGTTATTCTACCCAGCAACCGAGAGGGGAGACACCCCTACTAAGATATATTTTTTAATTCTTAACAATGCTCAAATAGTTGGATTCACCGACAACAGAGAAGCTAAAATCGTGCAAATAGTCCTTAGCATCTGACACAATTTAACGCTCTTTTTGGTTTCTTTGTTGTCCAACTGGTTGCACCGACAACAGAGAAGCTAAAAGCTTACTCGTGTTAGCAACGTTCGCTGTAACTTCCTTCTGGAATGTCGTCTTTAATGCTGCTTCATGAAGGCCAGCTTAATGCAGTGAATTTCTAACAGTGTTCCTGTTGACAATTTGCCCAACTGAGCTGTGGGTCTCTGCAGCTCCTCCAGAGCCACCATGGTCCTCCTGCTTCTCTGATCAATGCTCTCCTGGTCCAGCCTGTCAGTCCAGGTGGACGTCCATGTCCTGGTAGGTCTGCAGGAGGTCCATCCTCTCTCCAGGTCCAGATGATGATCAGAGCTCTGGGATGTTGTTGTAGAACCTGAAACTGCTGTAAACTGGACCAGAACTTCCTCCCTGACCCGTCTGCTGGGTTCCTTGGTCTTCACTTCATACTGAGGTTAAATTAGGCATGGGTGCAATCTCTTTACTAATTAGGTGACAGTTGGTGACAGTTGGTTGGACAGAATTTTAATTGGATGTATTATGCTGCGTTCAGGCCTGTTGAGCATCAAGGGCATCGAGTTTACATGCAAAGTCTATGGTGGGCACGCCTCGGGGGCTTTAAGAGGTCCTGCCCGCGTTTTGTGCTGCCCGATCTGCTTGATTTACGTTAAGCGCTGCACTAGATTTGTAAAATCTGAACTTTTGCTGCTGGACGCAGGGCATCAACCAATCAGAGGGACTCTGCTATGTGACGGAGTGGCGGATTTTCCAACGGGAAAAATATTTTTACTTCAGATCACTGATGAATGTTAACATCGAGCTTCCTGAATGATGCCGACTCACCTGAGACGGATGGACAGATGCTCTTCAGTTGTGATTGTTGTCCTGGCGGGAGACACGTGCTCCGACGCCGATCAGCAGGTTATCAAACCGGGCAGGGCTAGCATAAATAGCGCTGAAAATGACCCTCGCTAGCGAGCAGCTCCTCACCAAACTCAAAACGCCTCTGGGCAATCTGGTGAATTTAGACACGGCGCAGATTACATTATATAGTATATTATATTATTCAGTAAATAAAGCAAAGCTGCTCTCCTGATTTCATCTGCAGTTTTCCACAGAGTAGCTCCTCCCAACGGGCGCCAAGGCTCTAGACAGCGCGTCAGACTTTTATGTGCACAAGCTTCCAAGTTGAGGCGTTGGACGCCTTTTTGACGCTCAAAAGGCTTTTGGTCAAGACGCGGCATTAGAGTAAAATAGGCTGAATGCACAATGAATGAATGCTGAATGCAACACACGCCACAATTTTCACATTTTGTAAAATTCCGCAATGGGTAACTCAATAATTTTGTCACAGCACTGTAAGTACACTACCGTACAGAGCAAGAACGACGCCTTTTGAAGCAGATTCATTCAGCGGGGCATAGAAATGGGCCCCCCCCTCCCTGGAAAATAGACGTGATGTTTTTGCTGGATGTTATTTGACATGCTGTGCTCTCCGGAGGCAGGTATTACCATGCCACACTGATCCAGCCAACAGGCATGTCATGTAAACCCAGACGTCAGCTTTCTGAACACACATCAACAGCTCCCTTGATCTCAGGAAACCTGGAAGAGATGTGCTTTATCCTTTTTAGAAACAGCTTAAGGACAAAATGTATAAAGCTGCGAGAAAAAGGAAGCCGTCAGCGTAGCACTCGTCACGTACCGGCGTTCTGATAAGCGCTCGGCTGTTGCTTGATATCGGCTCTTTGTTCTATCGGTGGCGCTCTGTGTAGGCAGGTGGAAGCCCAGCATGGATCAGACAGGAAGATTAACCAGCATCCAGGCAGCGCTCCATCACACGAGACGGACAGTCCTCCCTGCTGTACGTCTCACTCTGTAGCATTTATTTTCATGCAACATGCATCTTCCCGATGCGGCACAGGCTGGCATCATCTGCAGATCCCTCCGTTATGTCCCACAGTCAGACCCAACAGCTCCCTGGCCTGATGAACAGTTTAGCTGTTGTGCCGATGTGGGGCGCGTGATTTATTGTTAACAGCTCTTGACATCACAGAGTAAAAGAATTCATCACTGGATTAACAATCCTTTGTAGGTGATAGGATTGGCTGTAGTTCGATTCTTCACCCCTAACTACTGTCAACCTTTTCCTCCAGTAAAGTATTTTACCGAAGAAATCTTATTAGGCAACATCTTACACTCTTAAAGGAGTCTAACTACCCATTAATCCCACCACCTGATCTTTATTTCCTTATAGATCATTATTATAGGATGACTGTTGCTATGCACCATTAAAGGTGCATAGCCACGTTATTTGACTTTTTATTTATTTATACGTCAGTAGCTGTTGCATACAACATTTGTATGAAAGATTATCACGTCCTGCTGGCGTATTAGTTGTTATTTTGGGGTTTTATGCTTTGTTTTTGCTCAATTTGTTAGTAAATAAAGCCTTTCATGTTTATTTATGATTTTAACACAAGTACGTACTGCGCATGAGCAGCAGGGGTTAAAACAAGGAAGCGGCTAACAGCTATTAGCATCTCCAGGCGAAACAATGATGGATGGTTCAAGATCCAGTTAAAAGAAACACTAAGAAATATGATTCCAAGAGGGAAAAGCCTGTAATGTCTCTGGGAACACAGTCTGAACATTGTTCATTGAAGCGGACGCTAAACCTGCCGAGGCTCAGATGTGACGCAGAGTTGATTGATGTGAGTAAATGTTCTGATATGAGGCTCTTAAAGCTGCTGTAGATCGGTTTATTTAATTAATAACGGTTGGTCTTCAATCATGCCAAGCTGCTGCTTTACTGTGAGACATTGCAGAGGGTTATTTAATGCAGTTTTATTAATTAAGCAAACCGGCATTATGGTAGTTCTGTGATACTGCCGCCAGATGGCGCCACATCTGTTTATATCTGCTAATCGTGCCCGGTGCTGGGGCTATTTATCCACAAAAAAGACCATCAAAACATTATCAGGGTGGTGGCTTTCAAATCAAATGGTTTTTGGTGTTTTTTAAGCAAATAATTTAAGCTTATAATATACCTTTAAGTCTCTTTTTTATCACTACTCCTTGATCCAGATCTGTCTTCCTTTTTAAACAAGTAGCTCCCTTGTTAATCCAACATCTGTGACCCTGGAATCTCAGTAATTCTTGTTGGGTCATTTACGTTTCTAACGGTGCCGCCATGATGCCTCACCCCACCGGGTAAAGAGTCTAAATCACCTTATATGAGCTCTGACAGTTTTCAGGGAGGGGGTAAGAGTCTCCAGCGAAACACATGCAGATGGGTAACGTTTTCTATATGTAACCCAGTTCTACTAAGACCTAAACAACAACATTAGATAAACACCAGAACTGAGCCAAGCTAAACTCACCAAAGTCCCACAGATTATGAAACAGATTAATTGACTTATAGATCTGTTGCAAAGAATACTTTTGTTTTTCTACCACTTGTTCTCTTTCTAAAATAACATTGGGAGTCTTAACAAATTGCTGGTGGCTGGGTTATCTGTCAGGTTATCTGGTTAAAAAGTGAGCCTGCTGTCGGCCATTTCTTTCGCTGTTGGACGGTGTAACTCTTGCACCCTGTTGCAAACATTTGCGCAGCATTAACCTGATAGGAATTGATAGGTGTTACTCCTCTGGTGTCTAGGCTGTGAATGTCTGAACGTCTCTCTTCTAGAAAATTTTCCAACTGTACATTTTCATCTACACAATAATTTTTATTATTTTAAACCAGAGTGTTGCACTTTATTTCGCTCAGATACACTGTATAGCTGACTGGCCACAATTCAAACGGAAGGTATAAATATTTGTATATTTCAAATTAACTTTTAAAACTGTGATATAGGTTAGAACTGGAAATCAGTCCTTGACCACCACAGGTATTTCTCCAAACAAAATCAGAATATGGTCAGGGTTTCCGCTACATGTAATTGATTGTGGCGTACAGCATATGAGATATATCTACGCTATATTATGTATTGCCTGTATTTGCGCACTTATACAAGCCATTATCCTAGTTTGAAATAAATGTAAATATCACAAAACCTTAAAATGTACATTATTTTGAGCTTGTTTTATGCAGTGTGGATTCAGGGATTGTATTAAAATTCATAAATTATTTTATAAAGGCAATTTGTAGTTCTAAACAGACTAATAACTTTTCTGTCTCAGCAAAAGCTCTCCTACAGCCTGGATTCCAAATGCGCCGTTTTTTTCAGCCAGAAAATGCGTCTTAAAGAGGACAAAAACGTATATTAGTCGCACAGTAATATAAATTGCACTGGACTATATGCATTTATTTAGACATTTATTTCACACAATCCAAGATTAAAAACTGACATTTAATCTGGTCAAATAATTTATTAAAACATACAACTGCATCCACAACTGGCTGAATAACATGAAACATACAATGGGGCAAAAAAGTATTTAGTCAGCCACCAATTGTGCAAGTTCTCCCACTTAAAAAGATGAGAGAGGCCTGTAATTCCTGTTCTTTGACAGCTCTCTAGTTTTGGCCATGGTGGAGTTTAGAGTGTGACTGTTTGAGTTGTGGACAGGTGTCTTTTATACTGATAACGAGTTCAAACAGGTGCCATTAATACAGGTAACGAGTGGAGGACAGAGGAGCCCCTTACAGAAGAAGTTACAAGTCTGTGAGACCCAGAAATCTTGCTTGTTTGTAGCTGACCAAATACTTATTTTCCACTATATTTTGCAAATAAATTCTTTAAAAATCAGACAATGTGATTTTATGGGTTTTTTTTCTCCTTTTGTCTCTCATAGTTGAGGTATATCTATATTGAAAATTACAGGCCTCTCTCATCTTTTTAAGTGGGAGAACTTGCACAACTGGTGGCTGACTAAATACTTTTTTGCCCCACTGTACCTGGGAGGATGAATGGGGTAAATTAGCAACTCCAACCAGCAGGTTTTATCCAGCACATTTTAGCGTAACGGCTCATTACGCTAAAAGTTGTCAAAATTATGCTGAAATTAGACCGTGAGTGTAGCGGTGCTACGTGCTAAGCTAACAGTACGACACGGATGTTTGAGAGCAACATAAAGCTCACGTGCATCAGAGAAGTTGTAAACACCCGAACTAAAGTCCTGTAAGCTAGCGCTAGCTGTTATTAGCTTCACGGACAGCCCAATAACGGGTTCTGTCTCAGTCTGGGCTCCTCTGGTGCGACTTGATATATAAGTCACACCTGACTAAGTCGTAGGATCGGCCAAACTATGAAAAAAGTGAAACTTATAGTCCATAAAATACGGTATGAACGTTCCTCCCCCTGGTGAAGTTAAATATTGAACACTCATGGTGTCACCCCCTAATCAGCTAATTAAAGGGAGCATATCATGCAAAATCTGCTTTATTAGCCCATAAACATACTTTATTGTGTACTTGGAGTCTTTAGAAATGGTGAAATTTTTAACGCAGTCTGTCCAGCAGCAGCGTAGATATCTTTATATTCTATTTGGGTCGTATTTTTCGAGCTGTTCAGTTTTCTATTACATTTTCTTAACAACTACATAACAGCTTTTGCTGTGGAGCTGCTTAAAAAAAGTCATGGACTTCCGGGTTACTAATCCACCATTTATTTATTTCTCAGAGCAATTTTTGTAGTCTAAGCTGAAGGACGCTGGCGCTACAAGTGGATAAGTCATGGCTTGTTCAATACACCGTCCCCCAGCAAACTACAAAGATGACTGAACGTGGTGGAGTGGAACGGCTCTGCGATCTGGAGGCGGGTGTGGTGTAAAGTGCCTCCTTTAGATTTAAAGAGACGGCACCAAAACGGGTTGCTCTCAGAAGATCCTCAGAACAGGGGAAAAAAAGGGGAAGAATGTGTTAGCAAAATTAAAGAGAAGACAATGTCTTTATTTCATAAATCATCTCTACCTACTGTGTCACGCTGAGAAGTATGATTTCTGGAATAGGGCTGAACGGTTTTGGAAAATAATCTAATTGCGATTTTTTTTTTCTTAATATTGCAATTTAATGTGATTTTTTTCCCCCCCAGTTTAATTTATCATGTGTTTTTAAAATATATACAAACAACAAATCAATTTGTTTCCTCGCTGTGCAGATTAGTTGCTAAAAGACCCACAGCATCTAAACTAGGAGCAGAAATGGTTGTGTTCTGCCTAGAATATATTTCAATCAAAATTTAGACTTTTCTCCGCATTAACCAGAAGCAACAAAAATGGCCTCTAAATAAAGATGTTTGTAAACAAGGACTATTTTAAATATGAACTTTTAATGTTTCTATTGATAAGAATATTATTCAAGAGAACAGCTTTTAATTTAATTGGACATCAATGCAAAGTCCAACCAACAAGCAAGTCTATGTATTAAACTGATTGACCTGTACTTAATGCTTTGTATGATTATACAAACTCTAAAACAAGTAATAAAATTAGATTTTCTCACTGCTGCAACTGTCTTCCCTTCCATGTGGAGGCAAACCCACTTTAAACATTTTACCAACACCTAATGGACGCGTCTAATTCCCTAATTGTTACATAGTCAAAAATTGCAGACCTCTGCGATTTGGAAATTGCGTTTTTTTAAATCACGATTATATCGAAAATGCGATTAATTGTTCAGCCCTATTCTGGAATCACTTGAGGAAACCTTTTCTGGTTTTTAAACAGATCCTTTTAAGCTCGCTCTTTGTCATCCGTCAAATTTATGTTGCACTGTAATTGAATTGCATGAGCAGCTCATCATAAGGTTAATACCACCTGCTGAGGTTTAAATATCTTCCTCTGCTTTTTTTTTCTTGTTTTAACTATGAGAAATGATATTGCTGTTGTAAGCTGAGAAGACAGTATTCAGAAAGTGTCTCGACTACAAAAGGTGCCATCTGTCTGTGTGTGTGTGTCTGTCTGTGTGTGTGTGCAGGGTTTCATTTCTTATCTTGAAGGCCTTTCTACCTTTTATTCTGTTGTCACTTCCCTCAACAGAATTTCACATGGCAAGGGGGAAAGCAACAGCAGCGAGCACTCGTCGCCCTGTCTAATCCACTGGGCCGCTGCTGTGAACGTACAGAAGGGTGGGAAAGATAACTTCTCTCAGGGGAGGCTGCCAGCCTCAACTTTTGATCAGCACCTCCCTTCGTTTTTGTTCCCTCTCAAACATTTGAATAGCAATGCAGCCAAAGTTTGCCCAAAAGCTAAGCAGTTCTTAATCTCTCTCATGCCAGGAATGTAACTTTGTGTAACTCTGTGGAGAATGGATTTTCTGCCTCCACAACAGAGTGGTTTTTGCTCAGTTGGTGACAACTGTATCACAGAGCTGCAATGCAGGCTGGGGTCT
Organism: Fundulus heteroclitus; assembly: GCF_011125445.2. Lineage (NCBI taxonomy): Eukaryota > Metazoa > Chordata > Actinopteri > Cyprinodontiformes > Fundulidae > Fundulus > Fundulus heteroclitus. The sequence goes on along the minus strand of NC_046371.1, from coordinate 4,856,849 downwards.
TCTGAGTTCGATTGCATACCTGGCAACTCGATACCACTAAACGGGAATCAGTTTATTAAATTAATCCGGACTGGATGGAAAGAAGAAATGCTGCCGGTTTTTGTTTTTCCAATATTTGACATGATTTGTGCCAAACCTTTAAAATCCACCTGTTCACATGTACAGTTAGGCTCAAATCTATTCATACCCCTGGATTTCCTACCTAAAAAAAAGGTCAGGTAAAAAAATCCTTAATTCAATATTTTGGTCAAAGGTGCTATAAGTAAGATATTTACTGTAAAATAAAACTTAATCATTCTCAGTCGGTTCTCTCCATCAACAACGTCTTAGTCCAGTTTTCTCCTTTCAAACCTAGAGGTACGGTCCAAAACTACTTTGGTTCAGAGTGTAGCCCATGTTTACTTCCTGGTTCCTCAGCCAATCATATAAGAGTTCCCAGGGTTCCAAAAACAGAGAATTTGGTTTTTTATTTTGATAAAAGAGCAGCAGCCTGCAAACCTGGAAGCCAGTAAGAGAAGCGGACCAGAAATAGAACAGAATAAAACATCGTAGACCCGTTCTGTGGAAGTAAATATTCTGTGCAACAACGGACCGTTGAGGCATTGTGTGTGTGTGTGTGTGTGTGTGTGTGTGTGTGTGTGTGTGTGTGTGTGTTGTTCTGATTTTAACCACTGGGTGTTATTACTTATTGTTCCCTTGAGTTATTTATTAATTTGGTTGTTTCCTCAACTGCTTTTTATTCCCCCTTCAGGAAGATATTTGCTGGTATGCTAAAAAAAAAAACACAATTTATTTCCTCTATATATTTGTAATATATATTAATTTGCAAATAAATTACAAGGTATTTTAGTTTTGTTTACCTAACCTATTTCTTGATTTACCACTGAGACGTTTACCCAACTTCAGTTCAAATGTTAGATTGTTGCAGGTTTTATTATGTCCAGAAATCTACACTTTTTAATGAATGATTTTGACAGTTTTAAATAACTTTCACCACAGCCAAGGAATAATTCTAAAATCCTATAGAAACATAATTATCTAGTGTTGATAAATACTAAAATGTTAACGGCGAAGTAAAACCTCCCTTATTTCATCTGTAAAGAGAGTACCGGCTGTTATTAAGGCCAAAACAAACGAGGCAGGCGTGTCATGGAAATAATTAATAACATTCGCCCCATGCATTGGTGAATTTAACAGATGGATAATTCTATCCTTGTTTGTTTGTGCTGGAAAAAGTTCCTTAAAGGCAACAACGCCTCTCCTCTATGATTATCATGTCACCAAAGCCTGGAGTCGTGTTCAGTCTTTATTCTGGGTTGTTTTGATGGAGCTGAAACCCACCATTTATCAATGCTCTCCATGGATTTTTGCCGCAGGCTATTTAGAATAAAGGTCAGCTCATTATGAATCTGGATGGGGGCTGATTCAGATATCAATTATTTGGGGAGAGAGCATACCTCAGAAACACCTTCAAAATAAATCAGCAAATGTAATTTTTTTCTCATAGTTTCGAAAGAAACCCTGTTTTTAAGATTTTGTAATTCCCCAGGAAGGATTTCTTGCTTTGGGGCAGGCCTCTACATCCATTGACCTTAGCTGCCAGGATGCCTAATTACTCATTTTACATTTAAGTATTTGAACCATTACAACCACTTTTAGTGATGAAATAAATGCTTAGCAATAATTTGCCGCCTTCGGTCATGGTGAACTGAGCTGATATCTAAAGCTCTGCAGGGCAGGAAGCGAACTGCTGTGAATAAAAGCTCAGATGAGCGGGACCAGGGCGTTGAGAATGATAGAGAAACAGTTTGGACAAGCTAAAATCCCCAAATGGACTCCACATACGTCTACTGAGACATTTACAACATAATCAATAGCAGGTTAGACTTAATAAAACGCAGAGCAGGTATTGTTTCACAGAGACATACACACATCATCAATCAGTGTTAACGAGCCCTTCCATTATGGATCTGCTACAAACGTCCAAAAGGGCTGCTCCATCTTAGAAAATCTTCCGATGGCAATAATTCTGGCGAATATGTGATGACGATATAATTTGCAATGTTCCTCTTTTACTCATCTGTGCTTCAATCACTCTGTGACATTTTCAGCATTTTGGGAGCCGTCATTTTTGTCCGGTGTGAGCATCTGCTTCCATGAGACTCCAACTGGCTAAATATTACATTGGCATAGGGCTGGGCGATAAATCGATTTAATCGATTAATTTGAATTTACAATTCTTTAAGATTTCATTTTTGGAAAATCTGGATTTTATTTTGCCAATACACTCATTGGGTTTCCATGAAGAGAACAGCATGTGATGCTGAATATATGTTTAGGCAAATGTATTGTCAAAATATTGTTTTTTTTTACCATAATACGAGGTACTTCATTTACTTATTTACTTTTTTTTAACATAGTTTGAAGTTCACAAGTGCAGTGAAGCCTGTTCTTATCTCAGTGTGTAATACCACTAGCAGCAAATGTTTTGTTATATTTTCATTGTTTATAATGGCACTGCTGCCATCTTGTTTTACAAACATGTTTCACAGCTTGTTTTTAGTTTCACTTTGAATTCAGGTCAACTCCCTGACGAAATGCTTGACATAAAAAGCAAGGTTTTAAAATAATTTCTTTAATTTATTTTTATGAAACAAAAAGAGGAAAAAATTTATTAATCGGATTTGGTATGATAAAATCGGAGATTTATTTTTTAATCCATATCGCCCAGCCCTACATTGGCATGAAAAGTTTATACCACTTAGTCAACAATTATGGCACTCCTAACAGTATTTAGCGAGATAAATACTTCATACACTGGTAGCAATGACAATATTAATATGCAGAGAAGAATTCTGCAACTTTTTAAGAAATGTATTTTGTTGAAGAGAAACTGTGCTTGTGTCTTCTGCCAATCATCAAGCAGGTCATGTTATCCGCTTAACAGAAAATATGCAGGTAGATGTAGTGAAAGGACTTTTTGCTGCCCTCTGCGCACCTTGGCTGCTAAAAAAATTTGACCCTTGATCAACAATGTTTGCTCGGTCACTGGAAGAAAACATCATAAAGGTTATTTAGGTCAATATTCAAAACACAATGCTCCAGAGCAGGGTTCTTCAACCCTGGACCCAGGACCCCCTGTCCTGCATATTTTAGATTTGCTTCCACACACCTGAATCAAATGATTGCATGACCTCCTACCCATTGATGTAGATCAAGACAGTGGGTCCTGAGGACCAGGGTTGAAGACCCCTGATCTGGAACAATTTTCATTACCTACCATGAACATTGAATTTTACTCAACTTTAGGATATTCTAGAAATAGTATTAATAGTAAACAACTAAAATTATCATTTTAGTGCATTCAAACATTTTAAATGGAAAACTACATAATACATTTAAAAAGCAGGTATTTTGACTCAGCAAACCAGCTCACATTTCAGTGCAATAAGCTGCAGAAGCAATTCAGCTTATTTATTTAGTGCCAACATGTCATCTCAATGCATTTTACAGTCAGTTCTATCAGATCTTCCAGGTTGGTGAGAAAGTTTCCTCTCTAAGGAAACCCAGCAGGTTGCATCAAGTCTCTCCAAGCAGCATTCACTCCTCCTGAAAGAGCGTAGAGCCACAGTGGACAGTCGTCTGCATTGTTGATGGCTTTGCAGCAATCCCTCATACTGAGCATGCATGAAGCGACAGTGGAGAGGAAAACTCCCCTTTAACAGGGAGGAGAACCTCCAGCAGAACCAGAACCAGGCTCAGTGTGAACGCTCATCTGCCTCCACCCACTGGGGCTTAGAGAAGACAGAGCAGAGACACAGAAAGCTCAGAAGCTCACATTGACCCAGGAGTACTTTCTATGTTAGATGGTAATAGAGGATGATCTGCCTCCCCTGATGATGTCACAGCTAACAGAACGCCAGACCAGGTGTACCTTCTATGAAGAGAAAAATGACGGAGAACAAAAAGTTAAAAGCTGAAATAACAACAAACAATGCAGATTGGAGAGCAGTAGGAGAACTCAGCAGAGAGAGAGAAATAGACCCTGATGTCCTCCAGCAGCCTAAGCCTATAGCAGCATAACTATAGAGATAGCTCAGGGTAACATGAGCCACTCTAACTATAAGCTTTGTCAAAAAGGAAAGTTTTAAGATTAGTCTTAAAAGTAGACGGGGTGTCTGCCTCACGGACCAAAACTGGGAGTTGGTTCCACAGGAGAGGAGCCTGATAGCTAAAGGATCTGCCTCCCATTCTACTTTTAGAGACTCTAGGAACCACCAGCAGACCTGCAGTCTGAGAGCGAAGTGCTCTGTTAGGAACATACGGGGTAATCAGAGCTCTGATATATGATGGAGCTTGATTATTAAGGGCTTTATACGTTAGAAGGAGAATTTTAAATTCTATTCTTGATTTAACAGGAAGCCAATGAAGGGAAGATAAAATTGGAGAAATATGATCCCGCTTGTTGATTTTCATCAGAACTCTTGCTGCAGCATTTAGGATCAGCTGAAGACTTTGAACTGCATTTTGTGGACTTCCTGATAGTAAAGAATTACAATAGTCCAGCCTTGAAGTAACAAATGCATGGACTAGTTTTTCAGCATCACTCCTGGACAGAATGTTTCTAATTTTGGCGATATTCCGGAGGTGAAAAAGAAACCCTGAAAACCTGTTTAATATGGGATTTAAATTATATGTCTTGGTCAAAAAAATTACTTTATTACCAGAGGCCAATTTAATGTCTACATTATGTAATAGACTAAGCAGTTGGTCAAAAGACGAAAACTTCTGTCTTTCATTTAAAGCTCATTTATTTACATTTGGGCATTTTCACAGTTGGTCATAGATCAGTCTGAGATTATTAAACAGATATGTTTGGTTGCCGTGTGTCACAAACACCACAGAGTAGTAAAACGTTCACATCATGTGTGTTTGATCCATTTCTTTGTCTTCAAATCCAAAATGAACTAATTGCCTGTTTTGGTTTTTAAACCCTGCCACAGCCGCTGATCATTTTTGCATCTTTGCCTTTTTCGTACTGTAGAGGCTAATCTTTAGTTGCATTGTTTCTTCTTTATTCTCCATTTAATCTCTTCCTTTGAATGACTGACACAGAGCCTGTTTTACGCGTGACAACTTTTTCCCATCGCAGCCATGCGCAGCCAAAGTGCATGCAATAACATTTTCTTCACAAATTTTTAAAATCTAAAATATTCCACAATTATTCATTTATAGATGCATAAGTTTATGAAATGGCGCTTACATGTACCTTTGCATTTTCAGTCGTTTCCTCTCCAACTTTTCCCTGCTATGATATGAAGCTGTCTACAACAGGATGTTCCATACTAGCAATTAATCTGTTGTTTTTTTAAAGATAATGTTTCTTGTGATTCTTTTTTTTTTTTTTTGGAGCCCAAATCAAAATTAAACTCTTGTTTGATGAATTGCACAGTGCCGTGTTTACCTAAGGGCAATTTAGAGCGATCAGGATCTCTTTTCACAATAGGCAAAGGCATGCCACCCATGGTTTTATTTAAGGTCCATAATTATTATTGTTTTTTGGGTTCTCTTCACACTAAGAAACCCTGTTTTCTGAGTTTGTAGTCAGAAATACAACAAGAATATCCCTGTAGCCGGAATACCGCCAGGAAAACTCAGAAGATCATTGAGCAGCAGACCAAGTTCAGCGTCCAATATGGCTGCCTCTCACATAAAACATGGTGGTAGCGCAGGTATAAACTATTAATTGGCATTTTTGTTAGTTTGGATCTAATTAAATGAGCTTTTGTTTGTAAACATGGTCCTTAAGTGTTTGAATACATAAAAGGGAGGTAAATATGTTATATTTTTTTTTTATTTCCAGTAGTAGAAAAGACCACAACAGTTAGCAAATCTTTACTTCTTGACAGCAACACTTGTTATCCCCGACACATTATAGCTATCTGACAGAAATCAGCCTAATCCTAGGTAGCAGGTAACTCCTCAGCTGGTGTCAAGATGCAGAGTTTTACAAACAGCAGCAGAGAGGTGTGTCTCTCGAACACTAAATAAAGATTTTTAGGTTTTCATTCTGCTGAGATTTTCAGTTAGTGTGTCAGAGAAGCCTTTGCTGGTGTAGTAAAACCCTCCCAGAGCAAGCCGTGTGCATGAAAAAATACTAATTAGACTGCTAATGAATCTAATCCAGCAAGTAAAGACAGTATTTACCCATTCAAGGTTTTTTTTTCTCCCAGATCTTTACAATCCTCTAATATTAGCTCACTGAACAGCACACAATACAGAATGCATTTGTTTTGATTGGTGCATTTAAAGAGGGAGGATGGGAGTCACAGACAAAATCTGTTACGCTTCACTGGCCGTGCTGATTAAACAAGTGTGACCTCTGCTCCTGTCACCACCTCTAATGGATGCTACCTTCTTGAAATCCCAATGAAGTTCCAAGAGAAATGTTGCCTAATACAACGTCTGTGTGGGTTTTGCTTTTTTATTTTAAAAGAAAATGTGAAAAAAAATATCTATAAAAAACTGAAGGCAAGGCAAATTTATTTCTATAGCACATTTCAGTACAAAGACAGCGGAAATAGCTTTACATGATTAAAATATAGGAAAGTAAAACAGAATAAAAGCAAGCAGGAATAAAATGTAATAAAACATGGAAAATAGAAACTAAAAGCAAATATTAAAAACAGTTGGACTCCAAACTTAAACTAATGATGTTTCAGTAAAACAGTTTAACTAGAACAGTCAAAGATAATCTTAAACAAATGTGTTTTTAACCTTGTTTTAAAAGAACTTTCAGCACTTTTACAGTTTTCTGGAAGTTTGTTCCAGATCAGTGGAGGATAGGAACTAAATGCTGCTTCTCCATGTCTGGTTCTGGTTCTGGTTCTGCAGAGCGGGCTGGAGCCAGAAGACCTGAGTGGTCTGGAGGGTTGATGCCCTGATAACAAGTCTGTGATGGATTTAGGTGCTAATTCAGGGATTTATAGACTAACAGAAGGATTTTAAAGTCTATTCTCTGAGATCCAGGGAGCCATGGAAGGACTTTAGAACCGGGTCCATGTTCTCTACGTTCTTAGTCTTAGTGAGGACTTCAGAACCGGGTCCATGTTCTCTACGTTCTTAGTCTTAGTGGAAGGACTTCAGAAGCGGGTCCATGTTCTCTACGTTCTTAGTCTTAGTGAGGACGCGGGCAGCAGGTTCTGGATCAGCTGCAGCGTTCTGATCCACTTTTTAGGCAGACCTGTGAAAACACCGTTGCAGTGATCAGTTCTACTAAAGATAAACGCATGGATTAGTTTCTCCAGATCCTGCTGAGACATCAGTCCTTTAATCCTGGAAATGTTCTTCAGATGATAGAAGGCTGACTCTATAATTGTCTTTAGATGCTTTTGGAGGTTCAGGTCTGAGTCCATCACTACACCCAGATTTCAGGCCTGATCAGTGATTTCTAGCTGAAGCAGCTGAAGCTGTGTGCTAACTTTTGATCTTTCCTCTATTGGTCCAAATGTTATTACTTCTGTTTTGTTTTTATTCTATTGGTCTGAACATTTTTACTTTAATTCTGTTTTTTGTCAACTGAAGACGTTCTTTTGGCACTTCCACACATTGATTTTTTCTAAGCATTTACTCAACGCTTGAACTGGTTTATAGTCACCTGGTGACATGGTGATGTAGAGCTGTGTGTCGTCTGCATAGTTATGGTAGCTGATGTTGTTTTCTTATGATCTGAGCTAGAGGGAGCATGTAGATATTGAAGAGGAGGGGACCCAGGATGGACCCTTGGGGAACCCCACATGTGATTTTTGTCATCTCTGATGTAAAGTTACCTACTGATACAAAAAAGTCCTTTAAGTAGGATTTAAACCAGTTGAGAGCTGTACCAGAGAGGCCGACCCAGTTCTCCAGGCGTTCTAACAGGATGGAGTGATCAGCAGTATCAAATGCTGCACTGAGGTCCAATAGAACCAGCTCTGTGGTTCTTCCACAGTCTGTATTTATATGGATGTTATTAAACACCTTGATAAGGGCGGTCTCTGTACTGTGGTGAGGAAACCTGACTGGAAAACATCAAAGTGGCTGGTCGTTGTTAAGAAGGTGTTTAATTGTTGAAACACAGATTTTTCAATAATCTTACTAATAAAGGGGAGGTTTGAGATGGGCCTGTAGTTCTGGAGTAGAAGTTTGCCTAAATTGTACTTTTTCAGCAGTGGTTTGATAATTGCTGTTTTTAGGGACTGGGGGAAAACACCGAAGGGACGTGTTTATTATCTGAGTCAAACCAGCCGCTATGGCAGGTAAAACTTTCTTAAAGGTATACTATGCAACCGGGGTTGATTTTCCAGCGAGGCTCCCCCCAGAGGGCGAAAGTAAAAGTGCACTGTTGTAAAGATGCTCAGCTGTTCTGGTTTCTCCGTCAAGCCAGGCGCGGTTGTTTTGAGCTTAGCAGACAGGCGAACGCAACGAAAAGTGGAAAAAACGGCAGTACAAACAATGACTAACACAGTGAAGGTATGAACATCAAGCTTCTTGCAGCGCTATCTTGGCGAGGCGGTCGCCGCCGCCTCGCCAAGCCGCGACCGCCGCCGCCTCGCCAGTTTTATTATTATTATTATTATTTTTTTTTTTATGTTGGCGAGACGCTACCGCCACCGCCTCGTCAAGCCGCAGCCGCCGCCGCCGCGGTAGCGTCTCGCCAACATAAAAAAGATAATAATAATAATAATAATAATAATAATAATAATAATAATAATAAAACTCGATATGCTTGCATGTTTATTTGACGTTAAACTTTGCACCGCTGACCGGCTGAGCGGAGCGGAGCGGAGCGGGGGGGGGAGACAAACTTTGCACCGCTGACCGGCTGAGCGGAGCGGCGCGCATATCGAGTTAGTTTTATTTTTTTATTATAATTTTTTTGGAATGTCGGCGAGGCGGTAGCGTGAGGGAAACCCTACAATGTTACTTACAATCGCATCAGCAGAAACGCGAGGTCCGCGTCAGCCTTGCAGCCTTCTTTTTCTTTTAGCTCTCGCCATTCGGAAAAAGCTTGCCTGATGTTCACCCGTGTACGACTCCTCTCTCTGTCCAGAGCCCTTTTCCTCTTTGTTGCCTGCTCCGACATGGGCTTTCGCTGTTTTCTCGCTGGTTCCGCCATGATAACTGCACAAATATCGCCACTGCGCTACCAACGAGCATGCCTTTCACTGGGGACGTGTAGCAGTTCTCGCCGTAAAGCAAGACCGACTCTCCTGATGCACACGAGACTTCTGAGCCTGTTAGTGCGGGCCGACTGCTCCTGCAATTGCAAGTGCGGTATTTCCCCCACAGACCATCAGGGCGGCCGAGAAAACCTTAGTTCAACCTGAAATAACTCATTTAATCATCCAAAACGGTATGGAACATATTAATTAACTGAAAAATGTTGCATAGTATGCCTTTAAAGAAAACTGTGGGTAGAACATCAAGACAGCAGGAGGAGGAACTTAGCTGCTGAATGATCTCCTCTAAGCTTTTGTATTTTTTTTGGCTGAATTTGGACATTTTGTCAAGATCAGTTCCAACTGGAGAACTGGTTCTGAAATTGCTATGTTTGTACAGACTGATCCTCTAATCTTTAGGATTTTCTCAGTAAGGAAGTTAGCAAATGCATTTTAAATTTATACAGCATTGCATGCTATTCTCTTCCTCTCTAAATTCTCTAAATCCAGATTTTTCAAAAATGAAATCTAAAAAAAAATTTGTAAATTTAAATGTACTCAATTACATAGATTTATCGCCCAGCCCTGCTCACATATTCATATAGAAACAGCACACCGAGCTGATTCCTCCAGTAAAATGTGATTAAAGTTTGGAGGATTGCCTTGTGAGGTTCAGTCCTGGACTTCTTTAAATTAATAATTATACCAAACTTAACTGAGAACAACTGTGACTTGATCCAAAAACAATCAGTAAAACTGCTTCCATGTACTGAGCGTGTATCACCTCGTGTCTGTGTCTGCATGCAATCTGCTTTGTTAACGAGAAAAATGGACGAGATGGCATTGCTGCCTTGCTCTGTGCTACCCCGCCCCCTATAGAGGACGGCTAGAACGTCTGGCTCTTCGCTTGGAACTTTTCAATTTCTGTTGGTCTCTTAGAAACTGCTTTGTCATCAAAAACACGTCATTTTTGGAGTAGATACAAGCTCATATTAAACATCCATCCTCTTCCAGAGAAAAAGTTGTATTGATAAAGTCCAGCAGTTGGCTAACTTGCTAACAATTCCTTTCCGAGCTGTAAACTAATCCTCCATTAATTCTTGTTCTGAGTCAAAATGTCAACTCTTTTTCTTGTCTACCACTTCATAAATATTAGAGGAGATTCCAAAGGCTCCATTTATGAAGAAATAAAATGTATTTTTCTTGGTCTGCGGCAGCAGGTTAAGCCCCTCCTGCTCTGTAATACTGCAGGTGATGCGACACAATTGCTCCGATCAATACTAAAGCTGTCTGAGAAAGTTTCTTGAAGTCATTTTCTGGCTTATGGCACCCTTCAGAAGATATAATTACAGAATTGACTGAAACTATTATTACTGATCAGTGGAGCCCTGAGAAGCAAGTTAAAAATAAGAACGTTAATCATCCATCTATTGAGCATCCCCGATCATTCTTGCGAAGCAGGGGGGGAGGGGGGGCTGCTGCCTATCTACATGGTCATTGGTCGAGAGTCGAGGCACATCCAGTTCACATTACAGCGACACACAGAACAAACAGCCAAACTCTCTCCTGTGAGGAATTAGGAGTAATTTATTTGGGAGGAAGTTGGAGTACCCGGAGAGAACGCACACATGCACAGGGAGAAGACGCAAACTCCATGCAGAAAGACTGGGAATTGAACCTTACAGCTCTGATGCTGCGTTCTGTTTGTCCGTGGTAGTCTGAGTTTCTGACCTCCATGTTGGAAATCTCAATTTAAACGGCCACTACAGTTGGAATTAGGAGCATTCTTTATGGCTGTTACTCACAGCAACATCGAGGAAACCTTCATACTTTGACTGTTTTCAGCAGTTCTCTGTTATTTATGTAACACTTAGTCACCCGTACAGGTGCTGCCTTTCAATATTAGATGTTTCTGCGTTGTTTATGCTCACAAAATGCAACAAACTGTTAAAACTTTGACCTGCTGTGGTCACCCCAGGTTCTTGTGCTGAATAATGTGGCGTTTCTATTGTAGATTTCTGTAGTAATAAAACGACTCTTGAAAGCAAAACTATATTTTACTATATTTTAGGGCTGGACGATATAGAAAAAAAAGCATATTGATAAAACAGAAATCATATTGATCGATATCGATAATTATCAACAAATTAAATGCATGTATTTTAAGTGCAGCCCTGGCCGTTTTATGCCTTTGCTTAATGACCTATTTTTAGATACAGACACAAACACTGAATTCAAACTCAACCCTTTATTCAACCAACTTTTTACCAAAACTACAAGTTTTATAAAAAAGAATAAAAGAACGTGTTCTCTCTGAATTCTTTGAAGGGGGCGGAGCTTAGTTCCTGGGTCTGCGTTGTGATTGGTTGGAAGGATATAATGACTGCAATATTAACCTACATGGCTAGAATGCAAAAGGAAGGAAAACTGTTAATACATTGAACTTTTAATTGACCCTTTTTTCTATCTTCGATATACAGCTACATGGATCGATTTATATCGTTATGGAATTATCGTCCAACCCTACTTTATTTAAAACAAAGAAGAGTGTTATTGTCATTGCTCTTGTTTTAACAATAGTAGCCATGGTGGCTAAACGAGCAATGACGAATCAGCACAAATTCTTTCATGTTCAGTTAAATAGTTCAGCACGGCTTAAAAAAAATACAAATTTTACTATAAAATGTGACTTTAAACAGATTCAGGTTGTTTGTACGTTTAATATAGCTTTTGTGCGACCGTCCATGTTTATTTCTACTGTCTGACAAGAGACAGACTGGAACCCCAAAAGGCGGCGATGACACAATGTACGACTCGTTAGTTTTGACTTCTCAGATGTAATCATTCCTGTAAATCACAAAGTTAGTGGAAAACTCAAAAAATTAATCTTATCCAGGTGAGTAAATGTTCTAAATGGTGTCGGTGATAATAACACTTTACAACTCGTTATATTCAGCATCCGTGGGATCTCTAATATCACGTCAGGGGGAGCGAAGAAATGTGAGAAGTTTGTTATTTCTTTGATATGTTGAGACATGTCTGCAGTTAAAGCTGAAGGGGAATAAAACTTTCAGCAGATAACAGGAAGGCTGAACTGTTATCTGGAAATGTTACCAGCCTCGGAGTTCAGCTAAGGGTCTATACTCTCTAGGGAAGACTGGAGTATTAGCAAGGCTAGCCACGCTAACTGTGCTAATTACTAAGTAGCTAATGCCCATTTTTTTTTATTTTGTTTTAAAATGACAGCAAAATTGTGTGTTAAAGTAATTACCTTTTTATGTCTTATTCTCTTATAGCTCTCAAATCTTTATCAACAACTCCAGTAAAATAAAATTGTGCACAAATCTGCACTAGCAGCATCTCTAGTGATAACTGAGTAAAGATTTCTTTAAAAATCTGGACTCTGGTTTTGCTTTAATGAGGTAAAAATCTGCTGCCGTCTTTGCTCTGCAGGTCAGATTCTTCGTCATGACAAGTTATTACATTTTTAAATAATTACTGTTTCTCAACTGTCAGCGTTCTGAGCTCTGCAGATCTAATTTACAAACAATCCAGTGACCCAGACGTTGCTTTAGCATGTAAGTGAAACCGATCCCGCCTGGCTAAAGTTAGCTCCCTGAAGTTTTCCAGAAGGTTAAAAACTCCTTTAAAACATCTAAAGTTGCAGATTTCAAAGAAGAAAACCTCACCACGATCCTGCCTCGCCCCAGAAAGATCCCCTCAGTTCCACACTTTAAGGTTTATAGACAGAAAACCGAGCCCTGGTATCAACCTTGGTGCTGCTATCGGCCCTTATCCTGACATTAGGTCTTTGTAATCGGATTGTAAAAAGAAAAGCTGGTTTTCAGCTTATTCACAGAAGAAGGATTTTCTGGATCTTGTTTATCCTGCTGACATAGTTGGAAGGTGAAAATTCAGCTCTGCTCGATACGTAATTGGATTCTCCGAAAAGATTTATTTACAGCTTGTAATGCAAAAAAAAAAAAAAAAAGTTAATTTCATGTGTAAAAGCTGCTGCGCGTTCTCACTTGATAGATAGGAAAGGTTTTTCTCTGCTGCTCGCAGACCGCTGTTCGGCTTTGTCTTGATGAAACAGACAAAGCCTGCTTTGAATTTACCGTTTTTCTACAGACCCACTGCTGCATGGCAACCATTGCTGTACAGAAGTAGGGCACAAAACTCCCCAATGTTTGGAAATAATGACAAGTTAAGCATGGATGGCAGCATGGCCAATGTGCCAGCCGGGTATTTCTGAGCAACATTTAAATAAATCCTGCAATATAATCTGGTCAAAAACTGGTAAATACACATTCCTCTAATCCCCTCCCCAGTATTATTATTATTATTATTATTATTTAAGTTTATTTGGTAGGGACAGACACACATCGACATAGACAAACTGAACAAAACAGCAGTCCCACGTTTGCGTCATAGTGCAATAGCAACAGCTAATTCGCAGCACTTGTCCCTAGATAGGCTTTTAAAAAGTACCTCTAAAAATTGAAGTGATAACCATTTTAAAAAAACATAATGTTGACAACATCTACAAACAAACAGTGAAACATTAAAACATCAAAAAATGGATACAGTTCTGTTTTTGATATAACCAGAGTTTTGTTTGTTTTTTGAACATACTAAAACTGGTTACAGACTTCAAATAAAAAAGTTGTGAGTTCCAAACTGCAGATCCTCTCATGGACAGAGCATTTTGAGCAAAAGTGGTTCTTCGAAACGGAACTTTACGAGTTCCATCTAGACCAGGGATGGGCAACTGGCGGCCAGTGGGCCGCACACGGCCCTCATCATCACTCAGTGCCGCCCGCAAATAGATCAATAATAATTTAATAATAAAAAAAATGTAATTATACTTTTGACCGATAGAGGGCGCGCGGTACCCAAACAATAGCGGGCACGGGCCGCTTTGCAACAGTGAGGAAGAAAGTCAAGAGCCATGGCCTCTAGCAGTGGCATAAAGGGAAAACTTTACAGAGAAAGTCAAATTTTTCAGCCAAATTTTTTTTTTTTTTTTTTTTTTTTTGCGTTCCCTCGCAAAGTTTTTTGCGTTCCCTAGAGGTATGGCTGATTTATTTGTTGTGGTTTCTTGTCATTCACACACAACAATAAACCGTGAGAGCCGACGTGAGTTTTGAAACTGCAAAGCTTTGTCTTAAGCGGAAGATCAAACGTGCAGCACCGCGTTCACAGACCAGTGTGATGTATTCGCGAGCGTCAGAAAGCTATGGTGCATTCAGGAGCATGGGACATTAGATTTTTTAGAATAAAAAGCTAACAGATGTGCATAATCAAAAAATACCAGAAAAACAATTATAGAGCATTCAGTATTGTAAGAAAGCCCACACAGTTTCTGGATAGACACATTATTGTTTGAGTTAAGTTCTGTTCCGTTTTATGCCTCTTTCCTTGTAAATTTGAAATGACCCATGCTCCTGAATGCATTGATATGGAGGAGTTTAAATTCATTTTTTGCAATTTTTTTTAAAGCAAACGGTTTGTCTTTTGCTTAAGGACATATTAAAATGCATTTATATGCAGAAAATAGTTATATGTTGGTGCAGTAAACATACAGATATAAATTAATCTAAAATTTGTTCTTATTGAGAATAATTTGTAGCGTCTTTCATATCCAATTATCTGAAGTGCGTGGTCATGTGGCCCTCCAATGGTCGTGCTGAAAAAAATGTGGCCCTCTTTATCATGGAAGTTGCCCATGCCTGATCTAAAGGCTCTCTACTGGATCTGCTATTGCCCAGCAGTCTCTGTATGCAATCGCTTAATGGTGTAAGTGCACATCCATTTAAACACTTAAAAATAAATTTTAAAAGATTATAATTTATAAAATTAGGAAAGTCCAAAATGCCAAATTTAGCCAAAATGTGACAGTGGTGGAATCTGATTGGCTTTTGATATAAAACCTTTAAAGCCCGATTATAGAGACTTGGTAATGGTTTGAGCATACTCCTGATTTGTTTTCATTCATTGTCAGATCTCGTCTGGATTGTCAGCAACCCTGCAGCAGGACACATCTAAATCCTGCATCATGCAACATTTAGGGTTCTTGATAGAAAAGAAAACAACAATGACAGACGAGATACCAATCATTTGTAATTACCCCAAACTGCTAATCATTGTTTGCAGTCGTCGTCTGCTTCTGAGCTGCTTTCCAGCGCTAAAATAAAAGGCCTGTTTCACAGTTTCTACCCAGTCTGGACTTTGTTTAATCTCCCATTATTCCAAATCTACGTTTATACTAATTTAACCTGTGTGAAAACATTTTTAAATATGTTTTATTTTCTTGTCCTATGCACAGGATGTATCATTACACACCTACTAATCGTCCCTTACAGATTCAGCTTCTCCGTCCCTTGTGGTTTGCTTTCCTTTTGACTTTGTGTTACTATAGTTAAAAATAACAGTCGTTTTAATTTAAGGCAATTAAAATAAGATGTTTAGAACATTGATTGGATGGACTTATTGCTTTCTGTTGATGATGTAAAGTAATTGAAAGCTTTCTAATGTGCAGCCATAACTCAGACGTGGGCAACCAGATGGCCTCGTGCTGTTACGCCCAACATCTCGGGTGTTTCCGAACTGATTGCAACTCTCTCTGAGGATGTTGCGTTGTTCGCTTTATCTCATTCCTCATTAACATGCTAGCGTGATGTGCTCCAGAACTAAGGGGAAAGTTTTTGCTCACGTTTCGGTAAATCACAGCTTATGCCATTAACGGATCACTTTTGTGAAGGCGGCTCAGGTCAGAGCCCTCGTCTCTCTTTCATCAGACAACAAATCGGCTCGGTGCTAAAAGGCGAAGCAAATCTTTTCCGGAACCTGTCACCCCTCATGAGAGTTTTCTGCTTCAGCGTGAGCCACAAAATGGTCCGCTGAAACAAAGCATGCAATCTAATTGTTCATTCAAGCACCGCAGAGTGCTTGGAAAATTAACACTCGGGCAATTTGTTTGTTTGTCTGCTGTACAGTAACAGAACCGGGGAAGCTCTTTGTGCTTTTCTGGGCTGCAGTCGGATTTTAAGTCCAGAACAAATACTTGTCATTTAGTGTTACTGTGATACATGTGAAAACTGTTAGAATGCTAAAGAAGAAAGTGTTGTGTTTTTAAATGAACGGTACTGGTGAGATCAGAATCTCTTGATTGGCAGAAATTAACTTCCTCTAAATCTGGAGTCAGCAAGAGCCACAAAAGTTACACATCTCTTAGAAACAAGAGCTTGTTCTTATAATATACTATAGGAAATGTATTCACATGTTTTAAATTAAAGATCAACAGATATTATTTAACCAACAGTATTTTTATACTTAGGTTTAACGCATTTTCTTCAATTGGACATTTCGATTTTTATAGCAAATGGCATCAAAATGATTGCAACCTATTGGCAAAAAGATTTATTTACAGTAAAATATTCTTTACACCATTGGTTTCTTTCTTTCTGGAAATGTTATGCATATATTGCAGAACTAAATGCATCCTAAAGCTAGCAGTCTTAAATTTACATCTAGAAACATTGACCAATTTTTTAAGAGCCAAAGCTGAAGGCGTAAAGAGCCACAGGTTGCAGACCGCTGCTTTAGACGGTGACTTGGTCGCCTCGTCTTCTAGGAGGGATTCAGATTAGAGTTCCTGGTTCTTCGTAGAGAAAGAGTCAGAGAGACGAGACCTGGAAATCTGAGCAGGCCTAGGTCTGGAAGATCTGCAGGAGAAGGATGAACACTGGGTTATAAATAAAGGTTTAGACCAGGGGTGTGAAACTCATTTTGGTTTAGGGGCCGCATTCAGCTTAATCTGATCTCAAGAGGGCCACATGAGTAAACTCATTGCAAGATTAAATAGAACTAATAAAAGTGGACTTGTTGTTGATTTTTATATTAAATGAATTTCACTTTTACACAATATATTATGAATAACCTCAGCGTTTTTAAGAAAAGTATGTGCAAGTTCAACAATACTTTTACTCAGTTAAACATTTACTTGTGCATTATGCATAAGAACTGATCAGTGATTTATACAATGTTGAAAAACATTTATTCACATTTTTTGGAACTTAAAAACACTGTCCTGCATGACAAAATACATCAAACAGATAAAAATTAAGAAATGATTTAAAATCAATTTTCCACATCTGAAGCTCAGTGCTACCATCTGCTGATTAAAACACAGCGCCCCTCGTGGACAATATAGGAACTGCAGATTTTCAATTAAACAAAGTACATGTGTTTTTCAATAATTGTTTTATCATTCTCTTCCTTTTATCTCCTCTTTCTTTCACCTTTTTTTTTCTTCTTGTTCTTCCTTTCCTCTCCTACTTTACCATTGTAGTGTCCATATCATTTGAGATATTCCCCGCATGAATCATAATAAAACTATTCACATTCATAAATCAAGCGGAGCACTATGGCAAAAGCAGCACTGCTCCACGTGTGAAAGTCAAATCTCATGAGCTCTTTTTGGCATCAAGACAACAATTCTTATTGCCACATTGCCGCGGGCTGTATGTTTGACACCCCTGGTTTAGACATAGTTCAGACATACAGTTTAGACGTCCATTCCTGATGTTCTGTCCTGTGAGGGATCCCAGGATGTTCTCAGTCCAGACGGGATGTTTAGCCTCTCCTCAAGTTTCTGCCTCTGTTCTGGTGTCTCCTCCACTGGAATAAAACCGCCTTAGGAAGGGAAAGTTGTTAATGGGAGGTGTTGGGACATCTGTGGCTTTGTACATCTAGACCAGGGGCCTGCAACCTGCGTCTCTCTGGACCCTCCACTGTCGCCCTCACTAAACCAATTAAAAAATACTGTTAACTGACAAGGCAATAAGGGTGTTTTTCTGTATGGTTGTATGTAATATCTGCATATAATGTCTCCAACAGAAGGGTGTCAATGGTGCAAGTTTTTAACTATGTATGTGTTTTATATTTTTAATAAATAAGATAAACATGGAGTTTTATTGCTGAGGGGGTGGGTCAGAAAGAGAGTTCCTTTGTTCAAAACAGATTTTCCCCTCCTCCTAAAAACATGGGATGGTCTCACCCTTAAAAAGATGTGTTCAGACTTTTTAAAGTTAGACAGACTTCTCCACCGCGCGGGAAAACATCTTGTATGGTAATGTACTCTGTCTCCATATTTAATTTCTATGAATTAAATATGCATTTAAACTGTTCTACCTCTGATCAATGTTTTCTCATTTATTGCCAAATCTAAAACCGGGGTAAAAATGGGCCTTTAGAAGCGAAGTAGGATAAGGCCAATACTACAAAATCCACAGTGTCAATGGTGCAAGTTTTTAACTATGTATGCGTTTTATATTTTTAATAAATTAAATATCGTAATTTTCCATTATGGACACGGCTCACTCAACTGGCCTCCTATAAACTATATCATTTTTTACCAAACTCTCTCCTACACTGCAAGAAGGGAACTAAAAGTAGGTAAAATCTTCTTGAAATTAGTATATTTTTCCCTGATTTAAGCAGCTAAGTAAGAGTATTTGCCAATGGTGTTAGTATTTTTACCCCTAAAATAAGATGATTAGATATCCTGCACTTGAAATAAGATGATGGAGATGAATTATTTTAAGTGCAAATTTTTTTTTTCCATTGGCAAATAGTCTTATTTAGACCGGGGGGTAATTACCTCTGTCCTCTGCTCAAACCAGCATCGCAACCGGCTTTTATTTTCCTTTAGAATAAAACCTAAAAATGTCCTCTGCTGCTATCAGGCCACACTACAAACACAGAACTAAAAATAAGTAAAATTTTCTTGAAATGAGTGTATTTGTCCTTGATTTGAGGAGGTAAATAAGATGATCTGCCAATGGAATGAGTATTTTTACCCCTAAAATAAGATAATTAGATATAATGCACTTGAAATAAGTTGATGGAGATGAATTCTTCCTATTTTAAATGCAAAAATATTATTCCAGTGGAAGATTATCTTATTTACCTGCCCAAATAAAGTACAAATACACTCATTTCAAGAAGATTTTAACATATTTTTAGTTCTGTTTTTGCAGTGCAGTAATTACACTGTAAAAACAGACTAAACTAAACTAAAAATAAGTAATGCTTTTCTTGAAATGAGTGTATTTGTACTTTATTTGGGCAGGTAAAAAAGATAATCTGCCAATTGAATGAGATTTTTGCACTTAAAATAGGAAGAACTCTTCTCTATCAACTAATTTTAAGTGCATTATATCTAATTATCTTATTTTAGGAGAAAAAAAATACTCTTTCCTTTGGAAGATTATCTTATTTACCTGCCCAAAAAACGTACAAATACACTAATTTCATGAAAATTTTACTTATTTTTAGTTCTGTTTTTGCAGTGCAGTCATTAGGTCTTACAGCTGGCGGACGACTCGTCGGTCAGCAGCGCTCAGCGGGGGGTAATGGAGCTACGGCGGTGCGACCCGTAACTCTGACAGGTCGTCAATCAGAAACGCTTCTGTTCCTGTCGTCAGCGCCGTTAACACGACTCACACAGAGACGGCGGATCATAACGAGCCTCTGACACCAGCAACACGCCGCCTGTCACTTCGTCCGTCACACAGGCAGCGCTTACAGGCGGGGGGGGGGGGGGGGGGGGGGGGGGGCTGCTGCCCGCTCCCCCGGTAAAGGGTCAACGAAGTTAGGATTAAAGGAGGCGTCTTACGGTCGTTACTGGTTTGAGCCTCTAGGAGCCTCTAGATGGAGGTGTGGTTAACCTGAACTCTGGGAAATGCTGATTTATTTTTAATTTCCAGATCAGTTATGAGGAACTTTTCATGTCTTCTTCTATTTATTTCCTTTTTTATTCTTTTTATTGTCCTTTTCTTTTCGCTTTCTTTCACTTCTTTGTCTTATTCTCAATGTCTATCCTTCCCTCTCCTCCATCCTTACTCCCTCCATTTATTCCTGTCTTTTATTATTCCCTCCTTTCCTTCCTTTTATCCTTCCTTCCTTGCTCCCTCCCTTCCTCCATCCCTTCCTTCTATGCTTCACTCCTCCCTCCTTTCCTCCCTCCCTTCCTTACTCTCTCCCTCCCTTCTTCCTTGCCTCCATACCTCCTTTCTATCCCCCCTGCCTTCCTCGCTTCAATCCTCCCTCCTTCTTTTCCTTCTATTCTTCTTTACTTCCTCCCTTCCCCCTCCCCACCTCCCCCTCTCTCTCCTATGCTTCCCTTCCTTCCTTCTTTCCTTCCTTCCTTCCTTCCTTCCTTGCCCTCTACCCTTCTTTTTATCCTTCCCCCAACCTCCCTCCCTCTCTCCCCCCTTCCTTCCTCCCTCCTTTCCTTCCTTTCTTTTATCCTTCCCTTCGTCCCTTCCTTCTATCTTTCTTCCCTCCCTCCCTCCCTTCTATCTTTCCTTCCTTCCTTCCTTCCTTCCTCCCGCCCTCTCTCTCCTTTCCTTCCTTCCTTCAATGCTTCACTTTTTCCTCCCTTCCTTGTTCCCTTCCTTACTCTCTCCCTCCCTTCTTCCTTGCCTCCATACCTCCTTTCTATCCTCCCCTGCCTTCCTCGCTTCAAACCTCCCTCCCTCTTTTCCTTCTATCCTTCTTTACTTCGTTCCTCTCTGTTTCTCCCCCTTCCTTACTCCCTTCATCCCTTCCCCCTCCACAACTCCCTCTCTCTCTCCTATGCTTCCCTTCCTTCCTCCCTCCCTTCTTTCCTTCCTTCCTTCCTTCCTTCCTTCCTTCCTTCCTTCCTTCCTTCCTTCCTTCCTTCCTTCCTTCCTTCCTTCCTTCCTTCCTTTCTTTTATCCTTCCCTTCATCCCTTCCTTCTATCCTTCTTCCCTCCCTTCCTTCTATCTTTCCTTCCTTCCTCCCGCCCTCTCTCTCCCTTCGTCCCTTCCTTCTATCTTTCTTCCCTCCCTCCCTCCCTTCTATCTTTCCTTCCTTCCTTCCTTCCTTCCTCCCGCCCTCTCTCTCCTTTCCTTCCTTCCTTCTATGCTTCACTTTTTCCTCCCTTCCTTGTTCCCTTCCTTACTCTCTCCCTCCCTTCTTCCTTGCCCCCTCACACTTTCTTTATATTCTCCCCTGCCTTCCTCGTTTCAGTCCTCCCTCCCTCTTTCCCTTCTATCTTTTCTCACTTACTTCCTCTCTGTCTCCTACTTCTATTCTTCCTTGCATCCTCTCTTCCCCTCCCCACCTTCCTACTTTTCTATCCTTCCTTCCTTCCTTCCTTCCTCCCTCAGGATGTATCTTCCACTATCTCAGCAACCTTTCCTAGAGGAGGAACTAGCCGCCCGCTACTTTCTTTGCTCTCCTCTCCAGGAGTGTTTTAGTCTCTCAGGTTTCAGATCATCTCGTCTGCATGACTTTCTGTCTCGTCTGACTGCTGCATGTTTCTGCTACGAGGCAAAGCGTCGTCTGAGATTTGCTCAGGTTAATGTGCCTTGAGATCGGCCCACATGAGCGCTCGCTCTGTGTGTTTGTGGGTTAATGGATCCTGATGGAAGAAATGGAGTGAACCACTTCCAATCAAATGTACCTTTTATTTTATAGCTTAATAAACAGCAACAGACGACAGCTGCAAAGGATTTACGCTGAGAGCTTGTAAAAAAAAAAAAAAAAAAACTTTTATTACATTATTACAAAACACAATAAATTAAATGCTCTGCTGTTTTATTCATCACCGACTTTGAACTTTTCACTGACCTTTCAGCAGATGTTTCCTTTTCTTTGCGGCCGCATGAGTCCGCCGCCTGAAATCCCCGTTAGAAGATAAAAAATTGGCCGCTTCAAAATGGTGCTTCAAGCAGCGCCTCAGATAGGCCGAGTCTTCCCCAGAACACCAATCATTTCACACAGCAGGGAAAAAATTGCAATATTCTGTTGTAGAAGTGATGATCACGTTGTAAACATCTTAACTTCAGCCAGTTCTCATTATTCCCACATAGTTACAGGCATTGTTCTGTCTCCAGTCTGACTTATTCTGGTGGTTTTATTTTGCCTCAGACATATAAACGAAGGCATAATCACACATTTCAAGTCAATTTACTTTTGACTCATAACTCTGAAATAAAAAGACCCGGCTGGAAGTAATCATTATATTCTTTTGTTCCTTCTTTTAGTGGCAGTTATGTTATGGTTCGTTTTATTTCACTTAAATTGGTTAATTATTGCTTTCAATACAGTTAAGTAGCTACTTGAATTGAAGTAGACCCCGTTTCCACCTTTTCCCTGAGTGTCACATAAATTAGGCTGCGCAGCAAGCAGGAAATACAGCTTCACTGTGTTATACACTCCCGTGGAGTTCCCAGCCCCGTTGCGTCTGACTGAGCTGAATTTAGCCCACAGCTGTTGGCCTCATGCAAAACACGGATATGAGCAAAACATTCGTAACTTGCTTCCTAGCATCCTGCTGCTGCCGCCCCGAAAATAAATAAAGAGACAAACACAAGCTGGAGATTAGGCAGCAGAGTTTAAAGCAGAGGACCCATCTAAAAAGATACTCTTTAAAATACTTCAGTCAGTTTTTAATTTATTTAAAGGAGCAATAAGTAAGATATTTACTGTAAAATCAACTTAAATCATTCTCATTTGTCATCTGGGATGTTAGTAACATTCCCTATAAACAATCGGTCCTCTCCATCAACAATATCTTAGTCACGTTTTTCTCCTTTCAAACCTAGAGGTACGGCCACTGAGCTATATTATACACTGGAGTGCTAATCGCCCGCTGTTAGAACGAGTCGCTTTGAAGCCACCAGCCGCCATATTGGTACTCCCTATTTCCCCCCAGTAACTAGGGAATATGTGCGCTACAGCATCGAATAACGAGGATTTTCTCATGTTCAGGGGGGGCTTAAAACTTTTAAAATGTCAAATGCCATATACTTTTATGTTATGTTCTAAAACTATCAAGTACTGAGAAACTTGTGCTGAAATATTTTGCATTTTATTTATTTAAATATATATATATATATAACATTTATAAATATATAAATAACACTATACAAAAACATATATTTACATATATGTATACATATATATATATTTAATATGAATAACATGTAAAATATTTCAGCAGCTAATTTCCTAGTAGTTGATAGTGTTAGTACATCCACTGACTGTAGAATTAACTATGAAACGTTTTCACACAGCCAGAAAACTGCTTGTTGTTGCAACCAAATCCTATTAGATTCTGTGAGAGTAGGGAGTAGCAAGATGGCGGCCAGTGACTTCAGTTTTTCGGCAAAATCAGCACTCCAGTGTATTATATAGCTCAGTGCGTACGGTCCAGAACTACTGGAGTGTAGCCCGTGTTTACTTCCTGGTTCCTCAGCCAATCATATGAGAGTTCCCAGGGCTCCCAACACAGAGCGCAGCATTTTGGTATTTTATTTTGGCAAATAAAAAGCAGCAGCCTAAAACAGAAGGGAACCATAAAGGACAGAAACACATCAGAGATGCTCTCCAAACCTGTGGGTACTCTAACTGGGCTTTTGTCAAATCAGCGAGAAAATCCAAAAGACACGCTGCAGAACATAATGGTGAGAAGTTGTGGAGTGTTGCTGGAGTCTCTGAAAAACTCAAGAGGATTTTCTCTAAACACAAAATCCCTCAGACAGAGGCTGGTGCATCCTAAGGACAAAACCCCCAAACCTAAGATGAGCGGAGTGGTGTCTGCAGTTCAGTCAGTGAGGAATGTTCTGATCTTTATATTGGAGAAACCAAACAACCTCTCCACAGACGCATGGCTCAACACAGGAGAGCTACCTCCTCAGGACAACACTCTGCTGTCCACCTACACCTAAAGGACAAAAGACACTCTTTTGAGGAACAAAATGTCCACATTTTGGACAAAGAAGACAGATGGTTTGAAAGGAGTGTGAAGGAAGCCATCTACGTTAAGAGAGAAAAACCAACCTTAAACAGAGGAGGAGGACACAGGTTCCAACTCTCAAAAAACTTACTATACAGCTATAGGGTTGATTCTGGCCAATCATCACCTCAATCATCACCCTCATACAAGTGATCAAAACATTGAAAACAAGAAAGCTTTCTGGATAGGAAGCGAATCGTCTTCAAACTTCGGAAAAAAGTCCAGTTGTTTTTTTTTACTTTTTTTGGAATGACCTGTAAACATGGAAGCCAGAAAGAGAAGTGGACCAGAAATAGAACATAATAAAATATCATAAACCCGTCCTGTGTTAGTAAAAAATTCAGTGGGTTTTCACAGCAGCAACGGACCGTTGAGTAAATGCCGGGTGTCCCTGAAAGACATTGTGTTGTTCCGAATTTAACCACTAGGTGTCATTATTACTTATAGCTCCTTTAAAAGACACATTAATGAGCGTTAATACCGGGTGGAGTCGGAATATAACGGATAATGTTCACAGGACAGCAAATTTCCATCCATTGTCCCTTAGTAGGTCGCTTATACAAAATTATAGACATAGAGACAAACTATGCAGGAAAATTAAGCACATGGAGAAAAACAGCCAGTGTAAAGTTCAGCTACTACAATGTTTTGGGTTAGATAGATAGATAGATAGATAGATAGATAGATAGATAGATAGATAGATAGATAGATAGATAGATAGATAGATTAAAAATAGGATCCAATGAGTGGCACTTTGCCTGCTGCCTGGAGCAGATCCAAACATTAGACACCTCTCTGAAAACAGAAACAAACATCACACGCCTCACACATTTAACAGTTTCTCCACACACAGTTAAAATCAGGCTAAAACACTTGTATGGGAAAGAGTAAAACATGTGGCTGCTGTGTGTGTAAAAATACATGCATGTACAAATTAAACGCATAACCACAGGGCAAATAATAAAGTGAAGTGCACGACTGACTGCTGCAGCACATCAGCTACATGAAACCAGTCCAGCTGTAATTTCCATTCTGATTTGTTTTAAAGCCAGGGGTGTCCAAAGAGCCACCAGGGGGTTAATTTGACGCCCCCGACCAAAGTTCAGTAATGGCATGAATTTGGTTTATCAGCTAAGGCAGTTGATGCAGATGCACATTTTTAAAAAAAAGATGTTAGGATGCAAATTTCCCTCATTGGAAGCGTTTCGAAAAAGACCCTGACAAATTAAAAGCCTTTAAGATAGAAAATGTAAGTATTCATCTTACCCAGGACTATGGGGGGTTGGTCGTTGATTTGCATCTGACTGAGAATGTGCTTAGAAACAGCAGCGCTCCAGCTGCAGGTTGCTCAGTACGAGACATCAGAACTGACAAAGACTCCTGGATAGGTGGCCAAACGTTTTCAGAACTGAACGAAAGTCTGGTAGCCTCAGATTTAAGCTGAAGGTATACCAAGGTTTTATTTTTTAAAGTTACAGTACACCGTTTAAATTTCTTTGGTTTGTTTTCTAGAGGTTTGTCCAGCCATAATAAGAGTTGCTTAGCTTTCCCTCTCCCTAACCTGCTTCTCTACTGATCGCTCTGACACAGTTTCCTTGCTCACAGAAAAGAAAACATTGATCATTCTGATTAAAGGTGTTTCCACACTTCATACACTTAAAAACACTTTACATAGGGTTTGTGAGGTAAAATCCAGGAGGATTTATTTTGTGTTTTTGAAGGATGTTTGTCGCTTTTGATGTGCTCCCGTTCTGAATAATTCGCTCTGATTGAGTTCGATGGCATCAAATTATCAGTTTTCTGCTGCGTCATGACCGGTTACGTTACTTTTCTATGAAGACGACTCACTTATTTCTGTTTTTTATATTTAAGCATTAACTGAACATCTGCAAATTAAATTTCTGTGTTCGGTAAGTGCGCCGAAGTAATCAGATAATTATTAGTCAAACGGTAAAGGGATGCCTTTACTTTCACTTCTATTTCCAGCCCTTGTTTGCATTTCACAGAGTGAGATCAAGGGTCACTGCTGCAATATTATACACATAGCAGAAGAGTTTATGAAACGCTTTATTTAGTCAGGAAACAAAATAAGTAAATCATTGTGTGTTTATGGTTCTGTTTGTGTTGGCCGTGAACTCAGCTTTATCCAGGAGCAACATTGATTCACTGAGTTTTAGTGGATTCAGGAGCACTTTAATCACAAAGTGAGACTTAAATCTAAACTTAAGGAATTTAATGCTATGGAAGCGAACCAGCTATTGATTTCAAGTAAAACTGATCAAGATCTCCCTGTGTTTTGCCATTTCTACTTTGAGCTGTGGAGGACTTTGACCCCACAAAGGGAGCTTTAAACTGGATTCACTTGATGGTAACTCTTACAAACAACATGTTGGACAATAAGGCTTCAGTTATGACATTAAACTCCTTTGTCTACTTCATTTAAAACAAAGTACAAGGCCTGATTCATCCCTCGTTACGTGGCTCTGATTTTTTTTATTTATTTTTTTAAGGAGGTAAAACATGTAGGAGGTGTTGGTATCTGCAAGTACGTCACAAATTCAGACAAACTAAAGTTGTTTACAGCTCATATGTATTTATAACAAAGTGTGAATAAAACAAAGGGAGCGTTTTTTGCCCAAAGGCAAAACAGAGAAAGATCAGGTTAAACAAGCATCTTCTGACCTAGAAGTTAGTTTGAGCTGCTTCACTGCTGCCTGCATCCTCTCGCACCTCTCCAGTGGCTGAGGAACCACATAATCAGCAACAGTGCGACCAAATTTAGTTCTTTAAATTAGCAAAATCTAAAGTTTTAGCTGCCAACCTCTGTTTGAGTTGACATAGTGACCCTCTGAGATCTACAAGGCAAGTAGCCAGATCATAAGATGCCACATGAAAACACTGAACGTCTGTTTTAACCAAACAGACGTTTGGTTAAAAAAAAACATTCCAGTGAGCAAATTATTATCACACGGTTTGGAATGGGAGTGACAAGGTAACAGGGCTGTAAGCCTCATGCTTTAATTTATTGGCATGAACATAGAAAGTGACCCAACACTACACTGCAAAAACTGAACTAAAAATAAGTACAATCTTCTTAAAATTAATGTATCTGTCCTTGATTTGACCAGGTAAATAAGATGACCTGCCAATGGAATAAGATTTTAGCTCTTAAAATAGGAACAACTCATCTCCATCGTCTAATTTCAAGTGCAGGATGTCTAATTATCTTATTTTAGAGGTCAAAATACTCATTCCATTGGCAAATAATATTTATTCACCTGCTCAAATCAAGGACAAAAACCCAAATTTTAAGAACATTTTACTTATTTTAAGGTCTGTTTTTGCAGTGTAAACAAATCCATATTTTTTTTTCAAATGCATTGCAAAAACAGAACTAAAAATAAGTCAAATTTTCTTGAACTTAGTGTCTTTGTTCTTGATTTAAGCAGGTAAATAAGATGATCTGCCAATTGAATGAGTATTTTGACCCCTAAAATAAAATAGTTAGATATACTGCACTTGAAATAAGATGACAGAGATGAGTTGTTCTTATTTTAAGTGCAGAAATCTTATTCCAATGGCAAATCATCTTATTTGTGTGCTCAAATCAAGGACAACTACACTCAGTTTAAGAAAACTGTACTTATTTTTAGTTTAGTTTTTGCAGTGTGTAACAGATGTGCAAAAATTATTAAAGATAAAGAACAATGACATGACATATCCCTGCCTACTTTAGGAATGCAAATAACGCAGGAGTCAAATAATATGGGAAAATATGTATTTAACGAATAAATCAAACAAGGAATCAGACCTTGCTCTGTCAGTGTCTGCAGGCTGGTCTCTGCCCTGACTCCTGGCCTTCTCCCTGCGCTGCCTTTTACAATACAGAATAAAATATTTTAGAGTGTGAATGAAGAGTTACTCTGAAACTTCAGTGAAAACCCTCTCCTGATAACTGCTCAGCTTCTCCTTGCACATAGATGTAGTTTACTCAGCAAGTTTCTCCTTACCTGTGAAGACCCAGCATCAGTGCTTCCTGCTTCTGCTCTTAATATTGTGGCAGTAAAGACTTATTTTAAATATGTGGAAAGCCACAATGAGCACAAGTTCTGCACAGAAATTAAAGACATTTCTGTTTATTCTCACCATGAACTAACTAGCAAGGGATGCAACACAGAAGCAAGGCAAGGCAAATTTATTTTTATAGCACATTTCAGTACAGACACAATGCAAAGTGCTTTACATGATTAAAATATATGATAATAAAACAGAATAAAAGCAAGCAGGAATAAAATGTAGAAACAAAATAGAACACGGGAGAATAGAAACTAAAAGCAAAAATTTAAAACAGTTGCACTACAAAGTTTAACTAATGATGTTTCGGTAAAACAGTTTAACTAGAACTTAACCTTGTTTTAAAAGAACTTTTAGTACTTTTACAGTTTTCTGGGAGTTTGTTCCAGATCAGTGGAGCATAGGAACTAAATGCTGATTCTCCATGTCTGGTTCTGGTTCTGGTTCTGCAAAGCAGGCTGGATCCTGCATTATTAGTTTCCTGCCACATAGTTTTGCATTTAGCCCAAAAAGTTCACATTTGGTCTCATCTGACCAGAGCGTCTTCTTCCACCTTCACTCTACATGGTTTGTCACAAACCTTAAACAGGAATTTTTACCGTATTTTTTCAAAATGACTCCTAATTCTTGCCGCTATTGCATAAAGGGTAAATCTCTACAGTGCATGACACCTGAGCTGTCGATCTGCAGCTCCTCCAGAGCTACCATGGTCCTCCAGGTTGCATCTCTGATTAATGCTCTCCTTGTCCAGGTGGACGTCTTGGTACACTACAAAATGGGAACTAAAAATAAGTAAAATTTTCTTGAAATTAGAGTATTTTTCCTTGATTTGAGCAGCTAAATAAGATTATTTGCCAATGGAATGAGTATTCTTACCCCTAAAATAAGGTTATTAGCTATTCTGCACTTGAAATAAGATGGTGGAGATGAATTGTTATTATTTTAAGTGCAAAAATCTTATTACATTGGCAAATAGTCTTATTTAGAGTATTTTTTCAAGGAAAAATACTCTAATTTCAAGAAAATTTTACTTATTTTTAGTTCCCTTTTTGCAGTGTAGGTCTGCAGGTGGTCCATCCTCGCTCCACGTCCAGAGAGCTGGAAGAAGTCCAAAGCTTAGGATGTTGTTGTAGAACCTGATCCTGCTTTAAACTGGACCAGAACCTCCTGACCGTCTGCTGGGTTCCTAGGTCTTCATGGTGCTGGTTGCTCTCTAATGTTCAATGAAGAACCTCAGAGGCCAGAAACAGAGCAGCAGCCTCTAAACTAAAGTTAAATGACAAAATGGTGGAATATATTTTACTAATTTGGTGACTTTTGGGGACAGTTGTATTCAACATTTTATTCAGCGGTGTCAGAGTGAAGGGAACAAATGAAATATTGTATAAATCTCTTCCACTAAAATCCCAATGGTATACACGGATGTGTGGAACCTGCCGGTAGGCCTAAAAGTGGACGGGGTTTGAACACTTTTGCAAGTCATTGTATCTGTGATTTCTTATGCATGCATGGGGGAATGTTGTGTAAGAACACCAGTGATTAAACGCACCACGAGAGCTCCCTTTAGGGCTTTCACTTGAAATGACCCTAATCAGCCAAGCAGAGAGGGGTTAATACTCTCCTGAGTCGTCGCTTCTGTCTGTGTGCCACAAAGGCTTTTCTTTCAGCGTCTAATTTATCGTAACTCCGTCTCGTCTCATTCTGTCTTTACAGCCACTCTGGGAACCCTGGAGTTTAGTTTGCAGTATGACCAGGAGAACAACGCACTGCACTGCACCATTAACAAGGCCAAGGTGAGCCATTACAGTTAAAATCATCACGTTTTGCCTTTCTAGGCCTGCTGAGTATGTAAGAAACATGTACTTTATGAAGCTTTACTTCACCCAATGTTCACTGAAATAAAACACCTGCTGCTGGTGCAGGTCAGAAAATACAGATTAATATGAACTGATGGCTTTTAGCGTGTATTTCTCCAGGTTATCTAGCTGTTTGGATTTATACTGGAGATTTTTTATTCCTGCAACAGTTAAACGTATTTTACACATCCCACAGTTTACCTCTGAGGGAGATGTTTACAATCTCTGCCAATGGGACTGGAATAGTTTCATAGCGTTGTTGTCATAAAATGAGTTAATAAAGACATTTACTGTAACAACAGCTACTCCCACGAATCCCACTCAGTCTGGAAATGTCTGAAATGTGATTCAAGTAATTTCTCTCTTTTAAGGTCTGGACAACAAAAAAAAAAAAAGGAAAACGAGGCTGAAGAAAATAATTTGCTTTTCCTGTTCAGTTGCCTTTACCGGTCTCGAGGTTTTAACACAGTTTAAAGTCGCTCATTACTGTTATCATGGTTATGCTCTTTTAAAAGTAAAGTTTTCAATCTAAAAGTAAAGAGCAGTGCCTCTGTTAGCCAGAGCGCAGGCTCGCTAACCCAGCTAGTTAGGATCCTAATATTAGCTTCCTAATTAGCTCGCTAACCGAACCCAGCTAATATTAGCTTCCTAATTAGCTCGCTAACCGAGCCCAGCTAATATTAGCTTCCTAATTAGCTCGCTAACCGAGCCCAGCTAATATTAGCTTCCTAATTAGCTCGCTAACCGAGCTAAGCTACTATTAGCTTCCTAATTAGCTCGCTAACCGAGCCCAGCTAATATTAGCTTCCATTGTTGCTCCATAAGGAGCTCGACAGCAAGAGATGATTCTGCTAAATTCATGGGGTGTTTATTCCATATTTTTATTTATGTCTCCCGCCGCTGTCTATATCCCTTTAGAAATCTTTAAAAATTGTAACTTTTTTTTTTTTGGCTCACGCTGATTTAAATTTGATCTACTTTATTTCTGCTGTCATGAGGCTGAAGTAGCAGACTGTCATAGACAACAATTATTATAGCTAATAATATTATTTTAGCAGTAGCAGCAAGCTAACAGGGTTTCCGCCGGGTCGTAAATTTAGAAATCAAAATATAAGTCCTCAAAAAAATCTTAAATTTATAGAATTATCACGTTCAACTTGTAAATATTTTATTAAGTTATACATTTCTTAGCCAATTTAACACTATTCATTTCTAAAAATCTGGCTGCTTGGTGCAATAATCACCAAGGAGGCGCGTTGGACTGGACTGGTGTTGGTACCAGATCGGCTCGGGTGGTCAGCGCCTCCTCATGACGTCACTATATGGCAACTCCACTCAAACAAACTACATTGCGCCTGCGGTCTCTATTTGTAACAAATCAATTTTATTCAGTCAATGTACGGTGATCATTTGGCATTATCGGTTATTTGATCAAATACCTATAATACATTAAAACACATCCCATTATTGTAATAGGGACACATAAAAGTAATGCAAACTAGTTTGCATTTCTTTTATCTTGTATCTGATATGTTCATACTTGTATCTTGTATCTCTTATCTTGTATCTGATATGTTCATACCATGTTCAACATTTGTAAAAAAAAAAAAAAAAAATACTATTTAAATAACTGTATGATCAAGAAGATAAAAGTAAAACATTAATTACCATAATTTGACTTACCTTCAAGGTATTGTGGGCAATTTGCACATGCACAACAGCATCCCACCTCTGCTCAGAGGAATTGGTTTAAAGAATCTCCCAAATACAAGGCTTTTCTAATAAATAACACGACTCAGGTATTTGGTCAAATAACCGACAGTGCCAAATGATCACCGTACATTAACGAAATAAAATTGATTAAGTGTAGTTTGTTTGAACGGAGTTGCCATATAGTGACGTCATCGGGAGGCAAAAGATAATGGAGAATTTCTTAGTAAAAATTGTCCATGTTTACAAACCGCAATCCCGCTCTCGAAGAAAACCTACAATCTCACTATACTTACATTAGTAAGTTGTCTGGACCAATCACAATGTTTTGCGTAATCGTGCAAACGTTAAGCCAATCATGTATAGTGACGTCATCACGAGGTGCAGGGCCCTGAGCAGATCTGGTACCTACACCGGTTCTGGTCGAGCTGGACGATTTCTGTCTTTTCAGTGCAGAGAAAATAAATGGAAATAAATTTTTTTTATTAAAAGGCACGGACAGTAGAACAAGGTGTCGACTTGTGGCACGGCCAGTCTTTTCAGGTGTAGGCTTCCACTCCAGGGGGTAAGAGCAGATTACAATTCTCCCGTTGGTTTGAAGCAGTTTGAAGTTGGCTGCCCTCTCTCTATGCCCCCACTTTAGAAAAATCCTTTAATTCAGAGATAATCTTCCGTTTTGTCTAAACAAGTTTAAATGAGTGCATCGTTAGACACGTCCGTGCGTTGCCCTCTGCGCAGAAGAAGAACACGCAGTGACGTGCATCTGATACCTGTTGTTCCTCCGGGGCTCATCGCTGCCCCCTATCACTGGGGCTCGGTACTTTTTGCCTCGTTCAACATATTTTAATCACACATCGATGGCCGATTACAAAAACTAAACATGTCACACACATTAATTATATTCTAGACCACACTTGTCAAACTCAAGGGCCGTGGGCCAAATTTGGCCAATCAAGGCAATTTATTCGGCCCTCAAGAGCCAAAAAAGGCGTATCATGTCATAAAGTAGAGACATATCTTCTTTTAAAGTGTATAAAGTGGTTAAAACTGAGCCTCCTGTAGCAAATGTTTTTTTTAACTGTGTAGTAACAGCATCCTGCCACTAGATGTCAGTTTTCCCACAACACATTAAAACAACCCAGAAATGTCCATAAAGAGAAAAAGTGATGCAGAATGATGAGTTTAAAGTGTAACTCAACCCAAAACAACCTTTTCTGCAGATAAACTGTATAAATTGGGCCTAAGGTGCTACTTTTATGTTACTGTGCATTTTTTATACGTCTATGTGAACTGAAATGAATTTATGAAATCAAAAGTATCATCTATACATGTGGCACAGCACCATCACTGTCTCACCTCGTCCTTCTCCCATCTATTTCAACAGGTAATGCATAAACTCAGCAATTCTGACCATAAAAATGTTAAAATTGTGCTGTAAACAAATTTTACAGTCAAATAATTTTATAATTTCAGTGTTAGTATTCGATTTGATTCCCCTGACTGCACGTCATTGAATTATTAAAGCTACATTTCTGCTGTTGGTGAATAATCCCACCATGTTGTCAGATGATTTTAGACAACTCTTCTGTTCTTGTAGGTTTTTCTCCATTAACTGAGCTGTAAACTTCAGTTTTGTAATTACTGGAGCTTGGACTGCGTCTGCTTAAATAATGTCACAGTGTTCGCGCTTGGTTCATCACTCTTTGACTTTTTGCTGGCACAGATTATTTTCTGTTCTTCTCATCTTCATTAAACTGATCCTGCAATTATGAGCGAAGAAGTGCAGCATCAGTTCCTTGATTGCAGCAACATCCGCTCCAAAGCCAAAATGTTCCTTTTGTTAAACAGTCCTTATGGTAATGATCATAGACTAATCAGTGGAGATGGTGATTAACCAGCTCGCTGGACAGGTTGAACAAATAAACGTCTTTTGTTTTTCATCATCTTTTTATGATATACAGGAGTAAATTGTGTTTTTTTTTTTTTTTGCTGTGATGAAGTGATGTCGCCGTCAGCAACTCTAACTCTTGTCTGCATGAATAGCTGGTTTGGAGGAAACTGGGCTTCAGAGGAGCCGTTCTTGGCAGCGCTGTCTGACAGCAGAGCGGGCAGAAGGCCACGTTGATTTATGGTTGTTATTTTCTATACTGCTCTGCATCCAGACTTCAGCTGCTGCCTAGCCAGGCTCTGAGAATGAAATTTGCTCTTTCATATATGTTGCTATGTAGCCGTTCCCACTGTGTGATTAGTTTGCTAAACCCCGGTGTTGGTCTTTCTAATCGTCAATTTCTTTCGCTGACACACCTCCAATAAAACCAGTTAAGCATTCATTCAATTATGAGATGCCGATAAATGATCAAACTTCAGGTTGGGTTCAGTAAAATGTTCCTCTAAATTCACAGAAGTGGTTAAAGTGGCTTCAAGTTAAGCTTGAAAGCAGTTTTTTTTCTTAAACTAAGAAATAATAGCGAGTTACACACTGCAAAAAGGGAACTCAAAGTAGATAAAATCCTCTTGAAATGAGTGTATTTTCATTGATTTGAGCTGGTAAATCAGACTATTTGCCAATGGAATAAGATTTTTGCACTTAAAATAAGAACAATTCATCTCCAACTTATTTCAAGTGCTGGATGTCTAATTATCTTATTTTAGTGGTTGATATACTCATTCCATCGGCAAATAGTCTTATTTAGCTGCTCAAATCAAGGAAAATATATTAATTTTAAGAACATTTAACCTATTTTTAGTTCTCTTTTTGCAGTGCATGAACAGTTCTTACAATCATTCAGTTTATTTTAACCGTTGTTTTATCATACAGACATTTCAGCGAATGGATTTTCTGTAATTCCTCCAGGGTTAATATCATAGCGGCTCAAATAATCTGTTCTTGTGTTCCTTGTGGCTAAGCTTTATGCTCTTTGTTTTATTTGTTATTAAATATTTTTTAAATATCAGAAAAAAAACCAGTCCACACTGCAAAAAGGTAATTTTAGGTAAGTAAGATTTTCTTAAAATTAGTGTATTCGTCCTTGATTTGAGCAGGTAAATAAGATCATCTGCCAATGGAATGAGTATTTTGACCTCTAACGTAAGATAATTAGGTATATTGCACTTGAAATAAGATGGTAAGGATGAGTTAATCCTATTTTAAGTGCAAAAAATCTTATTCCATTGGCAGATAAACATATTTACATGCTCAAATCAAGGACAAATACACTCATTTCAAAAGCATTTTACTTACTTTTAGCTCCATTTTTGCAGTGCAACTCTCATCCTGTCTTGAACTCATTAAAAGTGTAGAACTACATATGACACTCATAATAACGAGCACGTCATTAACACACACCTGCATTTAGGCAAAGAAGAAACATATAGGATCAGGCAACCAAATTCACAACATTTCACACACAGACATGAAACAGATATAAGTTGATCAGTTGAACTCTTAACCCCATGTGGGGTGTTTCCATTTGACATTGACACTTGACTAATTTTAGACATTTCAAAATAAAGACATTTATGAGTGTTAGGAAACAGCATTTAATGTGCAAGTTTTTTTTCCTTTTCTGCCACACAATAACTACTATTTTGAATACGTCCTAAAACCTGCCAAATTTTGTGGAAATCAGCCCAAATTTTAGCCACTTTTTTCCAGCCCGTGTTCCAAAGAACCCCAACTGGGCAGAAACCGACCCAATCTGGCGTCAATGTCTGTGACATATCGTCAGATAACAAGTAAGATAATGTTGCTAAAGTGGCGTTGATTTGTTGAGGCCAAGCTTAACACTAAGAAATATATTTTATAGAAGGAAACGTAACAGTAATAAGGTTATTGAAATGTCTAAAAGGGATTTTTATCTTCTTTATGTTTTTGAGGATCTTTTCCCGCATTATTTTTCATGTCTTCATGACACTTTGAATTTGACTTTTGTTCATTTGATGTAGAACTGGCTTTGTTCTTTGCAGTTTATGTCCAATAAAACAATTAGTTGATACATCTATATGAAAATATTACCTATGTTTCTCTCCCATATTTCTATAACATTAAGTGGGGTACCAGCACTTATTTTTTCCCACTTAAAGCACTGATGTATACTATTTAACATGTTGTTTCCTTGTTTACTTTCAGCGATATGTCACTAATTTAATTTCGCTATACAACTTCTGTGGTTTATAACCTCATAAACATATGAATATATATGTCCTCTTTGTCTCAGAGACTCAGTCGGAGCTGTTCGTAGTGTGTAATTTAATTCGGTGAATAAAAAGTGAAAATAGAACAATTGAAAAACACTTTTGCAAGTGGTGACTACACGAAAAATAATTCTGATTATTTCTCCCTTAAAAAAGGGCTTTAATTCTGCTGCTGGATCCAGAAAATAAAAGCCTTTCTCTGTATCACAGAAAGGCTTTTTTCAGTTACGTTGCCAACCATGAACTGTGAATTTCCCTTATTTACCTCTCACATTTTAAGCCTTTCAGCTTTGCTGGATTTAAAGTGAAGGTATGGTTAATTAACTGATTTTTTTTAACCTGTTGGCTGCATATCAAAGAGAACAATAGCCTCAGCATGTCTAAGGGATTTTTCTGTGCTAATTAGTGCTGTGGACAACTGTTTTTACACATTCTATGGTTAGGAAAATTTCTATAGCTACTAAAAAACTCCCCTTGAATATTTGCTCTTTGCAACAGGGCCGTTTTGACAGCAATTTGTTACCTCAGCTGTAGGGTTCTGGAGTCTCATTTATAAAACATTGCATAGGATTTATACTGAAAGTTGGCGTACCCCTGAAAGCCGAAAATGGTGTACGTTCCCAAAAAATCCTGATTTATAAAACCAAGCACACCAGCAATCAGTTCCCTTTACCTTATGAATATTAATGTGTATTTAAATGAGTCAGCTGATCATAGTTATTTGATGGTTAACTATGGCAATTACAGAGTAAAGGCAAAGAATCTGTGAATAATTTCCCAGAAAGGCCTTTATTAAATGTGTAATCCAGAGGTAAAAGCACATATGTTGTCCAAATTATAAGAGCTTGTTAAAAAATGTACCTTATTGCTGTCTTACATGTTGCATGACATCCTCACCTTGAGGACTGGAGTCGAAGACTCTAGGAAGTCTAAATCGACATATTAGCCATCCGTTATCATGGGCCAGGAAATCTTTGATCCCTGAAAATGCATTCCCTCCTAAATCTCCCATTTACAAGGTCTTCCAGCAGTGCCAGTGCATCCATCACGCAAAATTATGTACGAGTGTCACCACAGTATTTAAAGGTACATAGCCATGATATTTGCTTATAAAAAAGACCAAAAACCATTTGATCATGATGAAATAAGGTTATATACACCAAGTGTCCATGTTGATAATGTGTTGGTGGTCCTTTTTGAGCCTAAATAGAACCCCGGCAACGGGCACAATGAGCAGATAGAAATAGACGTGGCGCCATCTACAGGCAGTAGCACAGAACTATCACAAAGCCAGATGGTGACTAATAAACCACAACTACATCATGCCGGACCGAGTCTTACCCCTTTGAAATGCCTCGTGGTAAAGCAGCTACTCAGCATGATCGAAGACCAGCCATTATTAATTAAAGGCATACTATGCAACATTTTTCAGTTAATTAATGTGTTCCATACCGTTTTGGATGATTAAATGAGTCATTTCAGGTTGAACAAAGGTTTTCTCGGCCGCCCTGGGGGTCTGTGGGGGAAATACCGCACTTGCAATTGCAGGAGCCCTCGGCCCGCACCCACAGAAGTCTTGCTTTACGGCGAGAACTCCATGTGTTTTTGCCCTGTCATTCACTATATGCACGCGCGAAAGCAACAACAAAGAAATGCGTGTTAACGTCAAATAAACATGCAAGCATATCGAGTTTTATTATTATTATTATTATCTTTTTTTTTTTATGTTGGCGAGACGCTACCGCGGCGGCGAGGCGGCGGCGGCGAGGCGGCGGCGGCGAGGCGGCGGCGGCGAGGCGGCGGCGGCGAGGCGGCGGCGGCGAGGCGGCGGCGGCGAGGCGGCGGCTGCGGCTTGGCGAGGCGGTGGCAGTAGCGTCTCGCCAACATAAAAATAAAAAATAAAAAAAATAAATAATAATAATAATAAAACTGGCGAGGCGGCGGCCGGCGGCCGGCCGCCTCGCCAAGATAGCGCTGCAAGAAGCTTGATGTTCATACCTTCACTGTGTTAGTAATTGTTTGTACTGCCGTTTTTTCCACATTTCGTTGCGTTCGCCTGTCTGCTAAGCTCAAAACAACCGCGCCTGGCTTCACGGAGAAACCAGAACAGCTGAGCATCTTTATGACAGTGCACTTTTACTTTCGCCCTCTGGGGGGAGCCTCGCTGGAAAATCAACCCCGGTTGCATAGTATACCTTTAAATATAATGATCCACAGCAACTCTAAGAGCCTCATATCAGAAGATCACAGAGAAAGAAAATTCACGTTCCTAAAGGAAACAGGGAGACAGCATCAAGGTAGGAACCAACCAATCAATCAATCTATTTATAATCATGTTTGTACTTAAGACTGTAGAGGCTAAGAAGGGCATTGCTATTACTATTATCACGGTATTAATAAGGACGTTTACTCACGTCAATCAACTCTGCAGTCACATCTGAGCCTCGGCAGGTTTAGCTTCAAAGAACACCGTCGTTTATTCTGTATTTCCTGCACTATTCCAGTCATTTACCTTTTTTTTATGTTTTTTTACGCCGTATCTTGAACCTTTCTTCATTGCTTCCACACTTCACTGGGAGATGCTAATAACAGTTAGCTGCTTCCTGGTTTATCTGCGCACATGCGCAGTGTCATACTTCCATTGTTATTATAAATGTACACAAATGGAGAAAAAACAAAGCTTGAAATGCCCAAAAAAAAAAAACTAATGCACCAGCAGGAGGGGATAATCTTTCAGAAAAACTTTGTATGCAACCTGAGTGAGCTAATGACGTATAAATAAATAAAACAATCAAATAACGTGGCTATGCTACTTTAAATGTTTACACCAATAAGTGTGATGTATGCGTTAAAGATGGACGGACTGAAGAATAGTTCAAAAGAAACAAAAC
This sequence comes from Fundulus heteroclitus, assembly GCF_011125445.2. NCBI lineage: Eukaryota > Metazoa > Chordata > Actinopteri > Cyprinodontiformes > Fundulidae > Fundulus > Fundulus heteroclitus. The sequence goes on along the minus strand of NC_046371.1, from coordinate 4,818,090 downwards.
ATTTTCTAGCTTCACTAACACATCATCTTTACATTTGTACCACCTGAGCATCACTCTGTCAACTCCTTTAGTTGCTCTTTACTCACATGACTAAAGGATAATGATGCATCCAACTTCAGGCATGCTTCACTGTCCAGGCCTCGACACTCAGCTTTCATTTTTCAGTGAATGTCTCCCTGCAGGAAGCTGTCTGTGGAGGAGCAGTTCTTACTCCTCTCAACTTACTCAGTTTCACAGGAGCTGTTGATCTTAAAGCGTGTTCTGAAACAACCATCAGAGGCTGTAACCGTGCGGCTTCACTGAAAATGGGAATCAATCTGTTAACACCAGTAACATAACAGCCTCCTGGACCTGTGACACTGCAGCCTGGAAAGCTGGTGGCGTTCAGATATCTGCTACTGAGGGATTCCAGTCTCACCTGTCTCTTTAATGTTAAGAGTCAGAGCTGATCGCAGGTCTTTCCGGCAGGAGAAGCTATAAGACTCTGGATTCACCCAGTCTTAGAGATTTTCCTGCAGCCTGCCACTAAAAAAAAAAAAGCGAAGCAAAACAAATAATGTCCTCCTTTGACCTGGTGGCGTCATGGACACAGGATGGTGATGCTAGCAGGTCTGTTAGCTTGTCTGTCCATCTGTCCCACAGTTTGGAATAGAGTCAGGAGCAGCTGGTTGGAAAGCTGTAATATTTCCCAGAAATCTTCTAAGTACTCACCCCGCTGCCCTCTCAATGACTGCTGCACCCATGTCGAAGCACACAGAAGGCTTGTCTTTGGGTATGACAGGAAACCTGTGGCTTCTTACTGCGATGTTTCCTGGCCACAGTAATCGTGTCAATCTACTGTTGAGGGCAGAAACTATGGAGGCACAACAGATGCCAGGTTTAGAGATTTAATTTATAGAGTTTGGGGTTCAGGAAGGGAGACTCATGAAGATCCAGTTATGCAAGTATTGCTTTCTGCCAATTTTATGGGTCACAGCTACAAAAAACTTTTATTTCAGTTTCTCACAAAATTTAGAAATTTTACAAGACCAATAAAGAATACATTTTTGATGCAGAAATGTTACAGCCCGCATCACCATGAGGAAAACTGCTGGCCTGACATTTGTTCAACAGTCAGCTGCTGTTCAGAGTGCTGCATCTGTGCAGATTAGTGGAAAATTTAGAGAAAGGAAAATGTGGTTTAAAAAGCTACGCAAGGCGCATGGATAACTAAATTAGGGATGCAAGTTATGGATTAATGAGTTAAAGTTGATTAACAATTATTTGATAAGCAGCCATTTTCATGAATACTCTAGTTTTCTCTTGTATTAAGAGGGTCTTTCCATAACATGAAGGGCTAATTTGTTTACAATATGCTGAATTTTAAAAGAGCCACATCATTATATTTTAACAGGTAATTGTGCCATCTGTATTAAATACTGACTGATTAAACCGAAAACTCTCACACATTATTAAACTTGTACATAGTTATAAAATGTCACAAAACAGGAACCTGCTAGGTTACTAAATAGAAATAAATAAGTTGAATAAAATATATGAAACGCTAATAATCCCCGCGAAAGCCCTCACCACCAACCGTGCTTATGGCATCATGTCTTTGTCTATCATGTTAAAATTTTCTGCATAATGTCCTCCACGTTTCTGTCATCACATCCTCGCCTTCTGAGCACATCAGTGTTTTTTGGTTGAGAAGTTGACTCTGCTCTGCCATGCAGCCCGGTAGAATGGGAGCTATTTAACTGAAATCCAAAGGAGCTTGTTGCGTGTGTTTATATTTAAAAACAGATCCGCATAAGGAGCATTTTGCGTCCTTGTCGTAATTAAACGGTGCAAAAGTAACCCGACTCTGTTTGGGCCGCCCCTTTTTTCTCTCACTACTGCAGTGTGTGGCTCCACTTGACCGGCATCACCCCCTCTGCGGGATGGTGGCCATACTACAACACTGAAAGAAGGTCTAAGCAGACGTCATCAGTTAATTGGATGGAACAAATTTTTATATAATTAACCATTAATCAATAATTAATCATTAGTCAATAATTTGCTTGTAACGCAAAGCCTATTCAGGAGTTTTGGGGAGATTCTTAAGGTGTGGACTGTGGCTAGAGTCAGAGCCACCACAAGCTAAGGTACACTAAGGTATGCAGGATTTGCACTTCAGGTTTCACAATCCTTGTTTTAAACAATTCCTGAACCAAAGAAATCAAAACCATCTTACCTTGACTGTTTTACTGAAGTCCACAGTCAACTCAACCATCTACCAGGACATTTTAAAGCCTTTATGCTTCCTTCTGCTGACAAGCTTTACAGCAAAGCAGATTTGGTTTTTCAGCAGGACTTGGTACTAGAGATGCACCGATCCAGTTTTTTTCCGATCCAATCCGATACCTGGGCTAAGAGTTTCGGCCGATACGGATCCGATACTATGGTTGAATGAATAAATCGTATACTTTGCCGAGTGAGTTAAGTTATCAGGCTTGAAATAAACATTGTTAAAAAAGTTCTGCATGTTCTTTAGCATGGTGCTTTCGGAGGAGCTTATTTGAACTAGTGGTGTTGAATTTACCAACCTTATCACCCCCCTCGCAATTTACGCATTGCAGATGCTGCATGTTGCAGTCGGACTTGTTGGCGTAGCAAGTTTGAAATGTTTCCAAATAGCGGACTTGACTAGGTCCGGCTGCTCTGTGTAACTGCCGTTGCAAACATAGAATAGAAGCGACTAGATTGGCATAACTGTATTGCTGTGTTTGATATTAATTAAAGAAAAATAAATGACTGAATTGGAATGCTGGATCTGCATCAATCAACTGATATCCGGTCCAGCTAATTGGTCAATATCGGAGCCAGTATCCGATGCGGTTATCGGATCGGTGAGTTTCTTCTTGGTACGGGCCCACATGGCCAAAGGTACCAAAAGGTATTCCAATGACTATGGAGTTACTGTTCTTGATTGGCCAGCAAACCGGTCCAAACAGAACCTGAAGGCCGTTATCAAAGCAATCTGAGCTTCCTGGACAGCTCAGCAGAGCCACAGGCTGATCTTCGCTGTGCCACACTGCATTGATGCAGTAATTCATGCAAAAGAAGCCCAGACCAGGTACTAAGTGCAGATTCTGTAGAGGAGATGGACGTCTTGTTCAGCAGGAACACATCTCTCTTTTAAAATCCTGAGCTGTAGGACCGAATCATCTGAATTAGCACATACAGGCTAATATTAAAGCGTTGAAATATATAAATCTCCCTATTATATATTTATTTTCTCTTTGAATAAAGTTACTGAAATGAACTACTTTTTGATGATATTCTGATTTACTGAGAAGTGGCTGTTGTAGGTCCAGTCTCTGACATCTGGGAGCTGAAGGCCTCTTTATTCTCTAAGGTCTCCAGACAAAAAGCTTGAAAATGCTCACAAGTGTTTTAAAGGTTTTATCAAAGCTAATGATCTTAATGAAGACTCTGCAGAGTGGAAAAAGAAATACGCAACTGGCACAGATTTCAAATGACTGTGAATTTACCCATTACCAGCTGCCCTAGAAAATCCAGCCCAGGAGCAAACCGATTAATGATGGGAATAAAAAAGAAACCCGAAGTTTCAGTACAGGCTCCAGGGATAACTTCAAAGTGTCTGATGTCAAAGTCTGTGCATAATCAGAAGTACATCCCTCTCTTTAACAATGGGCCGTCTGATGTTCCACTATCAAAACGTACCAGTTATATTAGACACACATGGTGGTTGAAATTAAACAGCCTTATTATGAAAATGTTCCTCCTTCACATGCCATCCTGAGGTAAGTTAGTGGAACCAACCGTCACACAGGACAAACAACCATGTACACAGTGTCCGAAATTAACTTTGTTATTCACCGGCCAAGTTGGCCGGTAGATGTAAAAATCAACCGGCCAGGCATATTTTTTACCGGCCAAAATATTAATTTTGACCAGACCTCAACTTTTATAAAAATTAAGAGTGAAATTATGTTAATTATGGGGGGCGTGGTTGGGGGCGTGGCTGACTGGAACCTGGAAGAGAAATCTTTGTTTCCTGAATTAAAAAATATATATATATTGTAGTTGATTATAAAAGACACAATATGAATTATCAGATTCACATCCAGGCGATAAAAAACACTACAGATTATCATTATTCTATCCATGTTGGCCTGATTTGTGATTAGGCAGAGTTTCATCAAGCCAGTACAGTCAGTGGGGGTTCTAGACCAAATGTAGCAGGGGGGGTCAGGGTGGGGCCAGTGTTTTTTCACACAGAACAAAAGATTGGGGGGGTGGGGGGGGGACTTAACAGGTCAACATTTCATCGTTTAAAATATTAAGTAAGCCAAAGAGCCAATTGTGGCCCTGGAACTGCAGGTTGCAGACCCCTGATCTTTTCTCAATACAGCGGGAGCTTAACGTGAAACAGCTTGATTTTAATTATTGTTATTTTTTTATATTTATTTTTTTTATTATTTTTATTTATTTATTTATTTATTTTATTTATTTATTTATTCGAACATGATACAAATATAAAAATAAAATAGTGCACAGTAACAAGAAGTTACTGTGTTATTTTGTTATTTTATTATTGGGTAAAACCATAAACGAAAAAAATGCAACTGATCCTAATGACCAGTCAGTCACGTTATCTTTGTCAGCATTTTATCATCCTAAGAAATTTAACATCATGTTTTTAGTACAGGGGCCATAACAGGGGCCAGGAACAGTTCTACAGGGGCATAGGCCCCTGTTGGCCCCTGTTCAGAACCGCCCCTGTGTATGGTTCAAAATTTTCCCCTCAGCTGCAACACTTAAAGCACTCAGGGTTCACGCTGCGTCTTTACGCTGATCTCGCTGCTGGATTTTACCCTCGTGCGCTGCGCCCCCGATGTTACAGGTTACATGTAACGTAATTTTGCGCACCTGAATTCAAGCGCAACGCACCACGCCCACTGAAGCACCGCTGGTTCTGTGTCGTTAAAAACAAAAGAGCATGAAAAACAGTTACCGACTCTCCTACTGACTTTAATTGGAACATTTTGGTACGAGTGGAAGGACATTAAACATAGCGATTCACGTTTTGAAGGCTGGTCGCTGATAAAAGCACCTTGCTCTGAGAGGGGGCGGGGGAGGCGCAGTAAGAGCGGTGAAGCACAGAGCCGCAGCGCAGGTAGTTAAAAAAAATCAGAATAAATAAGAACGAAACTTATAAACAGACTAATTGGCGTTTTAGACTGTATCTGGTTAGCAGATCTGTTTTCTGATCCAGCCAGCAGCCATGACTGGTTCTGAATGTGAAAGAAGCTGAACCAGCACCGCAGAAGGCGGGTCTAGACTGAGCTCTGGATGGACAGAGCTGTGAACGGATCATATGGGTTTTGTTATTTTTATGTTACTTTTATTTTATTTGGTACAAACATTTACTCGCCATGTGGCAGCTAGCCCTCTGAAATTCACTCGCCAAACGGGAAATTTACTCGCATTTGGCGACTGGCGAGTGTTAATTTCGGACCCTGCATGTACACTCAGCTACAGGTTGTTTAGAGACACCAGGTAACCTAGCACTCGTGTTTTTGGACCTTTTGGAGGAAGCTGGTGTACCTGGAGAGAACCCAGGCATGGACAGAGAGAACATGCAAACTCCATACAGAAAGACCCCAGACCAGGACTCAAACCCAAGACCTTCTTGCTGCAAGGCAACACACTACCAACAGTGCAGCCTTTATTACAGAACATGGATTGTTATAGGCCATTGCTGAAAATCAATTTATTCTACCCAGCTTTTAATCCTACAAGCTTTTAACACTCTGAGCGTCAGTTATCCATCTTCCACTCTTGTTGGTGTTAATTTACTTTGTTGCTCTATTGTGCTTTGATATTGATGGCTAGTTAGTTAATACTGTTTTTATACAGGGTGTGATCATCCAAGATCATTTTCTAATGTCCAACAAAAATACATTTTGATTTAACTTGACTGAAGACGTGTTTTATACCAGCTGAAAAGCACAATGGAAGCATCGTGGTTCAGGACAAGGGGGTGTACAAACTTTTTGTCACAAAGGCCAAGATCGTACCAATGGATTTGAAAAAAAAAAAAAACACAAAATTGTGACGTTTTTTGCCATCTTAAAAATATACTGAACATGCAGCATTTTTGCTGAAACAAATGAAGGAGTCAGATATTTTCATAGGAAATAAACCTTTAAGTCATTGAAGATCTAAAGCAGGGGTGTCAAACATACGGCCCGCCGAACAATTTAGTCTGGCCCTGTGGCTAAATGCATTATCATTATGAAAAAAATTTTTTTTTTTTTTTTTGCCCAGTGTCCTGTCTGGCAATGTGCCAATAAGATGCCACAAAGAGCTCATCAGATTTGACTTTCACAAATGGACAAGATAAAAGGAAGAGAATGATAAAACAATTATTGAAAAAAAACATGTACTTTGTTTAATTGAAAATCTGCAGTACCTATATTGTCCACGAGGGGCGCTGTGTTTTAATTAGCAGATTAAGCTTCAGGTGTGGAAAAATTCAAATCATTTCTTAATTTTCATCTGTTTGATGTATTTTGTCATGCAGGACAGTGTTTTTAAGTTCCAAAAAATTTAAATAAATGTTTTTCAACATTGTATAATCACTGTGATCAGTTCTTATGCATAATGCACAAGTAAATGTTTAACTGAGTAAAAGTATTGTTGAAATTGCACATACTTTTCTTAAAAACGCTGAGGTTATTCATAATATATTGTGTAAAAGTGAAATTAACTTAATATAAAAATCAACAAGTCCACATTTATTAGTTCTATTTAATCTTGCAATGAGTTAACTCGTGTGGCCCTCTTGAGATCAGATTAAGCTGAATGCGGCCCCTAAACCAAAATGAGTTTGACACCCCTGATCTAAAGGTTAAAAATGGTTTTGAATGTTTGTCTAATTAAAATAAAGGAAACCAGTTTGCGGATTATTTTGGGGCTCGATTGGAAAAAATAATACATACATAAATTTGTATAATTCCTGAGCTGCAGTCAAGGGCCACACAGTCAGTTCAGGGGCCATAAACGGCCCCCAGGCTTTACTTTGGTCGTCCTCTGGGGTTTAGGGCTTTTCTGACCTTGAAGGAAATCATCATGAATTACGGATGTTTTCGTCTCAAACTCAACCCAGTTTGAGAGTTGAAGTGAACCTTTGAGCGAAGCAGAGGAAAACGGAGAAGCGCCCAGGATAGGAACACTAAGATTTGGAGGGAGTTTGGTCCAGACCCAGATCATCAGTGTTCAGATAGGAGTGTATCATTAGGAGCGGCAATGACCCAAACCACCAGTAAATCAACCGAGCAAAAGGGAAATTACCGGGTCACAGCTCAGATTCTGTGGGGTGACATGATCTTCTTCTGACTCCTGATGTGTTTTTTTTTTTTTTTAAAACAATTTGACTAATAAAGCTTTGGGGGTTATACTTTTTGAAGATTTCACGATCTTTAGCTTGTGATCTAAAAAGATAAAAAATGTAGCAGCTCAGCAAGAAAGGGTGTTGCACAATCAGATGAAAGGAGCTAAGATTTGCTTTGATACTTTTAATATTTCAATTTTAAATTGTAAATGAAATGGTAAATGGACTGAACTTATATAGCGCTTTTCCAGTCATGCTGACCAGCCAAAGCGCTATCATGTAGAAGTTTAAGATAAGCAGGAATTTCAGAAATATCAGATTTCGAATTGTTAAAACTTCATTTAAACACATTATCTGTATTGACAGTTTAATTTGAACTTATAGTTTGAAAAAAAAGTTTTGTTTTTCATTGATGGCATGTTAGAAATTAAGGCAGGGGTGTAAATTAATTTTCTGTTCCTCAATGATTTTAAGCCTGAAGTTATGATGTTTGGCTCTAAAATTGCTGCAGATCCAAATTAGTTGAGTCAACATTTGAAGCCTGTTGCCTCGACAGCAGAGGTGGGTAGAGTAGCAAAAATTTTACTTAAGTAAGATTAACACTACTTTAACATATTTTTACTTAAGTAAAAGTGAAAAGTAGTCAGCCAGGACATTACTCAAGTAAGAGTAAAATAGTATTTGGTAAGAAGGCTACTGAAGTAGAGTAACTAATCATAACATACAATCAGACAGAGAAATTATAGGGATATGTGACAATTATGGTATTTTAAAGACAAAAATAAAAGAATACAATAATAACATAATTGCTAAACAAATTCAGGAAGAAGAAACTATTTTCTAAAAAAATTTTTTTAACATTTTTTTAAACTTGAAAGCAATACTTACAGCACTTAATGTATATACAGTATGTTAGAACAGTGCAAACTACTCCCAATGACAGTATCTACTATTTATTGTTATTGTGACCTCCAAATGGTTCAATGAGTTCAGCAGATAGAAAATAACAAAACTTGTGTACAAATAAGAAGTCTCACTTTAACATAAACTCTAGGTCTCTCTTGTGCATTTTTAGTAAAAACAAGTTTGTTCTTTATTCATGAAGTAACTCACAGCAGGTAGAGTAGCCAGAAGTTTTACTCAAATAAGAGTAGCAATACTTGAGTAATAATGAGTCAAGTAAAAGTAAAAAGTAGAGTGAAGTAAAACTACTCCTAAAAGTACATTTTGTTCAAAAAGTTACTCAAGTAAATGTAACTGAGTGAATGTAACTAGTTACTAGCCAGCTCTGCTCGACAGCAACCCCAAATTTGTTGAACAGGTTACCTCTGGGGTCTGGTGCGGTTTTTATCCACTTACTCAAGCTAAATCTTATTTCTTTGCGTCATTTAGAGATTTTAATCCATGCGTTTACTGCGACTTGTTTAGACTATTGTAATGCACTTTAATCTGGCCTGAGACGAGCATCACTTGGTGGACTACAGCCGGTGCTCGGCAGCTAACTGCTACTAAAACCCTGCTAGCACATCACCCTACGTCACTTCATTGGTTTCTGGTTCATTTCAGGGTTGATTTTAAAATCGTCCTCTTGGTTTTTAAACGTCTTTGTGGTCGTCCCCCACAGTAATCCTCTGATCTGCTTTAACCCTGATGCTCCATAAGAAGTTGTTGGTCGTCGCTGATACAAAGAGGAAACTTCAGTCTCTGCCCCTAAACTGTGGTGTAAATGTGGATTAACGTCGTTCTTAAAAGACGTTAAGTTTGATTGTGTTAGCCCATTTCCTTACAATACAACTCTGAATAAATCTACCCCCTCTCTGTGAATCAAACATCCTCCGACAGTTTTATTACGAGACAGCGACCTGTCTGCTCAGCACCACCCACTCTGCAACCTAGACTAACACTTTCACTCCTTCCCGTCTGCTGACGCCACTTTCATTGCCCACACCTTCGTGGGAGAGCATCCTCTGGCTCAGTTTCTTAGAAATGTTTGTGATGTTTTCTACTCATTGATTTGTATGGTTTTGTTTTAAAAAGGCTTTAAAAGACAATTTGTCGTTGTTTTCCACTTTTATAATACAGAAAGTGAAACTATGTTTCAGCTTCTCTTCAACATGTCTCAGATCAGCTTTGAATATTGACGAAATGTCCAATAGACGGGAGGATCGTTGAGAGAGGTGCTACAGCGTGGCCGCAGCCAAATCGATAGCGATTTCCTCACTGAGCCGTTAATGCTGGTTCTGGTGAGCCTCTGGCTGATAGATGACTATCTTCAAGTGGGATCAGGCCGCTCACTGTCTAGGTTCTGCTTCATCAGACAAATGGAGAATTTGGGTAAAAAGAAGGTGTGGAGTAACTGATCTAACTACAACCTTCCATCCATCCATTCATTCATCTGTTATCCATCTCTCTGTTTATCCATCCGTTCAGAAACAAAATGTGTTTCTGTAAGATTACAAAAAAGCAAAAGCAAGAGAATTTGATAAACCAAATATATACATACTACAGTCCACCCCACTGTTACTATCACCTTAATGTTATTGCCTACTACACACTATCATCTCAGAATATCTAAATGCACATTGTTGTAAAAGAAGCCTCATATTATCACTGTACAATAAACACCTTACTACTTAATTATTTGTTATCTTGTGACTCTCCTGAATGCTAAAAAAACAACCTGTCACCATTGTTCATTGCCTGTTTGTTTGTCTGGTGTTTTTGCCTTTATTATGTGTAATGTGTATAATGTGAACCGGAGTAGTCAAAGAGAAATTTTGCCACGGTAACACGTGGTGACAATAAAAACTCTCTTGACTCTTGATTAACAAATACAGGAGTTTTCTTCATAACTGTTATATAACTACAATTATGAAACAGTCAAGGAATCACAGCCCACAAGGGGGTCAGTCCTTGACTGGGTCCAGCTGCTTTGTTAAAAGAAAGCTTTACAAGTTTGATTCTTTCACTTCATCAAGACTAAGGCTCAATCTGAATACCCATATAGAGTAAGGACTCTTTAGCCAAAATTAAAGTGTGTCAGTGGTCTCCATGATAAGTGCTGTCCAAAAAGTGCAGTCCGTAAGAAAAGCAGCCTGTAATCTTCCACCCGCGGCTAGTTTTGCCGAGGAACCTTAAGGTGTCCCACAATCCTTCGAATGACATGATTTATTGGCAGAGCGCCCTCACAGAAATCAACGAAAATCTTCGGAGAGCAGAGAGCGGGCACTTTGTAGTTCATTCTCAGAAGGCTGTAGGCCCGGACTTGACTCGCATCATCCATGTGCTTTTCCGCTACGTGTCGGAGTTAAAGGCTGTCCGAATTCGGCACAGCAGTCCGTAGCTCCTTTCCTCCTCGTGATAGAGTTCTTACTGTTGACCACATGAAAGGTCAAGGAACAGGAGGTAGGAGCTAAAATTAAGGGTATTAAGCCTCCATCTACCAGGAGCAATCAACCAATCAAACGCAGGCTTCTGTGACACACCATCCAGCCAATTAATTAGAAGGATCCAGTAATTGGCCAATCACAGAGTTGTTCCTCCTTGATGTCTGAGACTTTACAGGTTTAGTTTGTTTTACATAATATCTTAGTTTTTTTCTTGAAACACGATCTGTCCAGTGGAGCTGCAGAGGACTTTCATATAAACTGGTAGATACGAAAACAGTTTGGAGTGAAGGAAACGTTGTGGAAGAATGACATCCAGTCATTGGGTTAAGGTGGAATTACTTATGAGTTACGGCATAAACATGATGTAACAGTCTGCAGAGATGCGTGTAGAGCCCAATTTCTAAGGCGGAACTGACAGAAGCAACCAGAAAACTACAGATGTGACGCAAACTCCACCCTCTGTTTCAGCTCTTAGAGCAACCAGTTGAGTTTTTAAAGATGCATCCAGTTCATTCAGGACATAATCAAGGACATCATTAAAACATTGCTCTCTTGCAGCCGTCATCTTGACTAAAAAGTGCTGCTGCATTATGGGTAAAATGTGACGCATCGTAAACTCCTGCCTACCTCGCTGTGTGTCTGAGCCTGTCCAAACCAAATACACAACGTAGGTCAGTCTGGCTGGCCAGGCTAGGTCCAGGTAGCACTTATATCTGTAAATTAACTCATCATTTGTTTGGTATTAAAATTAGTTTGATTATTTGAAACGTGTATATATATATATATATATATATATATATATATATATATATATATATATATATATATATATATATATATATATATATATAAAAGATAAAACCAATATGGTTTCAAAGAAAAACTTTTCCGAATGGATTTCAAAACAGCCAGAGAAGATGCCGATCTTATTTAATGAGTCATTTATCCACAACTTTTGCCAGCTAGAGCATCATCTCCTCTAGGTTTAGTCCTGCGTCCACTGAGGAGCTGCTGATCAGCCGACCTGGGAGAGCAGGTAGGTATATAATGCTGCAGATGGCATGGGGCAAGGCCATGGAGGGCTTTAAAAAATTATATTATTTTAAAATGAATCCTAAAAGGCTGCGATAGACTGGCAGCCTGTCCAGGGTGTACCCCGCCTCTCGCCCATTGACAGCTCGCGACCCCAGCAGGGATAAGCGTGTTAGAAAATGGATGGATGGATGGATGGATGGATGGAATCCTAAAAGGACTGGACAGCCAGTGAAGGGAAGCTGAAGTGGAGGAATCTGCTCAAATGTCTGAGTGCCAGTTAAAAGAAGAGCTGCAACATGTTGAACCCTCTGGAGACTCGTGATGGACGGAGTTCTGACCCCTACGTAACGTACATTACAGTAATCCAGCCGAATGGTAACAAATGCGTGGATTACTGTCTCAAAGTGCTGCCTAGAAAGAATAGACTTTATTTTAGTTAGCTGCCTCTAATAAAAAAAAATCTTGATTTACCAACGGTCCCAATCTGACGGTCAAATTTAAGATCCGTGTCCAGCTTGACCCCCGCCCCCCCCCTCCCTAGTTTTTGTCAGCTGGCTAATTATACCCGGCAAAAGAATCTAAAAACCCGTTATAGTTACCAAAAACCATCAACTCAGTCCTGTTTCAGTAAGAATGTGGTGAGTTTCCTTATAAGGTCTTTACTATTTATGATATTTTTGAACAAGATCAGGACACAGAGGGTATAAAAACCCAGATGGAAATGATTGTTTAAAAATGTAACCCTTGTTCTGGCTTCCATATCAGAACCTCCTCCACCCGCATAATGAAACTTTGACATCAAAAACCTTCAGCACTGACAAGGCAACAGGCAAATACCATAAATAGGAATAAAAACCAACAGTGTCATGGAAATAATATGATAATCAGATGATTAAAGCAAATGTTGAAATATTAATGGGAAAATGCCAAGCAAGCGGCCCGTTGTGAGCAGTGTTTCTATGTCTGGATGGGATTTTCTGTCCTGCCATTGTTTTTGTTGACGGATTATGAAAAGCCAGCTCAAATTTATTGCTTCAAACTTTTTAAAGATCTTAATTAATATGAGGCCAAACTAACCAAGATCAGGTTTACTGCATCAACAAATGTAAGTCCAGACTGGCTTTTATTATTTCATCTCTTTCTGTAGAAATAAATCTGTGAACTGTTCTCTTTTTAATTTGATTAAACAGTTTCAGTTATGATTTCACATGTCGTTCCTTCTTTTCTCCATCTTTTTTTCTTTTGCATGCTTTCACTGTTTGTGTTGGTGATTTATGTTTGATGGGATGAAGCTTCCTGTTCCCAGGTACAAAAAGGTAAGCTGCTGAGAACAAATAAAACCGATCCCTAGTCCTGATCCGGCCAACCTCCACACAGTTTATACCCTGATCCAGTCAGCGCCTCCTCCTGCGTCCTCCTTCCCGAGCTCCTTCTCATTATCACTGGGAATATTTTTGCCATTTATTTGATTAAATATAAAGTTCTTGGTGCTTTCCTTTTCATCCTTGTGAAGTTTTCAGAGTTCCCTTTTCCCTTTCTGCAGTATTTGTATATAAGTTTTCAGACATTCAGCCCAGAAGACGTGTGACGAAGACGCTGCAAGAACTCCCAAACCAGGGCTGCACGGTCAGAATGATGCAATTAATGTCCTGCAGCCCTGGAAGAGACAACAGGAAGTGGTGCTGATCATTTCGCTCCTTTGCCATCCAGCTCCTTTGTACTGTTTTTGGTAATGTTACAGGACAATTGTTACTGAGCATCATTTCAGATCTGGGATGGGGGAGGCAGCTTTCCCTGGGTTGGCCCCTCTAAGGCACCTTTGTTCTGGGGTTCCCTTTGGGCATCTGGGGTTCTGGTTCCCCTGGCGTCTGCCTCGGTGCTCTGGGGGTCTTTGGGTCCTCACAATCACTACTCAGCATTTTTCTCATGGATAAACCTCACAGACACAAGTTCACTCTCACAAACACCTACAGGTGCTTGGATCCAGGTGCTTACAGATTCACTTCTATACAGGAAAACCCTGTTATTATCTTCAGCTGTCACTTTGTACATGTGGTATTAAATAATACTGTATATTCTTCAGTGATGGTATCAAGGCATTACTTGATTGTACCTGTAATACTTTATCAGCTGGTTCTACTGTTCTTATACCTCTCTTTGCAGGTGTAGAAGCAGACTCAGAGGATGTTACATTGCTCTCTCCTCTTTCTCTTTCACCTTTTCTCCCATTTAGCATCTTGTCTCATCTGTTTCTCTCCTTTTATCCTTCTACCTTCCTGTTTATTTGTCCATTGAACAAGAAGTAGTCCCAGCATAAGTAACAAAAAAAAAAATCTAAAAGGGCACAATTTCTCTGTTTTTATAGGCTAATGGGGGAAACTCTAGATTTACTATGGTTTTTACCAGGAGTCCTAATTTGTTAAAATTCATAACCAAATGCTCCAAAGGAAATATATTTAAGTTCTTACAAAGTAATAAACTCCATGCGACGCTTTGTCTGAATCTTCAGCAATCTTTCACGTAGACTTGACGTTGAAGTTGAGGTTCTCTTTGGGAGCGAGGAGTTAAAGAGGACATGAAGGTAGCTGGAGTGAGAGAAGAAGATGCAGAAGATCGGGGAGATGGAGACAGATGACTTGCTATCATAACTCCTGAAAGGGAGAAAAAGATTAAGAAGATTATTTAGAAATGTGAATTCCCGTGTTCTTTTCCCAGGTGTTTTTCACCTCTTTCTGTTTATTACCTGTGCCGCCATAGATGCTTCCTCTCTTGCCTTTAACAGTGCATGTTTATGGGGGGGGATTGTTTTTTTTTTTTCAGTCAGTGTTCATACAGATTCTTGTGGCACATGGATTCATGTTCCCCGACTCTTATCTGTTTGGATTCTGCCAGTTGTTTGCATTTGATTCCCTCATTTCCTCCTTGTGACGTAGCCCAACTGCGACCACACAAAGGGTTAAAAACACTACACACAGCCTCTAAGGCAGGGGTGTCAAACTCATTTTGGTTTAGGGGCCGCATTCAGCTTAATCTGATCTCAAGAGGGCCACACGAGTTAACTCATTGCAAGATTAAATAGAACTAATAAATGTGAACTTGTTGTTTATTTTTATATTAAATTAATTTCACTTTTACACAATATATTATGAATAACCTCAGCGTTTTTAAGAAAAGTATGTGCAATTTCAACAATACCTTTACTCAGTTAAATATTTACTTGTGCATTATACATAGGAACTGATCACAGTGATTATACAATGTTGAAAAACATTTATTCACATTTTTTGGAACTTAAAAACACTGTCCTGCATGACAAAATCAATCAAACAGATAAAAATTAAGAAATTATTTAAAATTTTCCACATCTGAAGCTCAGTGCTACCATCTGCTAATTAAAACACAGCGCCCCTCGTGGACAATATAGGAACTGCAGATTTTCAATTAAACAAAGTACATGTTTTTTTTTCAATAATTGTTTTATCATTCTCTTCCTTTTATCTCCTCTTTCTTTCACCTTTTCTTTTTTTTCTTGTTCTTCCTTTCCTCTCCTACTTTCCCCTTATAGTGTCCATATCATTTGAGATATTCCCCGCATGAATCATAATAAAACTATTGACATTAATATATCAAGCGGAGCCCTATGGCAAAAGCAGTACTGCTCCACTTGTGAAAGTCAAATCTGATGAGCTCTTTTTGGCATTAAGACAAATTTTTTAATAATGATAATGCATTTAGCCACAGGGCCGGACTAAATTGTTCGGCAGTCCGGATCCGGCGGGCCGTATGTTTGACACCCCTGCTCCAAGGTGTTTAAAAGCTCCGTTTGAAAACAATGGTAGCAATAGTAATAGCCGTTGTGTTAAACGTGATGCACCAGACAGAGAACTGTTGTGTCTGAATGCAAGCTGAGCAGAAGAAGCGTCTCAAGGCTGAACAGGTGGGATCAGAGTTGGAAATAGCAGCAGGGAGTGAGCAGACAGGCCCTATTGAGGCTATCTGCACATCGGATTACATGGCAGACGGATGGCAGTGGAACAGGCGTGCTGGCAGGCTGACCGTGTAGAAGAACGCAGAGACACGATGTCAGCAGAAGACAACAAAGTGATTGAAACAAATTTGACCTAAGTATGCAGATCTGGCAAAGACGAGGAGGACAGATGGGGTTGAAACTGCTGATATCGATGAATGTTTGACGTGACTTTTCTGCAAGCAGCAGGAGCTGATAGTGAAAAAGAAGCAGAAACTCAGACAAAGACGGTCACAAAGTTGGCATTATGCTGATGTGTTTTCTCGTCGGCCTAACTCGCATCCCTTTGTTGTGTCACAGCTCCTTCAGGCGAGAAGCTGAAAGAGATGAGCGGAAGGATGCGTCTGTGTTTCCTAGATTTCTCTGTACTTTACAAAGCATTTAGCAGGATATTCCTTTGAGGAATGTCCTGCTTAATGCCTCTTTTAGATAAATTATAGCAGATCTTCCATTCTGTAAAAAGCACGCCAGTGAAGTTTCATTTGAAGCAAATCTTAAATTTCTTTTTTTACTTTTGAAACAGCTCCAGTGTCAAACCAGGGCTGCTTCTGAAGCTCTTAATTCCTTGTAAAAGAAAAACATTCACCGCTACGTTTGTTGTTGAAAACTGCAAATTACAAAGGGAAAAACATGGACTAATTAAGGTATGAAATGCCTCAAAATAGGTCAAAGAAAAACAACAACAAACCTGTTTGAGTCGTTTAAACACTGAGATTATAGTTTCATAATATTGATTTGCAACAAAATTAATCTCCCTAGCAATCACAATTTGAAGTTGCTCTAAGCAAACAGATTAGCAAAGGTTTATTTGTTATATGTGCAGTTTTAATTACTTTATGCAAAATGCCATTAGGTCAACGCTAAACACAAATTAGCCTTATGTTAAAGTTTTATTAAACTCAGCAACCCTAAGCTACTGTTTTCTTACATGTACAGTATTCACTCCTTACAGATTTCTTCTGTTGTTGCTTTTTTGT